>NC_138339.1:182361422-182866422 GCF_046562875.1 Panthera onca
AAGCCAGATTTTTCTATGGCTGTATAGCAAGTTCCCTTTAATCAAGCATTCTTAGTTTGAGAAAATATATATAAACATGGCAGGCGTGATATAAATACACTGTAATGTAAAAAGGATATGTAGCTTGTATGCTTGCCAAAGAGAATGAAGGTCATTGAGAAAATATTCCCAGTTAGTTTTGCATGGTACTTATTATTCAACATAAATAATTATATTTGAATTTTAATTATCCTTAATACTAGAGAGCAGAAAAAATTACTGAAAACACAGAGGTTTCTTATAATAACTTTCAACCTCTTAGAGCCAGGGGTCTACACAGACATACTGAAAATACAAAATATTTTATAACCAAATATGCATCTACAAAAGTAAACTAATTATAAATATTTTTACTTTAACTTGACAAGTGAATCTTACTGAGATTGTAATAGCTAGCTGTCTGAGTGAAAAAATAAACATAAAATCAGTCAGAGATACATGTAAATCAATGAGTAAAACAAATTTAAGCAATTTTCTTAATAGTAAGTTTTTTTTCATCACTTTTAATATGCTGGTTTTGGATTTTTTAGAGAGGGTATATATATTGATATACATATAAATATATCACCATTAAGTTAGTTTTTACCATAGTATATATTTAATTCTGTATAAGAATATGTACTATACTATTCCAAAGAGATTGAGAATTTTTTAAAATGTTGGTATTTATTGTGTATGATATCAAATCATAAACTCTGGATATGGTCCGTTTATTTGTGCCACCCTCATATGACTATAATAAAAGATCAGCATTTTTGAAAAGTCATGAGAACATGTACTTTGCATATTTGTCCTCAAAATTTCTCTAGCACCACCCACCTTGAGCCTTCTGCTTTGTCTTTCCTTCTTGTGGGTTCTTGACAAAATAAGGGAAAAAATGAAAGAAGGAAAGAGGAAGCCAGGCTGCTTCTGTGCTTTCCTCAGCCTTTCTCACTGCTTAGTTGGCATTTGTTCTATTTTTCAAAGGCAGTTCTGAAGCTACTGAAAAGTGAGAAAATATATATTATGGGAGTCCCATACTCTTTCTGTTCAGCTTTCAACCTCTGGTTTGACTTTATCACTCCTGAATCTTTTTGTCTTATATTTTTAAATTTTTTAAAGTTTATTTATTTTGAGAGAGAGACAGAGAGCATGAGCAGGGGAGGGGCAGAGGGAGAGGGAGAGAGAGAGAGAGAGAGAGAGAGAGAGAGAGAGAGAGAAAATCCCAAGCAGGCTCCACATCAACGCAGAGCTTGATGCAGAGCTCAAACTCACGAACTGGGAAATCATGACCTGAGCCGAAACCAACAGTCAGATTCTTAACCGACTGAGCCATCCAGATGCCCCATCACCCTTGTATCTTTTAATGTAATTGTTTACACTAAATATGAAATGCCATATTACGTGTTTGTTGAAGTATCAATAAAACCTTAATATATCATGTTTGCATCGGAAACTCATATTGTTCAAATCATGTTACAAATCCCCAAATTTCATTATTTCCCACATCTAAATGTTGCTTATGTAAGTTCACATACTCTTTCATTCTTTTTTGTTTAAGTTTATTTATTTATTTTAAGAGAGAGAGTGCACTGGCATGCAGGGGAGGGGCAGAGGGAGAGGGAGAGAGAATCCCAAGCAGGCTCTGTAATGTCAACGCAGAGTTCAACTCAGGGCTTAAACTCATGAACCCTGAGATCATGACCTGAGCTGAAATCACGAGTCTGACACTTAACCCACCCAGGCACCCCTACCCTTTCATTCTTATAGTTCATCTTTATATTTAGCATCTGCATGGATCTGTGGGAGAGGAGGAAGCTAATTATTTTATTTACATCTTAAAGGCATTAATTGAGGGTCTTATACTTAATGTATTAAATATAGGAAAGATGACAGGCAGCTAGGACATAGCATATATGGGCCAAGGCAAGGGAATTTAGCATTTTCTACAAATGGTATTGATAACACTTGGTTTACAGTTACTAATAATGACCAGAGCTATCCCAGGCCTCCAGCTCCAAACACCTCCAGAAGATTTGCCTGGGATGGGGTTGGGGAGAATTTAAATGTTCTCTGCTTTCAAGAGTCTCCTTTTCTTTCTGTGTTTTTCCATCTACATATGCACACTTCTTCCACTGCATTTTTGTGCTGCTTTTAGCTAATTGCTTCATCTAATAGAGCTAATAAAGCATTTTCTATAGTTTTAAATTTTTAATTTAATATTTTTAAGTATTTATGGAAGAACTACTTTATTGGCTTACTAAGTAAAGTGGCTGCAGTGCAGTCTCTGGTTCTTTCCTGTTTCAAAATTTTCAAAAACAATTAAACAAATGTGAACTTATATATCACTAGTATATTACACTATCTTTATGGTAGAATTAACCTAGATAGAGAAGTAAAGCTATGTCAGCAGATATCTGCCAGTTTGGCAAAGCAATAAATAGAGTAGGTGAATTTAATTTTTAAAAATCTAAAGGACCTTCATAATATAGAATTTTAAAGAACGCTATGTTTACTATAATGTCCATATCTCACTTACTTAACTTTAAAATTATTTGAATTGCATTGCTTGAAACAAACAAAAAAATCATAATAGTTATTCATAAAGGAATGCTTATCTATGTCTACAGATTTTCTAAACTTTCACTTCACACATGTGCATTAGTATTTTCATCAATAAAATGTTTATGTCCTCTTTAAAAACAATTATTTTGTTACTTTAAAAATTTTATATCTATGAATTTAATAACTATGAAAATACTTTAATCTCAAAAGTCACTTTTCATCAAAAGAAATAAAATTCACCTAATATTCTTTGAATTCTGTGGTGCTTTGGAATGGAAAAATATCCAGAATGTCAAAATCTACAGAAAAGTCATTCTATAGTATTTTTTAACTGCTGTGTTGTAAGGTCTACTTATTGTTAATGCTGGCTCAAAGTTCATTTCCAATTACCTCCCACAAGTCTTTTGGTTTTTTGTTTTTTTGTTTTTTGTTTTTTGTGTGCTTTTTTTCCTATTGAGGGCCTCAATTGACTGACACATTAAATTATGCATGATCAACTGAAAAGGATCAGTTCAAATTTTGGCACTCAGTCACCATCTGTGCTTTGTACATTGACATATCTCACATCACTTTCATGTTTGTTTTATAAATGGTGTGACAGGTTTTCATAACATTTGTTGTTCCATAAAATTAATTCTAGTGATGGTCATATTTTAAGAAAATAAAGCTCCATTCAGAAACTGTGAAGAATTTTGAAAATAAAAACCACTATTAGGGTGGTGACTTAATTTCTAACATTTCTCATGGCAATCAATCCAGGTGTACATAGAACCAAAAGTTTTTCAGTAACGTATGATATTGGGACCTAAGCTGCAATGCAACTTCCTTCAAAAAAGCAACCAGTGGGATCTCCCCTGTTATAAATGTGCATAGTTCAAACTTTAAAGCAAACAAAAACAAAATCAATTCTCCAAACAATCAATTTCTTAACAATTACTATCATTTTGCTAAACTTAAAAAAAGAAACAGGTAACATCACACAGTCACAATTGGAAGATATATTGAACAATGAAGTCAAATATAGTACATGTAGTGCATTAGAAAACAATCTTTGGGGTGCCTGAGTGGCTCAGTTGGTTGGGCGACCAACTTTGGCTCAGGTCATGATCTCACAGTTTGTGAGTTCAAGCCCCTCTTCAGGCTCTGTGCTGACAGCTCAGAGCCTGGAGCCTGCTTTAGATTCTGAGTGTCCCTCTCTCTCTCTCTCCCTCTCCCCCACTTGCGTTCTGTCCCACTCTCTCTCAAAAATAAATAAATGTTAAAAATTTAAAAAAAAATCTTAAAGATTATAAGTAAAGTATTTGGATATATGCATTGAAATAATAAGTAGATTATTTTATTATTATTGTGTACCCTGAGATAGCGTAGACCTAAATCTTGGGCACATTATGTTCTACTCTAACCTCCACCCCAACTATTTCCCCAAAACTTATAGTAAATTTAATTTCTATAATATTTGTCTATAGTGGCCACAATTTCTATAAAATGGAGTGAAATTCTGTGAATTATTCTTGTTTACTCCTATTACCTGTCTTATTTGGGTATTCAAAGGAATGATTTGTCTTTTGTTTTTCAACTACAACTGTACAAGGCAATCCTTTCATATCAAATAAATAAAAACGCATTTTGGCCTCTATAAGCTGTCATACTGTTCACAAAGGTCTTTCCATAATCCAAAGATAACTTGTAGAAATTTGTGTAAGTTATTTTCTGGTACTACTAAGCTTAAAGTTTTATACTTTTAATATTTGCTTCATTAGATTCAGGGGAAATATGGCCAAAAGTTCTTGCTAGCAAAAAAAGGTTCTACTGTCGAAATGTTTCCAGAGAAAAGGAGAGGCACAAAGTCACAAGGAAGAAAAATGAGCTCATTTTCTTGGCAATCAAATGACTATTTGGAACCAAGGATTAAATGGAGTAAAATTTTAGTTACACCTCCCTTCTTTTCCTGAAAGTAAATACACACTGAACTATTTTTAAGCTGTTACAAAAGCAAATGTTATAAAAGTTTCACTTCTTCGCCTTGACATTTTGAATATAGACATTTCTTACTGATAGTAACTTCGAAAAAAAAATAGTTCTGTCTTTCAAATATACAACACCTTGTTAAGATTATATGATTTAAAGTAGACAGAAAACTGACCATCTCAAAGATAAGTACTTTTTTCTGATATTCTTTCTTATGTTTCTTTTAGAAACATTGTATTTAATATTTTCTTTTTATCTAGGTACTCACTATGCTAACTTCCTAATAGCCAGTTTTTGGTTTTGTTTTGTTTTGTTTTGTTTTCCACCAGATACATTTGCTCTGTTTCCCTTAAATGTTTGATCTTTACTCAGGATTCTGCCTTTGACTCACATGCTTTCTTACTCACTGAAAGATTCATCTAACCATATCTTTCTCTAACAACTACCTATAGAATATCAACTGTATACTTCTACCATGGATCTTTTTATAGACTCATGACCACTGTATCTCCATCTAGATATTTTGTCACTTGTGAGAGGAGATATTTGTACAAAATGTTACATCCCAGGGGAGTATGGCAGCTTCAAAAAATAATCCTGTATATTTACCCAACCACACAGAGTTAGCTATTGGAATGTGCCTTTGGCAAATAATAATATTATTCAATGTTAACCAATGTTTCTCAAAGATCTGGTGCTATTCTAAACACCACCTTTCTTATATTATTTAACCCTCAGATCAACTAATCAGTAAGTAACATTATTGTCCCATTTTACATTGGTTGGAACTTCAGACAGAAAAATCAAGTAATTTGTCAAAAGTGACACAGTGGAAGGCTTGCTACTCTTGTTAATCTGATAGTTGTTTTATTATAAACTCTGTTATTTACACTTGCACTAGAATGACTGGCATAGCCCCTGAATTCAGTCTAATAAAAATAGACACTTACATCTTCCTCACCACCAACTTGTTGTCCTATATTTTAAAATTTTTATTACTAACACCATGAAAATAATGCTAACATTAAACATGGCCTACCTCTATCTTATATTTTTGATATATTCTGTCAGTATTCTCCTAAATATTCTCTCCTAAATTGTCTTGTTGCCAATATTAGAAGCCCCTTCTAACCTGCCTTATACTCTGTGAATCCAAACATTTAAAAATCTGATAAAAGCATTTTACTAAATTATTCTAACATTTGACTAATTTTTCATCTCATATAATTTTATAGGAGCAATATGACTTTCTCCGTCATATCATTTCAAACACAGAGCCTGTTGTTAACCATTCTGTTTGTCATAACAAATTATGTAGACTTAACTAAATGAAATATCCTATTCCATGACCTAGACTTTTGCGCATGCTGGTGTCTCTTCAAACTGGAATGAATGTCTATAGTTAGGGTGCATCTACTAATCTAATTACATGCTTTCTTACTCACTGAAAGATTAATCTAAGGATATATTTCTCTAACAACTACCTACAGAATATCAAATATATGGATCTTTTTACAGACTCATAGATGCATAGACTATATCTCCATCTAGATATTTTGTCACTTATAGTGAGAACAGACTGTATTCTGTATTCTGGTATCCTTGATCATAATTTCATTTATAATTGATCGTTTTCACATTTGTTTATCATTGTATCTTTATGCCAACCATTATTAGGTGCTATATTTTTATATGTGTGGGCACTCATATATATAACATATATATATCTCAATTATAGTACTTAAGATAATCTATTGCCATAACTAGTTAATATATCTCCCATTTGAATATGAACTACATTTGTGAAGTGCAATCATAGGACTTACTATGGAGAGCGAAGAAAATGATAAATTTAACAACAACTCTCAGGATTGCAAGTCTGGATGACTAGTTGTTACCGAAATTATTTAGGATAGTAAAAAGAGGCAGAGAAACAAATTTGGAGGATTTTTAATTTTACTTAAATGCCATCTTGTTCTGACATATTGCTGAAGTTTTACTATAACTACTAGCCCAAAACCAATTTTCATTATAATAGGGTACAAAACACAAAATCATTGTATACTTTAACAGACACCTGAGTGGTACAGTCAGGTTAGCATCCAACTCTTGATTTTGGCTCAGTTCATGATCTCATGAATTGTTCAAAACCTGCATCAGGCTCTGCGCTGACAGTGCTTTCTGTCTCCCCTCCCTCTTTCTCTTTCTCTCTCTCCCTCTCAAAATAAATAAACTTTAAAAAATAAAAAAATCATCTGTATACTTTGATTAAAACTACATTACAAAAAACATATTTGAGGGAAAAAAACACTAAAATTAAATTTTAGAAGATTCATATATTTGAACCTTTCCACATGTAGTTGAATTGTCTATGCAATAAGTGGTTATTGAAAATTACTCATACAATAGGCATTAGATGAAGAAAATATAAATTTAGACAAAAAGAAGGAAAAAAATCATTGTTTTTAAAATGTCACCATACATGTCATTCATATATGTATGGTTTTGAAATAATATTCAACCACATAAAATATTGTTTTGGTATGGTTGTCTTATGAAGGCCACTTTCATAACAATCATTTCATATTCATTATACACTTAGTAAGGGGACACAATCTAGATTTAGCAATCAAATTTTAATCAATTTTTCAACTTTACTAAATTTACAAATGAAAGAAGGCAAGGGGGTGAAAATATAAAGGATATACTTAAATAATAATAATAGTTTAAAATTCCTCAGATGGGACCTAAAACATAATTTTAAGATTTAAAGAAGTTCAGTGAATTTCAAGTAGGAAAATTACAAAATAAATCATGATTAAGAACATTGTAGGCAAACCGCCACAAAGAAAAATGAGCTATTAGAGAAATGACATTTTCTAGTCAGAACCTGATTTTTATGACCACAAACTTCTTCTCATCAAAAAGTTGGAACAACACTTTAAAAGTTATGAAAGGAAAAATACTACTGTTAACCTCGAGTTCTATAGCTAGTAAAAACATCCTTAAAAAATACAAGAGAAATAAAGACTTTGCAACTAAACAAAAAATGAAAAACAAAAATTAAGAGAATCTGTAGCCAGTAGAACTACAAAATATATTATCATGTCAAATGATAGCATATGAAAATTAAGATATTAGGGAAAGATTAAAAAGCTTATAAATGGTAAATATTTCAGTAAAATCTATTTTGCCTTACTTTTAATCTTTTAAATACATGTGGCCATTTAAAAGAAAAAGTTTACTACCTTGTAGATTTATAATGATAAAATTCATAACAGTAATTATAGCATAAAGGAAGAGGGGTAACAGACTTATACAGTTGTAGGTTTTCTGCATTTTAGGCAAAGTAGTACAAAAATAACTGAGTAGATTGTGAAAAGTTAAGAATGTAAATTGTAGTTTCTAGAACAACCAGTAAAACAAATAATACAAAGTGGTAAAGTAAAAATTCCTTAGGTATTAAAATCAATTTCTAAAAATTATTTAAAGACTAACAAGAGTCACCTGAGGAAAATGTAAGTAAATTGAAGGAGTTGTTTTTTTCTCTTCTTAGCATCTTGTATATTAACCACATACTTCCTTTGCCCTAATTATATCTAAAAGCAAAACAAGCAAACAAAAAATCAACTACAACCATATCCAAGAAAAAAGATGGACAAAGTCCCATGTGAGTAATTAAAAGCAACATGCTTTCATTCTGTGAACCTGGTATAGTTTAAGCACACTTTCTTCCATGATCCCCAAATCCCACTGCCCCTCACTGACCCTCCACACACAAATCACCAACTTGAAAGACTCCGTAACTAGGTGTGTGTTGTGGTGGAAAGATAATGGAGAACTCTTAGATGACACCAGCTTATAGAAAATAATTGTGTTTTTGCACAGCTGAATTTATAGTCTGGGCAGTTTTAAATTTTGAGATGTGTTAGAGAATTCTGAGATAACCAAATTTATATCTTGTATCTTCAATTCTATAACTAGAGTTTTCCTGTTATTTGTGAAGCTTTCTTGATCTCTTTGAGCTTCATAAAGATTCAAAATGTACTTAAAGGAGGATTAAAAACTATGAGTAAACAAATGGCATAACAGTCAAAAAATCACAAAGACCCGACAATCCAGAAAGCAAATTATGCATTTGCTTTGCAATCTTAATCACCCTAGCTTCTTTATTATTATTATTTTTTTAATCTTTATTTATTTTTGACAGAGAGAGAGAGAGAGAGAGGGAGAGAGAATGTGAGCTGGGGAGGAACAGAGAAGGAGACACAATATAAAGCAGGCTCCAGGCTCTGAACTGGCAGCACAGAGGCTCAAACTCACCAACAGAGAGTTCGTGACCTGAGTCAAAGTCTGATGCTTAACCGCTTAACCAACTGAGCCACCCAGGCATCCCCACCCTAGCTTCTTAAAACAGTTTCCACATCTATAAAATGAAGGACCAAATCAGATGGTAGTAAAAGTATTTTAGTCCTGCAATTTCATCATTATGATAATAGACGCCATTTCTGGAGCATAAGCCAAGTGTTTCACATACATTACTTAATTTAAGCTTCATTATAAACTGTAAGAGAGATATCATTATCTCTATATTAAAAACAGAAAACTACATTTTAGAAAGTTTTCTCCCCAAATAAGAGCAAGAATCTAAACAAAATCAGACTTTGAAGCTGTAAGCCTTGTTTAAGAATTTGTAGGTTACTGAGGTATAGAATACTGAGTCAAAATGATCAAGTATTCAGGTAGAATAGAGTCAAAATCTATGTAGTGACCCAATCAACATTTATTAAATACTTAATACGAGGATGCTACCAATTTTAGTCTAAACTAATCAAATATTTTAAAACCTTGTATCAAGTTATTTTCATTATTATTTTATTGTTATATTTTTTAAACTTTTTTGCTATTTAAAAGTATTTTAGATAACTACAGAATGCATAAGATCATGTCTGAATAAGTATTCATTAATAACACACATCCACAAAATAGCAATTGATCAGATGAATGTAAAATACATATAGTGATTTTTTATTATCATTTTAAGCCAGTAATAAAATACCCTGGAGTGGGAAACAGAAGCAGTGGAGTGGGAAACAAGCAAAATCTTTTTTTCTTGATTCTGCTTCTAAACTCAAGCAAGTTACTTTACTTGCTGGCAATTATTTTTTTCTCTCACATATGATAAAGGGATTAGAGTATATTATCACTGATATTTCTATAGATTCTTAGATCTTAAGGCCACAAAATAGTGTTCTATGGGAGCAATGATGCCTAAGATGTTTGAATTATTTCAAGGATATTTATTTCATGGTGGAAAAAGTTTAGAGTTATGAAAAATTCAGAGTTATGAGGTCATCATTTCTAAAGCCTTTTTTTGTTCTAAAGTGACTGTGACTGTCATAGAAGATGAAGCAGAAAAATTTTCTCAAGATGAATGATCTAGAGACACACTTTAGCAAATGATGTTTCTAATTCCTCTCTTCTTGAGCTAATTAGTACAGATAAGGAACAGAAAGATGGCATTCCAAATTATACAACATATTTAAAGGAGATGTGTATAATTTTTTGAATTTAATTAAATTTACATGTTGTATGGAATTATGTTCACTCCCAGATTAAATACTTTAAATGAGTCTAAGAAGAGTGAACTATATTAAAACTCATCACAACTAAAAGCCAACACTCACTTTTTTTTTTTTTTTTTTTTTTTTTTTTTTAGAGAAGATAGATACAATTTAACAAGCTTTTTAGGTAAACTTATGAATATCTTGGAAGAAATAATAATGGCAACATTACTGACTCTGAGAGGGTGGTTTTTTATGAAGAATTAAGGTAATCATAACTCATATTTTGGTAGACAAAACATAATGAAAAAAGAAACTTACTAGTAACACTAGAAAGGATTAGATGCTTTATATTTTATTCCTCAGCTACCAGTCATTTACATTTTTTTATTTTTCACTTTTGAAGTTTTGGATCAATGTTCCTGAATCTCATGTCAGCTAGCTTACTACAGTTTCCTTCCCTTCAAGCATAGTAGATCAGTAATAATTGTATCTTTGCAAAGCATGCAGTGTTTTATGTAAGTGAATGTAAACTGATTCCTTAGGTCAAAAAGAAATTATCTTATTAAAGGTATTTATAGGGAAAAAATAGATAAGAGCCACAGTCCAAATTGATTCAGAGTTAAATATAATTTTAATAAGTGCAATGTTTAAATCCCATGTATATATTTCTCATTAATCCTAACGTGCATACACTATGTGAGTACTACCTAGAAATAATTTACTTATGTAATTTTATGAAATGGAACTTCTATAAGCTGCTTTTGAAATGAAAACATTGGTCATATTTTGATGACATTACTTCATTACACTTCGATTAGCATTGTATAAATCATGTAAGGTTTATAAAACAAGTTAATAATTTAATCCTGGAAGACAAATTTTTGTACTACATTGTGACATTACTTATCATGCTGCTTTAATTAAAACCTATTTCACAAACAGTTTATTTGTTCAAATACCAGTTTTATGCTGTATATAAGTCCTCATAAACAGGAAGGGTTTTAGGGTTTTTTCCATTCTTTCACTGGCCAAAAATAAGGTACTAAACAGTATATCACCAAAGACTTTTGACTCTATTATGTGTTTTTGGGTTGATGACAGAATAATAACAATAATAATAATAATTATTATAATTATAATATATAATTGTCATAACAATTTTCTCCAATTAGAAGTTACACATATTTTTTTCAGATTGAAAATATCCAGCCAACTGTATTTTCCATATACCAACCTAGTGTTAAATAACCAAGAAAAGAAATATCATAAAGTTTACTGAAAAAAATTTGTGAAATTATTATTGTAAAGATGTCATCATCACAGTGCAGTTCTGGAAAGCTAAATAAACCATAGGATACACTCTTTGAATTGAAAAATATATGTCCAGTAAGGTGCCCAATAATTACAGAAAAGATATGATGGTGATAGTCCTTAGTGAATGTGGGGGAGGAAATCCGAGTAAGCTATAGAAGGAAAGTGAAATACAACGGAGAGAGAAATAACATGGTGGCAGTTCTTGTATGGGAGAGTGTGAAAACTTTAAGAAGGCAGAGTGATAAAATTAGTGACAGAATAAAATCTGGGGTCTGTAGGTACCTAGATCTAGTAGGTATTGGATATATCAAAGTAAAGGTCTGTGAAAGAAAATGTAGAACAGTTGGCCATGTATTTTTAAACAAAGTATTAAAAGGTGAAGCTTATGGAGAGGGGGAACAGGCTTGCGTGAGAAGCAGCAATCTAAAAATTTCCAAGGGAGATTTCATGTTTTAACAAAGTTTTCAGATTAATTGTTATCTTTTAAAGGACTCTGAAATCTTCCTGGGGTCAGTATTCTTTTCTGAAAATCTCAAAATTATCTTTGGAGGCAAATGTGTTTATTTAGCTTTACATATAGCTTTCATGTTGGCACTCACTTGCTCAAATATCTTCAAAGATTAGCGCTTCCTGAAAGAGTAAAATTTCTCTAACATGTGTTTGAATGTCCCAATAACTGGCTCAATGTCATATTTTTAAAGAGCACATTTTCTTTTTTATGAGCCTTTCAACCAAGCTGAACTCACTAGATGCAGTTCAACCAACATTCCTTATACATTTCCTTTCCAGACCATGCAGAATGCCCTCCCTCTGCTTGTTTCATTTCCATTCATCCTTCAGATTCTTTAACATTATTTAGTCTTCCTTGATTATTCCAAGGTACACTGAGCTCTTCTTTTTCAAAAATTTAATAGTGCTTATCTAGACTAGAGAAGCATGTAAGATTTGCAAGCTGTCATATTTTAATGGTTATATTTTATGCATTTTTTTCCAACAGCATAACAACAATGCTGTGGCTTATTTATTGTAATATATTATCACTTATAAATTCAATCTGAAGATTATAGAATGCTCCCTTTGGTCCTGATTTTACCACCACACCAACAGGGTGCCAATATAATAACAAGAATTATAGCTGAGTTGCAAGGCAGACTTTCTCTGAAGAAGAGTAATTAATAGAAGCGTAAAGTCAAAAGTAGAGACAAAAATATTAATCACAGTTGAATTTCTATCCAGATTAAGATAAATCCTCACATTTAGTTCCTAGAACCAGATGAAGGACCATAAGGCAAGCTGAGGGCCAAGCACAATACACCACAACCCCATTCCCCACCCCAACCCCCTCCTGGGATATATGTGATATTCCTCAGGCTTCCCAAGAACAAAGGAAAGGACAGAAAACAAATGGTTGAACTGATAGCGTCTCCATCACTTTACAAATATCTTAGTATTATTACAAGAAAAGGGCAATCTTATCAATAGCTTAATCTCCAGGAACTCCCTACTGTCTTAATGATAACGCTTTGTTAGAGGGAAAAACAATCTTAGCTTGACAATAGCTGGGCCACCAGTAATCTAATCTGTGAGTCTTCTTTAGCATATGGAAATCCCTTTAAGAAACTTCCTCTTGACTTTACCTCCCCCAACTCCACAGTGTATAAGCAGTCACTTTTCACAACCCCAGTGCAGCTCTTTCTGTCCATAGATCCTATCCCTGTGCTTTAATAAAATCACCTTTTTGTACCAAAGACATCCTCAAAAATTGTTTCTTGGTTGTCAGCTCTGAACCCCACCATCACTCCAAAACCCCATCGGGATATATATATATGCCATAAAAGGCAGGAAAAACCATAGTTTGAGGAGACAAATCATGAGAAGTACACTCAGACATTACACAGATATTAGATCAGAGAAGTTTAAAGGACTGTGATTAATATGTTAACGGGCTCTGATGGAAATAGCAGCCAATATGCAAGAGATAATCTAAAGACATGGAAAGTTTAAGAAAGAATAGAAGACAACTGCTCAGAATAAAAAACAAAGTGACAAAATGAGGAATACTTTCAATAGGCACATCAGTAGATTTGATACAACGAAGGAAAGAACCAGTGAATATGAAGAAACTTCTGAAAATAATGGTATTATTTGGTCTCTGTCCCCTTTTCTGGCACACAGTTCCTAAAACTTGGAATTTCCTAAGTGAGGAGAGTGGTACTGGTGTTTCTGTTATGTGAATGCCGCACCTCAGGAGGTAAGCACACTGGAGGAGCTAACCCCTGTGATTAGAGGGTTGGAACTTTCAGTCTCACCCCTGACTTCTGGGGAAGGAAAGGGTTTGAAGGTTGAGTCAATCACCAGCACTCAACGATTAAATCCGTCATGCCTATGCAATACAGCCTCCATAAAAAAACAAAAAACAAAAACAAAACAAAACAAAAACTGAGTTTGGAAAGTTTCCAGGTTGGTGAACTCATGGAGGTGCTAGGAGAATGGTGCCATGGAGAAGACACAGAAGCTCTACCACTCTTTCCCTACACTATGCCCTATGCATCTCTTCCATCTGGCTCTTCCTAACTGGTCCTTTTATGCTAAACT
Organism: Panthera onca; assembly: GCF_046562875.1. Taxonomy (NCBI): domain Eukaryota; kingdom Metazoa; phylum Chordata; class Mammalia; order Carnivora; family Felidae; genus Panthera; species Panthera onca. Next base: position 182,375,450 of record NC_138339.1, read on the forward strand.
GGAAATACAGTTAGTAAAACATTTCTGAGTTCTGTGAGCCACTGTAGCAAATTAATCTACACAAGGAGGATGTCATGGGAACAGAAGCACACCTAACAGGCTGAGCCTCAGACTGGCATCTGAAGTTAAGTGGTAAGCAGTCTTGTAGGACTGAGCCCTCAACCTGTATGATGCTGTCCTTCTGTAGATAGTGTCAGAATTCAAGTGAATTCTTGAACACTCTGCTGGTATCCAAGAATTGTTTGGTGTTGCGTGGCATCTACTCCCTCCACCCCACCCCCACCCATCCACCACACACACACATGTTGGAACTGAGTCCGAGAACCCATAATATTAAGAAACAGAACATAACTAACATTCCAGTAGTTCCTGTGATAATCCCATCTAGGTACTATCCTCTGCAAGACTAACTACTATCCTGACACCTAAAATTGTAAACGAGACTTTTTCCTTCTCTTTTGATCAGCTGTGTTAAGTGGTACTATTTTTAGGCTTTGGTTTATTTTACCGAACATATCAAATTTATTGATTCAATAAAGTTTTATAGCGTTAACATTTTTTTTTTAAACGTTTATTTATTTTTGAGACAGAGAGAGACAGAGCATGAACAGGGGAGGCGCAGAGAGAGAGGGAGACACAGAATCTGAAACAGGCTCCAGGCTCTGAGCGGTCAGCACAGAGCCTGACGCGGGGCTTGAACTCAAGGGCTGTGAGATCATGACCTGAGTCGAAGTCGGACGCCCAACCGACCAAGCCACCCAGGCGCCCCATATAGCGTTAACATTTTTGATACCTCTGTGATCTATGTTGATATATTCTTCTCTATTTCTAATATTAGTAATTTGTGTTTTCTCTCTCTCTCTCTCTCTTTTTTTTTTTTTTTTTTGCATAAGTTCTAGCTAAACTTCATAAATTCATTTTACAGAAAAGGATCCCACACGATGAAAATGATTTCACGTGGTTTATGAATTTTGTTAATTTTCCAAAATACCAACATTTAAATTTTGATTTCTTTAGTGTATCTTGGTTCTCCATATGATAGAATTATTCTGTTACTCTTTATCATATATATTTTTAATGTCTTTTAAGTTTTATTTTCTTTATTATTCTTTCTTTCATTCTTTTTTTTTCCTTTTTTTCTTTGTACTCATAATAATGGCAGCTTAAATCATTGAATTTTAGCTGGTCTTCCTTTTACTATGTTCATTCAGGGCTAAACATTTTCTTCTAAACACTACTTAAAAAATTTTTTTTTAATGTTCATTTATTTTTAGGAGAGAGAGAGAGACAGAGCAAGGGAGCAGGGGAGGGGTAGAGAGAGGGAGACAGAATCTGAAGCAAGCAAGATCTAGGCTCTGAGCTGTCAGCACAGAGTCGGATGCTGAGCTTGAACTCATGAACCATGAGATCATGGCCTGAGCCCAAAGTCAGACGCTTAACTGACTGAGCCACCCACCCAGGCGCCCCTCTAAACACTACTTTAGCTATATTTCATAAGACTTGATATGCCATATCTTCCTTATCTCTCAGCTAAAATATGATATTTCTAGTATGATCTTGTCTTTGACCTTGGGTTTTTAGAAATGTGTTACTTCATTTTCAAATTGTTAACATTTTTCTAACTTTATTTTATTATTTAATATTAATGTTACTATGGTCAGAGAATATATTCTTAATAATTTTAATCATTTTTAACTTGTTTCCTACTTGATGTATGAACTAGAACTTTATGAATATTGAAGGCATTCTTGAACATGTACTCTGCAGTTGTTGAATGCTGCATTGCATCTATGTCAATTATGTCATATTTGTTTATTTTGCCATTTATATTAATTCGAAATTTATTTTTATATACTTGTTCTTTTGGCTTTTGAGAGAGAGGTATGTTAAAGTTGTCTACTATGCTTTATAATTTGTTTACTTATTCTTTTAGTCCTGTTGATTATTGACCTGTACAATTTTTAACCTAACAAGTATATAAAGATTTATAGAAGTTGCATTTTCATCCCTCATTATACATTTCATATTTCCTTCTCCTCTGGATAAGGTTCTTTACCATGGTACAGCACCAATCTTTTTTCTTGAAATAACCGACCCTTTATTACCTTCCTATATTATGTTGTTTCAGAATTATCACTATGAAAGCAGTCCTAAAAAGTGTTCTCAGGGGTCAGTGAACACATACACCTTCTGACCAATATTGTTTTGCACCAGCTCTTTTCCCTTTTCAAATTGTGGTCTAGTTCATATAATAATTCCTTTTTATTTTTTTTTCTTGTTTGTTCTGGATCATAGGAAGCCCAAAATGGCTAGGTGACATTTTGAAATGTACAATATATTGAAAATGTTGTTAAGCCCCCTAGTAGAAACTTTTCTTTTAGAAATTAAGATTCTAGACAAAGGCTCAAGGTATAGAGGATGGAAATAAAGATTTTGCAAGTTTGTAGTTATGAGAAGTAACACTCCCACTTCTACCTTTTACTCTTTAGTTTCTGGACCCACATGTTATAGCAATGGGAGAAACAGCACTAAGAAATGTTTAATACATCAAAGCATATACCAAATCCTATGGTACAACCATTTAAAGTTGCAAACTTTGTCTCCCAGCTGGCTCCCTGAGTCTTGTAGGGTCCATTCCATTCACTCTGAGACCTGTTGTTACTTTTCCATGAGAAATATGAAAAAATCAATTAATCTTCTCATGAGATCATTTCATTGTGTGGGATCCTTTTCTGCAAAATGAATTTATTGTTCAGAAACAAAACTTATGGTACTCAATGGAAATTAAGAAGATATTCTGGGATTTCATGGTGATGCTAATGTCAAAAGTATGGTGGGCAGAGATAGTATATCCATCTCCAGTACAAGCATTTATTCCAGTGAAGACATATTTCATATACACCACGATGCATATGGTCCAATGGAATTTATTATACACTATTATTATATAGATGCTATATCAGGTATAGAACATTGTTTCCAGTGCACTGACCACCCTGCACTGAGCTATAATTTACAGGAGCCCATTATTGCCTGTTGTCAATATAACATTCAGAATTACCTTTAAATCATGCTCAAAATTTTGTTATTCAATGAGCTGGATATTGAGAATAACCCACAGGCTGTTAATGTGAATAGAGGCAAAAGTGACAGTTCAGTGAAGAGCAGGAGCACTGGGAAATGAGTCACCAGCTCAAATAATTATTTGTGCTTTCAGAACCTGCTTGAAGGATCTAATTTTTGAAGGATCTAACGTTTTAGAAGTTTTCCAACTTCCAACTAGCACTTTCCAACTAAGTGCTATTGTCCGACAGAAGGTAGATCAGACAATACCCAGTTTATGACAATGTTTTAGTAATCATAGTCATTTGATGTCACAAGTTCAAATATTAAACTTGTGTTAGATCTAAGTAGCAAGCCAAGATCTATTTCTGTGAGAATTATTTCCTAAAGTGTATATGGATTTGCTCCAAAAGCCTGGGTGCCTGCAATGCTTTTTTCCTATTGATACTTGACATATTCTCCAATATTCCCCAAGATAAATATTATCTTGATCTGAGGAAAGATCATAATTATGACCAGGAGGTTATAAAGAAGGTTGCAATGCTCCTTGCCTTGCAGCAGAGACCAACTAGATAATATTACCTTTTGTTGATGGAAAGTTAGGAGGCCCTTGGCAGCTTTACGTGTTATTCGGCAATAGGTTCCAGAAACACACCTAAAAGTGTATCACCACATTCCATGGGATCCGAGTGTCCCACTTTTTACTCCTGAGTAGATTATTAATACCTCACATTGAAACAGATCAGATCATCAAAATTAGTTTCTTTTTTTTAATGATACTTATTACCTATAGTTATTCTGGGCGCTCATTTTTTATGGATTTATTTTAACCAGAGTACAAAACATTTGCATTCTATAAATTAAATGCCTTTCAGAATAATTTAGAAGGTTGAAAATAAATATTACTTTGATCTTTCAGAGTTGACTCAAAATATGAAACAGAATAAACAAACACAGCACTGCAGCACCAGGTTATCAAGCAGTCTGCTACTACTTTTGCTGCGGGTCCATGATCCCATCCCCACTTCTATAGTCAGGAACTACTACTAAGAGAAAGATGTCATGATGAAGACACTCTCATTGCTGGAGACAGAAGTATACCTCACCTGCTAGAATCAGCTGCAGCAAAAGGAAGCCCTGTGATAGTGCTTTCCGGTGGATATATCAGAGTTGGAACAAGTATGCCTTGTGTCTCACTGTTGCCTTCTAAATGCAGCTAGAGTTCATTTGATTGAAGGAATTTAAATCATATCTAGAATTCAGTAGATTTAATGATTCTGAAAATGTTGATTTTAGCTTTCCAGTAGTATAGTAAGGCATAGTTCATGCATACATACAAAACATATTCTCTACAATAGTATTTGCTGATACAATTTTAAGGGGATTACAGAAATAAGAAATGTAAATTACATTATAAAATGTAAGATTTACAGATCCCTTAAAATATGTATTTAAATTGAGACTAAGCTTCTAGTCTAGAAATTTGGAAAAAACATAAACAATGTTTAATATTTTAATGGCTTTAGTTTATAATGGAGATCTAATGTCAAAATAACTATACTAATTCATGTGACTTGATCCTTTTGTTGTTGTTTACGTGACTTGATCTTATATCTTATCCATGTCCCAATAGTATAATGGATTAAAATATATTGTTCTTGAATACCATATTAATAGATACTTATTTTAATTCATGTTTGTAAAGTTTCTAACAGTTTTTATTTTATTTATTTATTTTGAGAAAGAGAGAGAGAGAGCAGGAGAGAGGCAGAGAGAAAAGGAGAGAGAAAATCCCAAGCAGGCTCCATGCTGTCAGCACAGAGCCAAATGCAAGGCTCGAACTCACGAACAGTGAGATCATGACCTGAGCCAAAATCAAGAGCTGGACACTTAACTGATGAGCCAACCCAGGTGCCCCTCTAACAGTTTTTAAGTTACATTTGAGGTAATGCGTTCCCTCTTTATTAAGTGTCATACAATGGTAATTAAGACACTACTTTTTAATGATAAAAAGTAAGAGTGAAAGACAAAATTTATTGAAGTTAAAAAATTTGTATAAAAGGGATTCTTTGACTTCATTTACAGAGGTAGGTTCTATTACCATTCTATGAAAGTGCTGGGCAGGAACTTGCAGCTGCCTCCAAGCCTGGCTTACTGTTCCCTAAGGATGTTACTAATCTGATGAGCAAAACTCTTGCATCACCATTTCCAATAACCATTCACTTGTTTACCAGTGGGTTTGGTCACTGTCTTAAATGCAATTGCTTGTGCTTGCAGACTCTCTCCTGCCTTCTTGAGATATCTCTTTCCCTGAGACTTGCCTTCCTGCTATTTGTCTCCATGGATGAAGCAAATCAGGCAGGACCCATCTTTGGTAGACCTATAAAGGGTATCATATGCTCTTTGTTAAGTCTACTTAGCTGTTTTCAGTGAGCTGCAGTTAAAAAGAAAGCAATTAAAAATATTCTGTATTTTACACTTTACTTTTTAAAATTTTTATTTATTTATTATGAGAGACACAGAGAGAGGCAGAGAGACAGTTAGTGTGGAGCTCAGTAACAACCATGAGATCATGACCTGAGCCGAAATCAAGAATCAGACACTTTAATGGACTGAGCCACTCAGGCGCCCCTTTATTTTCCACTGTAGTTTTTCAAGTTTCCCTATAAGATGGGATTTACTGCACAATTCTCTGGCCCAGTAATAAAGCTTAGTGTTTCATTGTCATTTAGCTGTTGCCTACTTGCATATATCAGTAGGTACATGAATGAAATCTCGAATGATAGGGAATGCATGCAAATACTGCCTATATTAAAAATATGTGTGGGTTTCACTTTGGCTTTGGTTTCTTTTTTCAATGATTTATCAGGAATATCTTCCACTATCAATAATACACTACCCATTCTTTTACCTCTGATGAGAAATACTTTCATAGAAGCACAAAGTAATATTTCCAGTATTTTAATCAGAATAAAATTGGCTTTTAACTTTTACAACTATAGTTTTAAGCTTTGGGACTTCTCAGTAAATGTAATGAAGACAGCAATTCTATATGAAAAAGAGCAACAGCAAGCATATAAATCAGAAAAGAACATTTTTGCTAATTTAGAATTTAACTGTGGTATACTTGTTTCTTCTGTTCTTTTAAATGATTTACATTAATTCATGAATGGCTGATGTGTTATTTTATTTCAGCTATATTTTTAGAGAAATGACACATCAAAGCACTGACTTTTTCATGAAAACTTGACAAATTAGTGGCACTCATGATAATGTCTAAGATTTAGCTCTCCTTATGAGAAAAGAAGATTATGCATTTTTCAAGCTGTATCCAAATGAAAGTGCTAATTGCTCACAACTGGATAATTTGTTTTCTATAATATGTTACATGGCTAATATAAAACAGGTTTTCTAATATGTTGTATATTATAGAAAGTGTCCTGATATTAATACATAAAATTGTTTTAATTTTGAGTTTTACTTTGTAGTGTGGCCTTATGCAAACTTTCTTATTTTAATTTCCTCCATGATAAAGGAATATATCATCATAAAGATCTGAAAGATCCATAATACTGAAATCATGCTAATGCCTTATTAAAAAAAAACCACACACATTCTGTCATTAATCCATTCAACTGATTTACACTAGGCAATTTCTGACTTTTAGACATTAAGAAAGAGGATAAATTAGAAATAAAGTAAAACTTTTAGATATCTTTTTTTACGTTACATAAAATAGGCAAAATGTGACTTCTGCAATTATGAAAATAATTATTTCTAAAGAAAATTTTATTGTGATCAAGAAACTAACTTGTTTTATGCAGTAAGGTTTGTATCAACCAATGTTATATATTCCTACATGTTTCTGGCTTAAAATTTGTGTCAAATTCTATGCTATTTCAATGAAAGTTGCTGTTGATTCTAATTCTTAATACATTAGAATTCTATGTTTATAGTATCAGATTTGATAAGGAAAAGAAAAGGAGAAAAAAGGAAAGGGAGAGAATAAGGAAAGAAAAATGAGAGACAGAGACATAGAAAATTCAGAATCCTTTGTATTCCCATTGACTTTCCAGCCTCTGATGCATGTCCTACTTCTGTGCCTAGAAAAAAAGTCTTATAATTTTCTGTAAAATACTTTAGCCTATTTGAAATAATTTTTGGTTATTTACAACTAAAGAAATATTAACATAATATTTATAATTTATATAATACATCATACAATATAATACAGTATAATATATAATGTAATTAATATAATACATTAAAACAATGTATTTATAATAAATTTTAAAGTAATATTTATATATGTATTTTTTAAATGTTGGCAATATGTGAGTAGATGAGGCAAATGTATTTTTGATGTGTTACTTACATTCAAACAATTCTTATGGTTACAACTCCAAAGGAGAAAGATAAATGTACTAATGAGACCATATATCAGAATATAGATATAAGTTGAAATGTATTTGCACAGATAGAAAGGTATTAAGGAGAGCTGGAGTCCATTATCATTTTCCATATTGCTTTGAATACAGAAAACTAATTCAGTACAGGAACCATGGAATGAGAAAAGTGCCAGACCTGTCTGCTGAGCAGACATTCCCTGAGTGTGGTTTCACTCTTTGGACTGAATTGAATCGTATTCTCCTGGTGAGAGTGGCAGGTTCTTATTAAATTATCAACTTTATAACTTATTGAGAAGACTGTTTTAAACCCAAAAGCAAACATATAAGGAGTAAAAATGAATCAGTGATCTTTTCTTTTTGTAAATTAACCCTCTGTGGCTCACTAATCTTGCATTTCCAAGATGACAGAATAACGATGTCTTTCACAGCCATCATTTATTTTCATCCTTAATCTTTTAGAATAATACAAGAGGTCAGTTTCAGTTAGATACTAGCCACTTTTGTGAAGATATTTTGTAGTAATGACCCATGGGGTTTTACTGCTAAAGTTGCAAGATAACAAAAGAAGCCATACTCTGTTAAGACTCAGCAATAAGAGAATATACATGGGATGAGGCATTGATACTAGCTGGAATGTATTTCTTCTTCTATAAAGAATCTCCTAGGTTAACATACTTCCAAATAAAGAAATGTATTCTGTAAGAAAATGTTTAAAATGATGCAAAGAATAATCTCTTCTAATAATAAGATATAATAAGATAATTTTATATCAATTGATATACTCTATTATAATATTATAATAAAAGGGTGCTTGAAAGTCCGTCACTGTTAGTATCATGGTTTTTAAAGCAGTGCCCACTGATATAAGTCAGACCCTTCATTTATCTTTAATCTTGAGAAGGACATCTTCCCTTTGTCAAAGGCTATTTAAATATTAGTCAATCCTACATTGGAGAATCAGATTTAGAGCTACAGTCCATCCATTGTGCTTAATTTCAAAGTACCTGTGTTCCATTCAACAAGAAATCTCTTCCATTTTAAATTTCTACAAGGAAACGTCTATATACAAGCTATTTTTATAGATCAGTTTCTTGTAATTTACAAATTTCTGGGCAGGAAATTCTATATAGTGAATGCAGACACTACGGTGTCAGAGGTTCAAATATTCATTTCTAGATATGTCATAGTCTTGGCCTTCTTCCAAAGGCATTGACTTCATGAAAGAAAATGCTTTTATCTGTTTTAGGCATAATAATACATTCTTTCTCAAATGGATAGCTCCCTACTGGTATTGATATTATTTTGGAAAATATACATCTGCTTATTAGAATATAAAATAACATACTCTGCTTTGCACTAAATGTGTTAAATATCTTTACCTAAAATAAAACGTATTCATGAAAAAATAATTGGCAAACATTAAAACTTATTCTGTTACACATCTCATCCTCTCTATGTAATTTTTAAAGGAGTCATTAAAGTTTATGTACTAAAAGGCAATGTAGTGAAAAGATCTTTTTAAGTAAAAATAGTCTATTAACTAATGACATTTAAACAATTTTTATATTTTATAATATTAAATGAAAATATAAAGAAGCAAAAAAAGCAATGCAAGCAGCTTTTGTTACATATAAGAAAGTTACAAACAAAATAAGCAAGATTTTCCACTTACATTGAATGTGAAGACAAGCAAATTATTACCATTTTTTAAATTTTAATTTAATTGTATTATTATTTATTTTCCAGAAAATTTATAGCAATATGCTTCATCAATTTAAGAAACACTTCTTGACTTTTTTGAAAATGCCTAATACAAGATGGTCCTTGCAACCTGCCAGGACAAAAGTAGTTCCTTGTGTAAGTTGAATTTAGTATGGGTTTGTACTTTGTTCTTATCAAAGCCATGTTTGATGTGGTAGCATCTACCTCTCCTGCTGTAGCCTCTAGAAGTGCTGCTTTCCTGAATATTATCCCAAGAACTTTAAATCTATTTTGAGTGAAAGGAGATAGAAACTAGGAAGAAAGGGAAAGGTATAGGTAGCAAGAGTGAGTGCCCAGAAATCAACCCTCAAAACTTCCTTCAACTTTTCTTGCCTAATATTTGCATAGTGCTGAATTGATGACAAAGACTTTCACATATTTCAGCCATTTTCAAGAGCCTGTGTCAATATCATTGTGGACATTGTTGTACAATGAAAGCTGAGGCTCAGAGATGCCAAATAATGTTTCCCATGTAATATACCCAGAACATTGCAGAATTGGGATCTGGCCTAGGTCTGAAGACTCCTAGCCTCTAGCTACTTCTTTTCTCTCTCCAAGTTGTCACATTTCCAGTGTGGAGGCCCTCCAAAGTTAAAGCATTTCATCCTCTTGTGGGGTTTCTCTGCAGCATTTCGTCAAACCCTTGGGCACTGGAACTAAAAGGTCAATAACTTAGTCTTTCAAAGATTTCACATGGCCTTTTTGTTTGGATTATTCCAGGAGTCTAATAATCTTCCAATAGAGTTTTAAAGATGTTTGTGGAAATGAAAGTCATAGCTTTTACAAAAGCAATATGTCATATCTTTCCAAGAATCTAATTTTCTCAAGCATATGGATTAAGCTGTTCTGTTTTTGTTTTTTTTTTAAAAAAAACATCCCATCCGTACGGTAGTTACTAGCATATTCTACCTAGAGAGAGAGCTTTGGAATGTTAATTCCTCAGTGATACTAATATCCAAACTTTCATTTAGCTCTAAGACTTTATAACTCTATGGGTCTATACAATGGAAAATAAATTTATAATATTACACATACTGCATTCTATTTCAGAAACTTAATTACATGTATATGCAAGCATACTTTGGATGCAATCACCCTTCCAAAATTCCCATATTTTTCTGTAATAAATATAATATTTATATAATGTGATATATCTATATCTATATCTATATCTATATCTATATCTATATCTATATCTATATCTATATCTATATATCTATATATCTATCTATCTGTATATATATATACACAGGTGTTTGTGTGTGAATATGTTTTGTGTGTGTACATGTGTTCCAATTGTACACATCAACTCCTCACTGTATCACATCAGACATTCTCAATATTGGTGGTGGTAGGCTGGATCACTTGATTAAAGCCAGTTATTCTCATTAGCTTAAAAAATATGATCATATTTACAATGATTCCCGTTTTTCATCCTAGTTATTAATGATTTGAAGATAGTTATCTTTGGTCCTGGGCCATTGTTAGAATTTGTTTCCACATCCTTATTGAGATACAATATTGTATAAGTTTAATGTGTCCATTTGATACACTTATATATTGAAAAATTATTACCACCATAGTGTTAGTTAATACCTCTCTTATATCATTACTGCCATGATCACGATGGATTGCAAGCTGATTTTGTGATGTCACTAAATGTAGAATTCGCAAAAGATATGTCCAGTTGATTTTCACAAGCATAAAGAGCAATTTCCACAACACAATTTGAAAGAACTTATGTTTAATTTTTTAATTTTTAATTTTTTTCCTTAGAGAGAGTATACAAATGGGAAAGAGGCAGAGAGAAATGGAGAAAGAGAATGTCAAGCAGGCTCTATGCCCATCGCAGAGCATGACACGGGGCTTGATCCCAGAATTGTGAGGTTATGGCCTGAGCCAAAATCAAGAGTGGGATGTTCAAACAACTGAGCCACTCAGGTGTCCCAGAGATTTTTTTTTTTCTTAAAAGTAAAACTGAATTCAAATAAGAGAATATTATTAAGTAATATTTGAATAAAAAATGAAGAAATATATTTATATAAGAAAGAAAAAATGCACAATTTATATTTGATTTAGACCCTGTATTGTATTCTGATCCTTTAGCTAAAAGGAGGTGTGGTGTGTGTGTGTGTGTATGTGTGTGTGTGTGTGTATGAAAATATTTATCACTATTCTCAAGAACTAGGAAGGGTTTGAAAATTAAACCAATTTACAGGTTAATAAACTAGTCTGTCACAATTTCATGGATACTGGCAGAAGACATGTACCTCTTGGACCAGATACAATGGACCTTTTGTAATACTTAAGAAGTGACATCAGTGTTTTATTTAGAGGAAGGATAGTGATTATGAATATAGCCACACAAATGATCCTACCTGTGAAAATAGAATATTAAAACTAACTTATTATATTTTAAATATAGCAATTTAAAAATTATACACTTTTCATAGTAGCTTTTCATTATGTTAATCATATATTTTTGCTTTTTAAAAATTTTCTTTTTATTTTTTTAAATGATTTTTTGATAGGAAAGATAATTCTAGAGTTGATTGGAAATATTGTCCATGGGACCAATGATTTTTAAAGATAATAGTAAAAATGACAAACAGTCTATATTCTGTATAGTTAACATGATAGAAAACAGTGACTAATTAGCTATCAATTCAATGCTTCTCAACACTGATATAAATAATTAGATTTGTTAGCATAAAGTTAGTAGTTAAGCCCCAGAAATGCATGAGATCCTCAAAAAAAGCTTCTTAGATAAAAAGAGAAGATAGATCTACAAACAGGGAGACATTCATGAGCCAGGTAGAAGAGGAAAAGCCAACAAGAGAGGAAATAAGAAGCCAGAGAGCCAAAAAAGACAAAACAAAAAAAAAAGATTTTAAAAAAATACATGTGTTATACCATGGAAGCTTAAGTTTAAGGAAGTTAAAGAGTTAAAGAAGGATGAAATTCTTAAATATGTAGAATACTGCTAACAATCAAATAAGATGGAAGTTAGCCTATTGGCAACCTAGAGGTCACAACTACATTAGGTTTAGTTGGAGTGACTGGATTTGGATGGGGTGGAAGAAGAAATTAGAGATTGAGGGATGAATGATGTCACAATAATAAACACAATGTTTAGACTTAATTCTCTGGTCAGCCTCTCCGAGTCTATGAAGTGGTTCAGACATTTTTAAATCTATCTATCTATCTACCTATCTGTATCTTTCATAACCTGAATTGTTGTAGTAGATGCAGGATAAATGAGATAGAATAAAGATTCTGACAACCAATATTTCAATCAACTCTACAATTATCTTTTTTTATTCCTTAAAAAGGAAAATGGAAAAAGAACACGAAAATTTAAAAAAGGAAAAATAAATTATTAATATATTGAAAGGCTAAAATGATAAAAGCATACTTTTTCAATATTAAAATAATTATTGCAAGTTAGTTTTATTATTCAATTTTCACAATTAGGATCATTTGTATGGCTATATTCATGTTCACCATTTTTACTCTAAATATAATACTGATGTCACTGTTAGAGCAGAAGAAAATTGTACAAAATGTAAAAGTCAAGTTATAGACTTATTTAAGTAAAATATTTGATAGTACTATCTATAACGAGAAAAAAGATAAAAATTTTAGTAGGTACATATGCTTTATTAATATTCATGCAATTACCTACAAGAGTTTGCAAAGTGTCTATGATTAAATGTGTGGATGTGAGTTAAGCCAAATAATTTTAAAACTTAAATTATATCTTTGAGACAGGTCATTAATTCTTATAGACTAACTGAATGTAGTTACACTAAAACAAAGATCCCCTACTCTTTCTAGGAAATAATAAGGCTATTTAGAACTAGGAAAGATCTTAGATTTTAGCATAATCCAGAATATGACTTTAAATTTACCCTAGTAAGAGGACTGTAATGATATAAATATGGACAGTTAAATAATGATTGGATTATAATCACAACTTTGCATGCATTTATAAAATGAGATCAGCATTTTTACATAAAAGTGTGATGGTATCATCCATCTTTTATATTTATAGACATGAATAATTATGTGATCGTATCACATGCAATGAAAATTCATCTATTCATTACAGAATGATTATAGCTTTTTATATATTTCTATTGGGAAAAACATTGTTCAGTCTGGACATAAATAATGACAAGTTTACTAGTAAAGTGTTCACATGGAAATTACTTTTATTTGTGGCCCTTCTGAATATGAATAGAAAGGTTAAGTTTCACCATAATTAAAGATATACTGCTTTCTGAAGTAATGATAATTTTAGTGCCCATGCTATTATTCCAAAACTCAACTCATTTGAAGTGCTATAATAAATAATGTAGAAAAATTTAAACTACATATACCAATATCATATGACTCAATTTTCTTCCTCTAGTATTAAAAGATAGTGCTACTGGGGATGGGAACAGAATATTCTTCCAAATTTGTTTGTTTGTTCCTTTGTTTGTTTTAGCATGTATTTTGTGCTAAATAGCATGCAAAAACAAAGAATACGTTTAATGAAAAAAATGGTCACTGTTCCTGGAAGTATAATCTGAAGGAATATTTTCAATACATTATCATTTAAACAATAAATGAGGTATTTATAAAATGGAACGAGAGGTAGGAGAGTGAATATACCTAAATTCATAAGCAATGGAGAATTTAGTTTTAAATGGGAGGGTATTCAAATGTCATCCACTGGATATCCAATGGATATTACTCAGCAATGAAAAAGAATGAAAGCTTGCCATTTGCAACAATGTGGATGGAACTAGAGTATATTATACTAAGTGAAATATGTCAGTCAGAGAAAGCAAATATCATATGATTTCACTCATATGTGGAATTTAAGATACAAAACCGGTGAAAATAAGGGAAGGGAAGCAAAATTAATATAAAAACAGAGAGGAAGACAAACCATAAGAGACTCCTAAATACAGAAGACAAACTGAGGATTGCTGGTGGGTGTTGGGTGGTGGTAAGGGCTAAAGGGGTGAGGAGCATTAAGGAGGACACCAGTTGGGATGAGCCCTGGGTGTTATATGTAAGTGATAAATCACTACATTCTATTCCAGAAAAAAAAATATATATTTATATATATATAAATAATATAATATAAATATATATAAATATTATATATTATAAATATTATAAATATTGTATATTGTATTATATATAAATAATACAATATAAATATATATAAATCTATCTATCTATATATATATAGAGAGAGAGAAAGAGAGAAAGATAGGTAGATAGATTAAAAAAAATAATAAAATAAATAAAATGGGAGGGTATTTTTGTGATTAAGCTAAAAAATACTTTCCTAATCATATTATGAGCATCCTGATAATAAGTATATGAATAAGAACAGTACTTACAATTAAAACAAGTTCTAAATGATTAGCGTTGGTGAAAACATACAATTTGGGCTTTGGATATTTAGAGAAATTTTCACAAAATGGGAAAATGGGCTGGTTTTTCTACTAAGAAGTGAGATCAAGACACTAGCTACAGGCATACCTCATTTTACTGTTTTTCACTTTATTGTGCTTCACAGATACTGCATTTTTTGGAACACGACTGTTTGCGGCAACCAAGCATCCAGTCTATTGGCTCTATTTTTCCAACATCATTTGCTCACTTTGTGTCTCTGTGACACGTTTTCATAATTTTACAGTATTTCAAACCTTTTTATCATTACTATATTTTTTATGGTTATCTATGATCAATAATTATGACTCACTGAAAGCTCATATGATAGTATTTACCAATAAAATATTTTTAATTAAGATATGTGCATTGTTTTTTTAAGACATAATGATATTGCACACTTAATAAGCTACAGTATAGTGTGTTGTAGACCATGGGTCTAGAGTTCTTTCTTGTCCAACAAGAAAGCGGGATGTGGAATTAAAATGGGAGAGTTGACTAATGTCAGGGAGAAGACAAGAGCCCCAATTAAGGGTCCTTGCTCCGTTTTTATTAGGATCAGAAGGCTTACAAACATGGTGATGAATGTGTACAAAGAGACAATAAATCTGTGAACATTAACTTATGGGTGTGAGGGAAAGGGGGTTTTGAAGATATATGGTGTTAGGGATTTGGGTCAATGTAAAACAAAATCCTGGCGCTGGGCAGATGGTTGTTAACAGCAGACAGGAGGCCCCCTGTCTGTTTATCTTAGCTAGCCTAGGGGATAAGAAAGATAAAGCATGCTACCTCAGGGTCAACCAGGCACCTTTCTTTTGCTAACTAGCTCTGCTCTGGGCAACTTCACCCTGCAGCAGTCCACAGCTCTACTAACTGTTTACTTAATTTGGTCCTTCCTTCCTGTGAAAGCAGCTTTCTCCTATAGTACTAAATTGGGGGGTGTTTTTGCCTTGAATACCTAATCTTCTTTACGTCATATACCTTAGTATTGGGGCCTTTGCCCCGCCCTCTCTATACTGGGGCCTTTGCCCTGCCCTCTCAATACCTATTTAACTAATCTTATTTACCCAAAGTTGGGTGTGAGCATCCTATGGCTTTGTAATTCTATTTATTTATTTATTTATTTATTTATTCAAAATTTTTAACGTTTATTTATTATTGAGAGACAGAGAGAGAGCATGAGCATTCGTGGGGGGGGGGGGGGGACAGGGAGAGGAGGAGACACAGAATCCTAACCAGGCTCCAGGCTCCTAGCTGCCAACACAAAGCCCAAAGCCCAATGCGGGGCTGGAACTCAAAAACTGTGAGATCAAGACCTGAGCCAAAATCGGACACTTAACTGACTGAGCCACCCAGGCACCCCGGCTTTGCAATTCTTTATGCCTTGTTAACCCATAGGTGCAAGCCCAGGGAATTCCTAAACTTATTCCCCACAATAGTGCAAGCATAACTTTTATATGCACTGGGAAACCAAAAAGTTATTTGACTCATTTTATTGCAGTGTTTGTTTAATGTCAGTGGTCTGGAACCAAGCAATGTGTCAGAAATATGCCTGTATTTCCAAATATATGTAGAAATATGCAGTAGTGTGTTGAAAGTGAATATCAGACAGGAATAAAGATAACTGAATGGAATGAAAAATTTAAAGGAACAAGATGAGGTATATCTAAATAGAAATCAATTGTGTGGGCCCTGGAATACCAGGTTAAGAAACCCATTGCTTTTATACAGTAGGTAATAAGGTGCTGGTACATAATGAAATCAGAAAATGTGACATGATGAGGAGGAATTTTAGAAACATCAACCCAGTGGTGGCTGAGGAAATAAATTATATTACTATTTACAAAAAAAAAAAAAAAAAAGAATTAAAATAGGGTGCCTGGGTGGCTCAGTCGGTTAAGTTACCAACTCCTGATTTCCACACAGGTCATGATCTCACAGTTTGAGATTGATCCCTGCATCAGGCTCAGGGCTGAAAGCACTGGGCCTACTTGGGACTCTCTCTCTACTTCTGTCTCTTCCCCTCCCCCACTCTTACATGCATGCATCTGATCTCTCTAAAAGTAAATAAACAAACTTAAAAAAAAAAAAAGAATTAAAACATAGATCCCTGTAGACTATGAAGAGATTGGAGAATAGAAAAGATTTAAGAGTGACAATATAGAGTGCACTATAGTTGGAAATCAACACTTGCAAAGCCTACAAGCTTTTTCATGTATGGCCTTGATAATTATGTACTGGGAGGTTGTCACAGAGGAAATAATTTCAGAAATTTTAAAAAGAATAGACATTGCTTCAGGGGAATTTTTCAAGGAGAGTTGTTAAAATAAATAAGAAACTTGTAATCCCTAAAAGACAAAACATGTTTGTCTTGTTGGCACAGATAGTGTATATAAACAATAAAATATCTACATATATCTGTCATTCTAGACTGACATTAACTACTACATTCTAGCTACATTAACTTGGAATTCTATTCACATATTAGGCCTATACATTCTTTGGAGGTTTGACTAGGTCACTATTCAATTCTGATAATACATAAAATGTCTATGTTACCTTACATAGATTCCTTTCTATATTCTTTGATTTTCATTTGCTATTACTTTCTCTAGTTTCTTAATAACTTTTTCCTTTACTTCACAATGATTAATAGAAAGAAACATCGTCTTTAAAAAGGAAAATCAAACCCACATCTCCAAAGGCAAGGGGATTAAAAACAAAAATGAACTACTGGCACCTCATAAAGATAAAAAGCTTCCGCACTACAAAGGAAACAACAAAACTAAAAGGCAACCAACGGAATGGGAAAAGATATTTGCAAATGACATATGGGATAAAGGCTAGTATCCAGAATCTGTAAAGAACTCACCAAACTCCATACCCAAAAAACAAATAATCCAGTGAAGAAATGCGCACAAGACATGAATAGACCCTTTTCCAGAGAAGACATCCAGATGGCCAACAGACACATGAAAAGATGCTTAATGTCATTCATCATCAGGGAAATACAAATCAAAACAACACTGAGATACCACCTCATGCCAGTTAGAGTGGCTAAAATGAACAAATCAGGAGACTATAAATGCCGGAGAGGATGTGGAGACACGGGAACCCTCTTGCACTGTTAGTGGGAATGCAAACTGGTGCAGCTGCTCTGGAAAACAGTGTGGAGGTTCCTCAAAAAATTCAAAATAGATCTACCCTATGACCCAGAATAGCACTGCTAGGAATTTACCCAAGGGATACAGGAGTGCTGATGCATAGGGACACTTGTACCCCAATGTTTATAGCAGCACTTTCAACAGTAGCCAAATTATGAAAAGAGCCTAAATGTCCATCAACTGACAAATGGATAAAGAAGATGTGGTTTATATACACAATGGAATATGGCAATGAGAAAGAATGAAATATGGCCATTTGTAGCAACGTGGATGGAACTGGAGGATGAGTCATACTGAGAAAGAGAGATACCATATGTTTTCACTCATATATGGATCTTGAGAAACTTAACAGAAGACCATGGGGGAGGGGGAGGGGGAAAAAGTTACTTTTTGGATACTGAAAACAAACTGAGGGTTGATGGGGGATGTGGGAGAGAGAAAAGTAGGTGATGGGCTTTGAGGAGGGCACTTGTTGGGATGAGCACTTGGTGTTGAATGGAAACCAATTTGACAATAAATTGTATTTAAAAAAAAAGAAAAGGAAAGTCAAACCAACTACTTACAATGTTAAATAACTACTTTTTTAATTGAGTACCATAAAAATGCAATCTCTGATTAACATATACTATTTCAACTCTTGTAAATCTCTCTTTTTAGGAACTTTACAGAAATTCTGCACAGCAAATGACATATAAGTGCTCAATTATTGGACTTAACTAACTTATGGGTATATCATAAAATATAGAAGAAATAGGGAATAGTATTTTAGTACCAAAGTTGCTGATATGTAACAATGTTGAAAGGATTAAAAAGCAATTGTTATACTTTTTCTTCATTTCAAATACACATACTAAAGTAACTATGTTTTATTATAATTTATTTTTATAATTTATTTTGTTTTGTAATAATTACATAATTATCCTCTATTAAATTAAAATTTCATCAAGTTTAATTTGAATGTATTTCAGACTTATAGATTATTGAACATCTATCATCTCTATGCTTCATCAAAATTTACTAAATTTTAATAGTTTTTCATAGTCTCTACACAAAATACACACATAAACACACAGACACACACAAAACTTTTTGATAATTCAGGCTCTATATTTATATATGTAATTACATACATATGTATAATTATATATATATATGTAATTTATATACACAGATATATAATTTAAAAGTAAATTGTAGAATTTATGACCTTAAACCGTAAATACTTCAGTATGAGTTTTTTAACCGTGAGACTATTTTCTTAAACAGCCATAGTAGCATACGCTATGTAAGAAAATTATCTGTAATTCTATAAAAAATTAACAATGGTGCTGGGCATCTAATATGCCTTTTATAGCAGTACCTGTTGCTCCTCTTTTTCATCCTCATCCTCTTCCTCTTTCTCACTCTATTTTTTTTAATGCATGAACCAAACAAAGCCTGCCCATTGCACTGGCTTTATTTATCTTTAATGCCTTTTGATATAGATTAGTCCCCTAGCCTTCTACTTATAAATAATAATCTATTAAATAATAATATTTAATATTTAATTAAATATTTAATATTATATAGTTTAGTTAAATAAATAAATAAATAAATAAATAAATAAATAAATAAAGTTATATAAATAGTTTAATAAAATATTTAATATTAATCTATTAAAGAGGCCAGACCAGGTATCTTGAAGTATATTCCATATTCAGAATGTGTCAGATTGTTTCTTTATGATGAGATACAGGCTGAAAAATTTTGTGCGGCAAGGACATTTTATGAGGCACACGGTGCCAGGTTTACCATTATTATTGACAAACATGGTCACTTAGATGAGAGGTTGAGTAGCAGGCCTCTTCATTCTGAAGGTGTATTCTCCCCCTGATATTAATAAGTAATCACTCAAAGGATATCCTTAAAACCAGGAAAATAACTTATTTCCCTTACAACATTTTCTTCAATGGTTTTAGCATCTACTGATGATTCTGGCTAGATTCAATTTTATTACCTGGGATTGGAAAATGGTCCTTTTCTAATTCAACATTTTCTACATTTAGCCAGCAATTTTCTCTAAAGCTTTTGTTTTTGTTTTTGTCTCTTCCTTTATTTCTTGAAAGTCAGTGTGTTATAATTCATTATTGCCATTATTTTTTTAATATATAAGTAGTCTCAACTTTGACCAGTAGTAGCCTCTTCAAAACACCTCTTTGAGCATATGACTGGAGCTATTTCATACATATTTGGATGAAGAAAATTTCCAATATACATTTAGTTGCAATTCAAATTAATAAAAATAGAGGGTTTACCTGAGATCATGGACATTGATTTTATTACTGACCAGCACACTATATTTGGATAAGTCAGTAATATTGCAGTCCAATAATTTGTGTCATGAGACTTTTCATGAAGAACTTAGTATTTCAAAGACATTCAACCTAAGTGGTTATTTAATCTGCTCCAGGTGTTTTCTGAAACCTTCCTTAACCAATGCTGCCTATCCTGATGCTACAGTGATGTTGCTGAAGTTTATCAGCAACAGCAGTATATCATTAACACAGGTTCTAGTGGGTGATTAAAAATAATTTTAATAAACTAAGTTTAACAAAGATTTTGGAATTCCATAGCAAACTCCCTTCCGAACAAACTTTTTTGAAAGACTTACGTCTTGTAACAAATCAAGTCACTGGAACCTTAGTAGACCAAAGGATTTTGAGTTCCAAAGAAATTTCCAGTCCAAGTCCAAAGCAAAATTTTTGCTTTTTCATTAGCCAATTATTTTGCTTACTATTACACCTTCCCCTTTTCCCTCACAGAAATCTTTAAAACATACAAGATAACTAAATAGAAGAGTGTAACAGTATAATGCCAACCTTACATATATGCTTTACCACAATTTATTAAGTGTTTATATTTTATCTGTGTCTCTCACTGTGTGTGTATATATATATATATGTTATATATATATATATAACATATATCATATATAACATGCATCATATATTTAGCATGTATTATATATGACATATATATAATATAGTCATATTAGAAAAATGGATTATGTACTCAGGCTTTAGTAAATGTCTTTACCTGTCCGTAGCTAGTGATATTCCATTTGCTAAACTTTGTTTTTCACCAGACACCTGGAAAACATCATTTTCATATCTCACCTTATATATGCTTTTGGAAAACAAAGTAGGTTCTCTTATTTTGCATAAAGTATGAAGGAAGTGGTATGAAAATCAGGTTTCCAGGTCCCAGAACTTAAATTATATTTTCATTAATGTTTTCTCATTTTCTTAGCCCATTTGATTACTTCCCAGTAAAGGTACACACTGTTAAGATTATTTTCAGAATTTTCATTATGGCCTTAAACAGATGTCTAGAATTGTAGTGACAGGCAGCTTACCTATTTGTACATCTCTCACTTCTAACTGTCAGAGTATGTAATTTTGATTTGCTATATCTTTGTGGATGAGGCAGTTTTCTGTTTATTGTTTATTCTGATTATTGTTAATCTAAATTTAATGTTAATTAAATACTGATTGTAATCCTAAAAATGTTCATGATATATTTTATTCTTTGGTTATTTTCCAAATATTTTTTATAATTTAGGTTATCCTCTAAATATACTAAAGTATTAGACACACGTCAGTTTTTTATTACTAGAATATCTTCACATAAATTTGTGTTTGAACATTGATTTTATTTATCTAAAGTCTTAAATTTCCAAATCTCCTCTAAGTCAGAGCTAATCTTCAGTTACCAAGGATAGCATGGGATTGTCGAGGCAGTGCTGAAGCATGTTTTTTGCAGTTAGTATTGAAATATCTAATAGTAGTAAAGTTTCAGGTATTTTAAAAATAAATAACAAGGTAAGGAGGTAACTATGTCAAAGTTAGATAACTGCCTTGGATCTCCCTACTTAGCACTTTTCTTTCACTCTTCTGGATGCCTCCATCTTGACCAGAAGCCAGACTTCCACTCAAACCATGAATTAAGAAAACAAAACTGCTGTAACCTTAAATGATGTATAGACTTTTGCCATTTATATCCCATGCATCCATTACTTTAGAAAGGTTATTGGTTTAGGGGAACCTGGGTGGCTCAATCTGTTAGGCATCTGACTTCAGCTCAAGTCATGATCTCAGGGTTTATGAGTTGGAGCCCCACATAAAGCTCTATGCTGACAGCTCAGAGCCTGGAGCCTGCTTTGGATTCTGTGTCCCCAACTCTCTCTGCCTGTCCCTACTTGTGCTCTCTCTCAAAACTAAATTTAAAAACCTAAAAAAATTAAAAATAAAAAAAAATATTAAAATCTAAAAAAAGAGTTATTGGTTTAAATATAAAAGAGCTAAAATGTGAGAGTGTAATAATGAAACAACTGTAAACAATTATCAAATGAAAAAATTGTAAATGGTACTAAAATGTCCAGAATATACAGTGATTATATGAAAAGTCTGTGAAAGCAGTATCTGAATCAATGCATTTTGTAAGAGGTGTGTCTGCTTTTAAGTTTGGTGAGTGTTTTGTCAATAGAATGTGATTCTTTCTCTTTATAGGAGATAAATTTTATCAGGCATTTATAACCATATTTTAGGATTCTTTTTTGTTAGGTTAGAATTGCTAAATCTAATTTAGCAAATTGAGGTAAACAAACTTTATTAACCTTACTAGATACAGCACAGTGATATTAGTTTAGTTGACTTTCTTAGAAAGGTCTCTCATATATCAGTTTGACAAAAAATTGCTTACTATCTTTAAATTCTGACTCTTTCAAACTATTTCAGAAATTATTTCTTTTTTAAACTTTAAGTATAGATGTTTAAGGAAAGAGACATTTATAGCACACACAGAGATACACAGTTTTTCTTTCCTTGGATTTCCTGACTATTTTGTAGAAGGGAGAAATAATTTATCTGTTATAAGCATAGGCATATGACTAGCTTTACCATGAATAAACTCACTAGCAATATTTCCTTCTGTATCTTGGCTAATCACATTTTTCGTGTTCCAACAAGGCAGGCAATATTTTACTTTAGCTTTGAATAAAATCTTAGACACTTGGAAATAAGGAAAAATTATTTTTTTAGGAAGTGTATGCAGACCCTGTCATATATTTTTAACCTCCATGGACAATCTTACATATTTTAATATTTCTCCTTCTTAGTAAATATTATCATAAATCAAAATTATGCTGTAAGATCCTAACTTTACTGTAAACCAGGACACTTTAAAATTAAAGGTGCTCCAGCAGTCAAGTATAAGCAGTTGTTAAAATCCTCCAGGAGAACCCTAATAGAAGGAGACACATTCATATTTCTTCCATATGGGATCACTCACCCCTAAAGGTATTTAAATTTAATGGGAATTTTTTTAATGAAATAATTTTGCATTTCTTTTTGTCTGACTGCTTTTTCTTTTGTTTTTCTTCAAGATGGAGACATGCCTATTTTATTTTTTACAACATATTCACATTCTTTCCTACAGTCATTTCTTTTCCAATTCATTTAATTCATTCCTAAAGGAATTCAACACTAGACATGACTTGTTCGTGAGTAAACACCCAGTTTTTAAAGGAGTTATGCAAAACCCTGAGTAATTTTCCATATATGATGGAAGGATGTTGAAGTATATGTGATTTTGTGTATACACAGGCAAATTTTTCTGCTACTCATGTTTCTCTGAATATGACTAGTTACATGGGATAAGAAGAGGGGCATAAAAAAAGGAGCATTAGTTCCAAAGTTATTAATCTCGAGCATTTACTTTAAATATAGTATTCATAAGATTTCCAAACAACTGTCATGAGTTCGTTGGCATTCCTTGTTCTCTAGTTAATTGCATCTCCTTCTGTTGACCTTTATATTGCTTGGAGAGTCGAATTACACATTTGTCTTTGGCAAATGTCTTTAGCATTGTTGAATTTTTATGAAGGCATCTATATCCATAAAATCAGAACAAAAATGATGTAAAATACCAATAAAACTATGAGATTTTTTTCGGGATGATGCACTGAACATCTTTTTCTCCCAACATATTCTATTATTGTTTCTCTCTTAGTAATTCAAGCCAATGCATAGTCTCACAATTATAGGGAAACTACTCAAGGAAAGGCCAACTGGCTCAAAGGTTATATTGGCAAAACTAAGAATTCTACCATTGCTTTGTCCATTTGTACTTTCCAGCAAGTGTCAGCTACATAATTTGTAGGTCCCAGTAAAGAAAATGAAAACATTGGGCCCCCTGAGCATAAAGTATTTTAAAGTGGTATGATTAATATAAAGTTTTCAACTCTTCTTTTTTTTTTAATTTGTTTTTAATTTTTATTTATTTTTGAGAGAGAGAGAGTCACAGTGCAAGCGGGAGATATTAGAAACAGAGGGAGACACAGAATCCAAAGCAGGCTCCAGGCTCTGAGCTGTCAGCACAGAGCCAGATGCAGGGCTCAAACTCACAAACCGTGAGATCATGACCTGGGCAGAAGTCAGATCAGACGTTTAATTGATTGAGCCACCTAGATGCCCCAAGTTTTCAATTCTTCTAAAGTCTCTCTCAAGTTGTTGTGTTTTTATTTGCTATTTAATGCCCTTCTAAGTAAAGAAAAATGCAATTTTATGTTATTAGCCTATGTTTACTGTTTATCTTTATATCATGCCAGATTTTTTTATGTGACTATAAGAGCGTTTAACTCATCTGCAATAACTGAAATTATGCCAGTTGTATTTCATAGCTTGCACATGCATATACATTTCTCTCTTACCTGAACAGTGGAAGCACAATATGGAAATAAATCAACAGTTTTTACTTCACTTACTGATATGTGTACATTCTATAGCACTGTAACACTATAACTTTGGCTTACTGATGAGTAATGGACTGAGAGGAGAAAGAATGTGAGTTGCTCTATCTTTTCCCCTCCTTCTAGGACAATATTTTCAATTGAAGTTGTTGGCTAGGGAGGTAACATGAGTAAGAAAAGATATGAGAGAGTCTCTTGGAGGGTTTGTGTTTCCTCGAATGAAACTGCCTTCTTTCTGCATTTGAAGCGAGTTTGGGTTCTAACAGAAAACACGTCTCTTGGAGAGCTGTTAGTATCCCATTCACTCAGCCATAGACATAACACACTCATTTTGTACTCCCTTGCTGTTTTGCTGAACTTACTGTGCATTGTGAGTCCTTTGGAATTTGGTGCTCCTGGAGCATCACAGAAGCTACACGTAAAAGGGTTGGCACAGAACACAGGATGCAAATATTATAAATGTCACCTCTGCCTATACACTTGTGTTATTGGCCCATTGGATTTCACTTACAAATCACAAGTTCAGAAATAAATTAAGTATTTCAAGAAGGCACAGCAACACATTAGAGCAAATTCAGGGCCTTCCTGAACTTCAGACCCTTTGCATTTGTATTAATTATATGCCCATAGAGCTGAGCCTGACTAGTAAACTGGACGTGTCTTCTATGTCACATGACTTGCTTTCTGGAGCCCATGTTTTCTCACTTCGTGGGCAGTCCATTTTAGAGAGTTTCCCCCTCTATGTTTGTAAGATTACAATCATTGTGGTAGCTAATCTGTGATCTGTGTCGGAGAAAGCAGCTTTGCTATGGCAAGTCACCTGCACCACCATCTCTATCTGGTGCCACTGGGTACAAAGCCTCTTTTGTTTCTTAAAATGTGATCCTCCTATCTTTTTAAAAGGCAAGTTTGAAAGTAAACATCTGACTGTGAAGTCTAAGGGAAAAAAAGTTTTCTTATATAAACAATTGAAAAATACACGTATTTTCAGTCTGTCCCATATCTTTGACTTCAGAATAATAAGTGCCAATGTTGCTGAGTCTTTCTGGACTGCTATAATTTAAACTGACTCATTCTCAGTAACATCCATCCCCCAGTAGGTAGATATGTTTAAGCTGCTATGTCAGTTATGATTCAATAAATGCCTTTCATCTTTAGCATATTGCTGATTTCTTTAACTGCATGCCTTTCCTTCATGGTTTTATGACCTTAATATCTTCTACAACTTTAATTATTCTTCTACTATGAGGTTGAAGTAATATTTGAATGCAAGTTTTTTGTTAGCTTGTTTTTGCTTTTGTAATATGCTTTCTGACAGCCTCCCTGAAACCAAAATGTGAAAATATGAAAAATATTGTAAAGACCACTGATGCTTTCTCTCTGCAGAAAATGTTTGGCAGATCTCTTTTTTTTTTTTTTTTTTACATTAGAAAGCAAAGCATATAAAAATTCAAACAAAGACTATCAGTTGGAACATCTTGAGAGGGAATTTCCAGTGACACTCAGGCTTTAACATTTTCTCTTGCTGTGACACTATGATTTCATCTTTTGTAAACTTACTTTCTTTTTTTTTTCCTTGAAATTCTTTTAAAGGGATCTTTTATGTTTGATCTAATTATCTGATGAAGATTAAATTTAAAGGATCCATATAATTTTGAGTTTATAAAATGAATTCATTACAATATGTAAATAGGAATTATCAATATTAATTATATCAAAACATCACTGATTTTTAGTTCCGATATGATTTAAAATGTAATAGAAATTTAATATTCATCTAGGCAAAATATTTAGTTGTAAAATTGCAAATATATGAAGACACATTCTGGAGGCATTTATCAGTTTGGTAGAACACATATCATGCTACAAACCTGTTTAATTTTGCTTTCCAAAATTATGCTCCTTTTTTTCAAATATTGTACGTTGACTTCTCTGCTCAATCATGGCATCTTTGCCACCTCATAACTTTTAAAAAAAATGTATGTTGTTTGTTTTGAGAGAGAAAGAGAGAAAGAGAGAGAGAACAAGTGGGGGAGGGGCGAAGAGAGAGAGAGTTGCAAGCAGGCTCTGAGCTGTCAGTGCAGAGACTAATGTGGGGTTTGAACTCACAGACTGTGAGATAGTGACCTAAGCTGAAACCAAGAGTTGTATGCTTAACTGACTGAGCCACCCAGGTGCCCTGCTGCCTTACAACTTTGAATTGCAGTTGGTTAGGTCTAGCTTCAATCATGCATGATATTAATTCAGCTCTTCACAATCAAGTAAATAAATCCATATTCCTCATGGAGGTAAGATTATGTCAGTGGTCTGAGGTTCATGGATCCAATAGGATCAGTTCTATAGTATAGTCATAATCCTCAAAAGGTATGGTTGTGGGCAATATTCTTAGAAGAGGATGTGAGGATGGACCAATTAAAGGCATTCATAGTGCACACGTTACAAGAGTTTGCAGAGTGGAGCTATCTGCAATGTGCAATGTGAGACATGAGAAGGGTTGGGGTTCAGTTAACTTAGAATTTGAAGTAAGCTTCACTTACTGGACAGCAGTAGAGTGAAACTTATACATAAGCATTTATGTTTATTCTATAATCATTTATAATAGCCAAAATATAGAAGAAACCTGTGTTCATCAATAAATAAATGGTTAAAGAAGTGGTATATGTATACAATGAAATATTACTCAGCCATAAAAAAGAATAATTCCTTGCCATTTGTGACAACATGCATAGACCTAGAGGGTATTATGCTAAGTGGAATAAGTAAGACAGAGAGGGGCAAACACTGTAAGATCTCACTTATATGTAGAATCTAAAAAAGAAAACACCAAAAAGCAGAAAAATCCCATAAATACAGAGAACAAACTGATGTTGCCACAGGGGAGGAGATTGAGGGATGGGCAAAATGAATGAAGGGGAGTGGTGGATACAAGCTTTCAGTTTTGGAATGAAGAAATTATAGGGATTAAAGTACAGTATAGGATATACAATCAACGGTATTATAATACTGTTGCATGGTGATAGATGGTAGCTATACTTGTGGTAAGCTTAGCACAACATATGCAGTTGTATACTACGTTGTACACCTGAAACTAATGTAACATATTGTTAACTATAATTTTAAAAGTTTTTTTTTAAATAAAAAATCTCATAGGATTTAAATGTGAAAAAAGAACTGAAATACAAAAGTAGTTGATGAAATTCCAAAAATAAGGGTAGAATATGCAGATGCCATAATAGTGTGATATGACTTGGAAACAGCAAGTTTAATATTATTTCTGGAGTTTTACATTAAGAACAGAAGTAGTCATTTAGTGGGAATTGCAGATTCCTAGGTAGTCCACATTCATTTGCAAAGTACAGAGAAATTTTGAGAATTATAATCAGAAGATGATGATCAAATTTATTTACTCATAAGTCATATCTCTTAAAAATTCACACAAGAAATTTAAATTGAGAAAGTAGCTACTAGATTTAGGTAAATCATAGATTTGGAAACAAACGACTCATTTAAAAAATGTTCTAGTACTTCTCTGGAAGTAGCATCACGTACTTGGTGTTATGAATTTACAAACAGCCTTCATATATATTTGACTAGAAGCTGGAAATCAAATGTGCTGGTTTCAATATAAAGGCAATAAATTTCTCTACTCAATGAGATGCACAAATATAATCATTACCCCAAAACTGGAATAGGTGCTTTTTGGTTGCTTTTTTGTTTGTTTGTGTTTTTTCTTCTTTATGAAAGCTAAACTTTTTAAAAATTTTTCCTTATATTTCAGGCAGTCCATGGCTATTTATATTCATTATATCATGTTACTGTTACAATCCTTCAAACATCAACCTTTTTTATTTATTTTTTATTTTTTTAATATTTATTTATTTTGAAAGAGAGAGTACAAGCAGAGAGAGACGGAGAGAGAGAATCCCAAGCAGACCCTGCATTGCTAGCACAGAGCCTGATGCAAGGCTCGAACCCAAAACCATGAGATCCTGACTTGAGCCAAAACCAAGAGTCGGACACTTAACTGACTAAGCCACCCAGGTAACCCAAACATCAACTTTTTTTAAAGACCAAAATAGTCATTGATCCAATTTTGAATTTGTAGTTTTCATATTTGGTTGCATTACCTCAGAGCCTAACTAATTCATTTTAATTTAGGTTCAATATTTCAAGAACTCCTTTCTAATTTTCTCCCAACACTTTCAGTTCTCTACATTACCATTCACTGTTACTACTGGAAATATTAATTACTTATATAGCAAATATAGTAGGTATTTTTATGGCCAGAAGGCTGACAATTAATCTATTTCCTATTAGTGCACAGCTGTCATTGGTGTACAAAGATTTTGAGAGTTTGATACAAAGTTTTAAGCTATTATAATACAGATCTGTAAGTTATGATACAGTAATGAAGAAGGATAAGCTATGATGACAGGGCAATTTTCAATCCTGTTCTTAAAAACATAAAAAATTTAACAATATCGAATGTCAACTATGCCCCAGGCATAGTAAGTCCTTGGCTTTGAAGATATAATAATGAACCAAAGTGTCCCTGACTTCAAGGAGTGCATAATAAAGTGGAGGATACATACAATAAATAGAAAAATAGATAACAAAAATAGCAATAAGACTGGCATCACAACTTATTTTTTACTAGAGTTTCATAAACAGCATGCAATTACTAAATGCTTTTGAGTGCATGACTTACGTCTAATAATGTTCTCCAATTTGCAAATTATACTTCTTTGGAAATGCCATTATATTTTGGAGAACACTATATAACAAAATTATCAACTATTGTAATGCACTTTAAAAGATACCTTAGTTATATTAGAATAAATGGGCTTTTAGGAAGCTCATTTTAAAGTCAGGGAGGTGAGGATAGTTAAATATTATTCTTACATTATTCAGCTATACTTAATACCAAATTTGATCCAGATAATGAAAGACAAAATAGTCTTCATTCAGCTAAAGTGTTCCTACTAGACCTTTTATAATTCTGGGAGAGGTAAAAATAAAGTGTTTGCACAGATAACAAGGTCATATTCAGAGATGTCAGGCATTTGATGTCCAACATAGAACATTGGTAGAACTTTGATTGCCACCAATTTTCTTTGTTTATGACATCTGCTTCCTGTGGTATGGAAAGTGAGGACAGACACAGAAGTAAAGTGTAGGACAAATATTAATTGTGACAATCAGTGTTCCTGAGGTTTTGAAACAACAATTTAAAAAAGTCAGCAAATGATCTTAGATAGTAACTCAATTTGCTAAAACAGATAAGTTGATAAAACAAAGAAACCCTTGGTATAAATATGTGAACTTTAAAATTTCAAATGAAAAGTCATGGAAAGTTTATGGATAGTTAAATCTTAATGAAATTACTTATATTTATAATTTCACATGGTTTCAAGTGAAATAGTGTGACTAATTAAAAAATGAGAAAAAGAGAATTTATTAGTTAATATGCAAACAACTGTGGTACTTCTCTTAGAATTTTCCTTATAATTCTATATTATATGTAGAATATATGACTTTATATTAATCATTGTTAAGTAAGCAACAATTACTACTCAGTATTTGAGTGTCTGAATGAAAACATCTATTGATCTTTTAAGAATGCAGAATTCAGGTCCAGGTGGATTGGTTAGACACATTCAGGGACAACAAGGGGTCAACAAGGCTGTCCCCTTAGCAGTTTGAGAACATTTATTCATGTTTTTCACCACTGTCTTTTAGCTTTATGTGCAGAGACACTATGAACTTTATAATATTGTTGTGGAGACAGATGAGATAATATTTATATATTTATATTTATAAATATGAAACATAACAAAATAATACAAAAATACAACTGGCATTGAATATGCCAGTTTAATAAATGTTCACTGAAGAAGAAATAAATGTACTATTTTTACAGATGAAAGAGGAGGCAGTTTTAGTCTGATAATGACTGAACTTCTCTTGCAAGATTCTAAAGTGGGGATGTTTTGGTAATTCAAACACATTCACTAATAGAATAAGACAATGTGCAATCATTAGATTTGTAATTAAGACTTAAGAGAGGGACAAATAGAAGCAGTATTTTCTGGTAACTAAGAAAACTTAATATTG
The DNA here is from genome assembly GCF_046562875.1 of Panthera onca. Classification (NCBI taxonomy): domain Eukaryota; kingdom Metazoa; phylum Chordata; class Mammalia; order Carnivora; family Felidae; genus Panthera; species Panthera onca. Next base: position 182,406,202 of record NC_138339.1, read on the forward strand.
TACATTGTCCTCATACTAGGACTATGTGTACCTATGTTTTGAACTATACATGGCACAAGTGCAGATTTCTAATGAGGAGCTACTTCACAGACAATATTTTAATATGGTAATGAGAGACTTTTGACCCTGGTATGTTTTTCTATTTCGGAAAAGTACCTAATGCAATTTTCATCCTCCAAGCAGATGTAGCACATGATGAACTATGTCCAGATGAACATTCTTTATCTATCTATCTATCTATCTATCTATCTATCTATCTATCATCTTCAATTTTTAATTTTTTTATTTTGAGAAAGAGAGTGCACATGCACAAGTGGGGTTGGGGTAGAAGGAGCAGGAGAAAGAATCTCAAGCAGGCTCCATGCTCAGTACAAAGCCCTACGTGGAGCTGGATCCCACGACCATGAGATCATGACTTGAGCTGAAACTTTAAAAATTGACGTTTAAACTACTGAGCCACCCAGACACACTTAGATGAACATTCCTTTTAATGAACTTTGTGTTATTTGAACGAAGTGAATTCTGAATGATTATTGCAGTCTATCAGGTGTAACCTCCATTCCATAAATTGTCCTTCTCCAGTACATCTCATTGCACATTAATCAATAATATATTTTCCATTCAGGGTTAGTGCATTTACTCTACAAAGCATGGAGTCATGGTGAGCCTCTAAACATGTACATAACAGAGTAGAGAAAAATATTTGGTCAAATGATAGTGATACAGAGTAGAATGTAATAAGGATGGTAATAAAGTTTAAATCTTTCTGGAAAGTAACATTTACTGAATAACTACCATCTATGACACTTTTTTTGCTTGATTTTTAACATATACAGCCTCAGTCTTGATTTTCCCTAAACATTGTGAAGTCAACAGGCACCTGGATGGCTCAGTCGGTTAAGCTTCTGACTTTGGCTCAGGTCATGATCTCACAGTTTATGGATTCGAGCCCCGTGTCGGGCTCTGTGCTGACAGCTCACAGCCTGGAGCCTGCTTTTGCTTCTGTGTCTCCCTCTCTCTCTGCCCCTTCCCCACTCACGCTCTGTCTCTCTCTCTCAAGTATAAATAAACATTTAAAAACTTAAAAAAAAATTGTGAAATCAACATAATCATTTTATAGATAACAGAAAAAAAACTGAAGTTAGTAGAGGCTAAGATATTTCTTATAATTCTACCTCAATATACCTTATTCTATATATACATCATATTACTTAGTATCTATACAGTACCCTAAAAATCTACAGTCTCTCATCTCCCTTTCCCATGCCTCCTGTCAGACACTGACATCAGCTCTTACAACCTTTCACCTGGACTACTCCTAGTTAATTCTATGCCTCCAGGTTTAAATATTTCCCCTCTCCTTCCCACATATCAGTAAGGTCTGCTCTTGTTACTTCTCTGTATAAAATCTTTCAGGGATTCCCTATTGTGTGAGGACGTGACAAATGTTCTCTGCAGGATACACTAAGCCTTCTTTGAGCTGCATTCTCCTGTTCCACTGAACTTCTCCCCTGCAGCTCTTCCCCCGGAATCTGATGTTCCTTCTTACCAAGTGAGTTGTAGTTTTTGATCTGATTGTGCACAATCATGTCTCTGAGCACATTTTTCCTCGGTTTGGATTTCCATATTCATTCTTTAAGTTCCAAGTCAAGTATCACCTCCTCTATAAAGCATGTCAGACTAAGATACTTATTCTTGAGATTGTCTATACCATGTACCATATAAGTCCCCAAAATATGAAAGTATGGTAAGGTTTTTCCCCAAAATATGCCTCAAAAATTATTCAAATTATTCAAATGATAATTATTCAAATTATATTTGAATTTCTTATATTACAGGACTCTTTCCAGTTTCCTAATTACTTAATTACTATTTTGGATAAAAAAATTAAGGAAGAAACAATTATCTGACACAGTTTTAATTATTTTTGACTTTAGGTGCTTTTTTAGGTAACGTAATAGGACTTGTTGTTTGGTTTTTGTTTTAAACATATGACAGATTGAGATAGATTAGTAGTTATTCAAAAGTTTAGGGCTTCACAACTACCAGTGTTGGATACTAAGAAAAGTGATTTTGCAATAGCTCTTTTTATGGCTCCTTTACTTTGCAATAACTTTTATTGGTCTCTTTTCTTTAAGATGCCACCAATTCCTTGATGAGGAGAGAATGTAAGCTGCATAAGCAAAGGCTGTTTTGTCAGTAAATGGCATTATCACCAGAATTTTTAACAGTTCTGAGCTCAGAGTGTGCACTTAATAAATAATGCTAGAAGAGATCACCCAGTCACTCTATCTTCAGCCATTTCAGTGTTTAGCATGCAGTAAGCAATTAATTATGTTTTCTAGTAGGAATGCATTATTGTAATGATACTGAATAAATGAATATCATACAGTGGCTGCTGAGCAGAGGAATTCTGAATCAAACCAGATTTGTCTTATGCTAAATCTCACAGTGTTTCCATTGCCTCTGGAAAACCAGAAAATGGGTAGATTATTTCCATCTTTGAGTTAGGGGTGGTAGCTTGATATGAAACACATTATGAATTCATTAAGGTTGAACTGAAATTTCCCACAGTCATTTTATAATGTCTCACTTATATATAAATTTTATTTACTAATTTAGTAAATCTTATTTACTAAATTAGTAAATTTTATTTACTAATTTATATTTACCAATTTTTAGGTCAAGAATTCTTAGCTGAGTGAACATTCCCAGCAGCATATGTTGACTTCCAGGTAGAAGTTGTCATTCATTGCTTGAGGCTGAATAACTAGTTTTTACTCTGCCGGGAAGAGTCCACAAAGGTCTTGTAAAAGCAGAAATTTTTATCCTGTAGATAGCCAGAATAAAGGGTCTTTATGTAAAGAACATTATTAAAACATCCATTTTATTCAACCATTCCCTCTGTAGCTTCACCTGCAAGACTGGCAAATTGCTGACACTGAAAACACTGATCCAGCCCTATTCTGTCCCTTTGGAAATAGGGATGCCTTGATTAGATCCAGGTGTCCAATGTCAACTCTATTAAGACTCACCACAGTCTGCATCCAGTCTTTTTGATTCTCTGAACCAAACCAACCCATCCCAGACTCTTTGTATGCTGGAGACAAGTCAAAAGAAAGACTTTTGCTGAGTCATTATATTAAATCTTACAGCTATTAAGAAAAATCTAATCATTATTTCCTAAAAGTGTTTTATACTTATAATGCCCTACTTTATACTACCCTACCTTTTGTCCATGCATCTATGTGTCTATATGATTCCTCTAAAAAATAAAACAAAACAAAAACCTTGAGTTCTCTTTGAAGCTTAAAACCTATAAAGATGTCTCCTTCCTCCAAAATCATGATAACAACTGTTTGTCTCTCATGACATGATCATTCAATGCCACATCCTTTATATCCCATTATTTGCTAGTTAATTTCCATATATTACAAATAATAAGATGATAAAAGAACTATGCTCATTTAATTACCTCTCCTTACTAAGCAATTAGTAAATTATTCTTCATCTGAATTACTAGAGCTTATCAGATGTCTTTCATTATACTTTTTCTTTATGCTTGGTCTATGGAGTCGACTGCAAAAGATTCTGCATTTGGTTCATTTATGTTTATACTGATTAAAATATAGGGTCTGCTATCATTTTTTGCTGGTGGCAGTGTCTTACTGTCTCTTTGTTGTTCTTTGAACATGTTGCCTATTCCCTATAATGGTCTTGATTTATCTTTCCTTAATTGGGGTCCCCATGATATCGGTTACTCAAGGAATGTCTCATTCTCAGAGTTCTTGGATTTTAAGAACATTGCCCTTCCTTAATTAAAATGCTGTGTAGTCAAGCGGCTCAGAGTTTGAATTCTTGGTAGGGATTTGGGAAAAAAAGATACTCATAAATTGTGGCAGAACATGTGAATTTTTACATCCTTGCTTCCTTTGTCAAAGACTGTTTTCTTCATCTAACATAATGATATCCTTCCCAAATATAGAACATATTTAACTATCCCTCAGGGAGACAATGTGAATCCCACTCAGTCATTTTGTCTAGCTCAAAGTTTAGGCTCTCTGCATGATGTAAGAGCTTTATCAAGTCTTGGAGTTCCCTTTGGTTCACAGACATATGGACTAAAATTGTTTTCTGTCCTCTATTCCAAACTTATAGGCCCAATATGTAATCGTGTTATAGGGTCAAAACTTCCCTTCTCATTAGGAGAAAGGACAAATTAAAGACACAGATGTCATTGATTTGAAGTAATTATGAAATCTCAAGAGAAGGAGAATATCGCTCATGATTTTACCAATCACCTTCAAATTATTTCTAATTTATGGAACTGCCACATCAACTATACATGCATATGTATAGTTTCACTCAGTGTGAAGATTTTTTTCATATTAGTTTAGATTATGGTTTTTTATATACTTTTGAAAACTGAGTATCCATTTTGATGAATTATCTGTTTATTGATCTTTGTAATAAAGAAAAAGTTAAGTCGTATAAATTTAAATGTGAAATTTATATTAGATTTAATTTTTTAAACAACACTGAGATTAGTAGTTCTGAAGTGCAGAGATGAAGCTAGATTTTCTGGTGTTTACACATTTTTATGTGGATGCTAAAACTTTTAACTGTATTCTCAAGTGTATTGTTCATTTCATGGTCACATGGATTCAGTTGAATCTGGAACTAACTAAGCCTTTGAAATAAATAAAGGAAATTGATCTGTAAAATAACACTTTTCTCTCGGATTAAGTTTGTAAACAACACAATTTTGCATGTTATATTATTACCTAAATTCTCAAAGCTTCATTTAATATTTTGGCAAAAAGAAAAAAAAGGAAATATTCCACTGTCAGGAATAATGCCTTGAATTATTATTTCAGCAACAGCTATCTCATTACAAGAAACACAATTGAATGTGTGTTCCCTGATTTAACATCTAATCTAATATTTTGATACAGATGCATGAATGCTGAAATCAGTAAATACAAGTTAATATGTATAATATAAAAACACAAGGAAATAAATGGATGCCTGTCAAACAGATAATTAGATAAATCAATATCCTGGGATACATTATTACATTAAGAAGCTTTAAAGAGCAACAAACATTTGCCAAGATTTTTTAAGTGTAAAGAATCTTTATAGTGCCCTTTAAAATACATCAGAGAAATACCACTATAACCACAATGCATTTATAAAAACATAATGGTCATTTTCCTTAGTATTTACTTGGGGGTGAAGCAGAGGTAATGAAGACCAGAGTTTCTTCTAAATACTTATTTTATAGCCATTTATTTCCATCATAATAGAACTAAAAGATTGATACTATCCAGGTTGCTTAGGTCAGCTTGACTTTGAAGCTCTTTTTTCTGCACAGAACTTTAAAATAAACTAAAGAGCTAAAATGTCTTAAGTGCCCATCACAATATTCAGTGGTTGAAAACTAAATGAGAAACATTAAAGTTAGGGTCAGATACCTTGATATGATGCAGTGATGTTGGTTCAGTCAATGAGCTTGGTGTGATTAAAAACTATTCATTAATAATAGTATAAATAAACAGTATAAATTACTATTAATTTACCTTAATAACTGTCTTCAACTATAAAATAGGGATAAAGAATAAATTTCAGGGATTAAGTGTATGGAATGCTACATATGTGTTTTCAACTGCCATGGAAGAGATTTAGTAATTGCAAGCTATTATGCTTGGTCTGCAAAGGAGTATGTGCATTAATCTATAGTCAAACAAAAGCAACAAAAAGATTGTCAGAAAAAAAAAAAGTATTTTAAAGGAGGTAGTTTAGGATGAATTAAATGTAGAATAGAATAGAATAGTTTAAAATCAGAGGCAGAGAGGACAGTTAAATGTTACAAAATTGTCCCAAATGTCTGATAATACACTGAGCCAGGGTGAATGGAAACAAAATATATGAATATAGTTTTTATTTTTTAAGGAGTTACAGATATTTAGAGCTAAACTATGTAATTTTACTCAAAGTGTATATAAATATACATATGTAATACTTGCTATAGCGTGGCCTTGTATATTTTCTTTAATTCTGAAAAGAAAGCTCCAGAAATATTAGCAAAACTTTAAATGCACTAGCTTAATTTTTTAAGAGAAAATTGCAACTTAGAGTATGATATTATTTAGCAACAATTAAATGCACTATCTTAAATTTTTTAAAGAACACATTGCACTTCAGAACCAAAATTTTAACAAAAATAATCTGAAAAAAATGTTAATATGTTGGGACTTCTTCGGTAATATATGTGAGGTGGGAAAAAAACAAACAAACAGAATTTTGTCTCAATTAATTCTGTGTCTATCCAACTCTTTTAATGCTATCTTTGCAGCAATTTAAGGACTAAACAGTCAACAACCTTACTAATAATTATAATTAATCTCTGACAAAAAAGCTTTATTCTAAACTTTAAAGTATGGATACAGTTTTTTATGTATGATACCTTTCATAGAATGAAACATTATCAGGCACATTACTAAACAAGACACAACTGATGTAAAAAAACAAAGAAATAACAGAAAATAACAGGCCTATGGGGAAATATAACAGAGCTATCAAACATGGGCTTAAAAATAACTTTCAGGTAAGGGAATGCAAGACATGTTTTGGTAGAGAACTAAAAACAAACAAAACACAAAAAACAAACAAAAAAAAGAAATAAGGAAATCACCTATTGGAAATAAAAATTAAAGTACAATAACTGAAATTAATGATCTTGCATATGTGTTTCCTGGCGTATTAACTACATTTGAAGGGAAAATTTTGACCTGAGGTGTGTGTATGTGTATGTGTGTGTGTGTGTGTGTGTGTATTCAGAATAAAGCAAACAAAAAAGAAATGATTAATATACAAAAAAAAAAAAAAAAACCATGAGACAAGGGATATAGTTAAAAGGTACAACAATCATATAATTAAAATCTAAGAATTCTAAGAGATAGAAGATATAATATCTAAGAGATATAAAAGATATTATGGCTGACTCTTTTAAATAAAATGTAAAAAGACACCAATAAAGGATTAATACCCAAAATACATAAAGAACTGATACAACTCAATACCCAAAGAACAAATAATCCAATTAAAAAATTGGCAGAAGGAATGAATAGACTTTTGTGTAAAGAAGGTACACAGATGGGCAACAAACACATGAAAAGATGCTTCACATCACTAACCACTAGGGAAATACAAATCAAAACTACAATGACATAGCACCTCACACCTATCATAATGGATAAAATAAAAAACATAAGAAAAAACAGGTGTTGGTAAGGATGTGTAGAAAAAGGAACCCTCGGGGCGCCTGGGTGGCGCAGTCGGTTAAGCGTCCGACTTCAGCCAGGTCACGATCTCGCGGTCCGTGAGTTCGAGCCCCGCGTCAGGCTCTGGGCTGATGGCTCGGAGCCTGGAGCCTGTTTCCGATTCTGTGTCTCCCTCTCTCTCTGCCCCTCCCCCGTTCATGCTCTGTCTCTCTCTGTCCCAAAAATAAATTAAAAAACGTTGAAAAAAAAAATTAAAAAAATAATAAAAAAAAAAAAAAAAAAAGAAAAAGGAACCCTCTTGCACTGTTGGCGGGAATGCCAATTGGTGCAGCCATTGTGGAGAACAGTATGAAGCTTCCTCAACAAATTAAAAATAGAACTACCCTATGATACAGGAATTGCTCTCCTGCGTAATTACCCCCAAAATACAAAAACATTAGTTCAAAGGGATACATGCACCCTATATTTATTGCAACATTATTTATAGTAGCCAAACTACAGAAGCAGCCTAATTGTCTATTGATAAATGAATGGATAAAGATGCAGTAGTATACACATACCATGGAATATTATTCAGCCATAAAAAACAATGAAATCTTGCCATTTACAACAAGATGGATAGAGCTAGAGAGTATAATGTAAGTGAAATAAGTCAGTCAGAGAAAGATATATAGCATATGATCTCACTCATATGTGGAATTTAAGAAACAAAACAAATGAGCAAAGGGGAAAAGAGAGAGAGAGAGAGAGAGAGAGAGAGAGAAACCAAGAAATTAACTATAAAGAACAAACTGATAGCTACCAGAGAGGAGGTAGGTGGAAGGGGGTGGGGGTAAATAGGAGATGGGGATTAAAAAGTTCACTTATCATGATGAAATAAAATAAAATTATTTTTAAAAGACATAAAAAGACATAATTCAATGTATTTTCCAACATAGAGAGCCACATATTATTTGTAATTCACTGTTCACCTGGGAGATAGTTCAGCTATTTCAGATATTTGGATCTAGGTCAAGTTACAGTATACATTTCTTAGGAGAAAAATCTTGAGAAAACTTTTCTTAATCCAACTTGATAAACCATATTGCAAGTGGCCATTCTCCAAGATTTTGATGAAAGTGGAAGATGAAAGAATCTGAATTTCAACTTGATATTTCTTACAGTCCACCTAAGACTTTCCAGAAGCACTGAGGATGGATACTAATTGGTAGGTTCACGGTCACAGCCTATTCCTAACACACCCAGGAAAAGTGAGATAACAGGAAAAGAATTTTCACAATAGAATGTAAGTTGGAAATTACAACACAGGTAAACTTTGAAAAGCAACAGAGACTTCTATTACAAAATAAATTAATAAAATAAAATTAATACAATTAAATTAAATTTAAAAATGCCGAGCCACAATGCCAAAAGCCTTTCTGAACCCCAAACAGAATAAAGTAGAAAGTTACACAAATTAAAAAAAGATCTTTTAAAAATCAGCCAAAGTAGGAGTCAAGGAAGTGAAGAACTTATTTCAAAGGAGCACCCATAAGATAGATAGCTGACTTCTCAAAAAAATAAATAAATAAAAAGAAAAAAAAAGAAAAAGGAAAAAGAAAAAATGCCAAAAGATAATGGGTGACATCTTTGACAAGCCAAAAGAAAATAATTGCAAATCTAGAATTCAATGCCAAGTGAAAACATCCTTCAAAAATGAATATTTAATGCATTCATTTTCAGGTAATGAAAATTTGATAGAATTTGTCACCTGCAAACCTATGATGAAAGAAATAGTAAAGGATTTTTTTTAGACAAGGGGAAGATGATTTCACAGGTACACTAGGACCCTCAGAATTTCAGATTAATGAATAACATGATAGGTATAAACCTAGCTATGTATAATGAATGGAGTTGTAACTAGACAATATTTTCATATCTCATGTAACTAAAGATATATATTTAAAGTACATAAAGTAACATGATTGGAGAAGGTAAAAGAAGTTGAAGTGATCTAAATTCTAAAATGTTTCTGTATTATCCAAAGAGAAGTAAAAGTAATTTACTTACTGTTAGAATTTGATATACCAAGGAAAACTTGTCATAAAATCTTACTTATCTTCTAAAAGAATTTCAGTAAACAAATATAAATAATGTGTAGCTACCAAGATAATACAGGGGAAAATAGAATAATAAATATTAACCAATTATAAGCTAACCAAAAGAACAGGAGACTAGTGTCTGAGGTCAATCTTAATAATTTATTTTAAACAAGCTAAACCAAATCAAATTATTTAAAGGTGTTTTCAATATCTTCTTACTATTTTTATTTATGTGTGGGATCTGTAGGAATGTCTTCTTTTTTATTCTTGGTATTGGTTCTTCTCTCTCTCTCTTTTTTTCTGATCCTCTTTTCAAAGAACCACTTTTAGCTTTGGTGGTCTCCTTTAATAGAGGTTTTAAAACATATTTTATTATTTTTGCTTTTATATTTATTATTGCTTTTAGTTTATCTTCTGAAATTCAGACACCTATGTGGTCCAAAGGACACTGTTGAGAAAGTGAAAATACAACCCACAAAATGGAGAAAACAGTAGTAAATCAAGTATCTGATAAGAGATGTATATTCAGAATATATAAATAATTCAGATGTATATTCAGAATATATTTAAAAATTTATATATTAATATATATGTTAAATTTGTAATATATAAATATTTTGTATACTTAATTTATAGTGTATATTTGTATATATTAATATATATATTGAATTTATACATTTAACAATGGCTTCCCACAAATTAAAATTCAGGATCAAATGACTTCAGTAGTGAATCCTACCAAATATTTAATTAAATAACTGACATCAATGTTATACAAGATTTTATAATGCAACTAAACAGGATTCATTGAAGGGGAATGTGATAATAGTTTAACCTTCAAGCTTCAATCGATTTAATTCATTATGTTAACAGAATTTAGAAATCATATAATCATTTTTATCAACATATAAAACTTAATAAAATTAAATATCCATCATTTAAAAACTTTAACAAACCATTTATTAATAAACTAATGAATAGTTTATACAATTTGAGTTGTACATTTGTGATTTCTGAAGTTTTGAGTGTGCAATATGCTTCAGTAAAAAGGTATAAACACATTACATAGAACAATAAAATATGTTCAATTTTGCTTCACTAAACTTTTAGTTTCTGCAAGTGTTTTTTTTACATTTTTTTAAATGTTTTATTTATTTTTGAGAGAGATAGAGCATGAGAGGGGGAGGGGCATAGAGAGAGGGAGACACAGAATCCCCTTTCTGAGCTGTCTGCGCAGCGCCTGATGTAGGGCTGGAACCTAGGAACCCTGAGATCATGACCTGAGCTGAAGTCAGATGCTCAAGCGTCCTAGTTACCAAGGGGCCCCTAGTTTCTGCAAGTTTTTAAGTCCGTGCACGTTAAATACAGATTGCTACACTCTCTGCTTTACATTATTTTGCGTTTTATTTCTCTAGAGAGATACAAGTTTTATTAGCTTACATAAAAATCAATGTAAAAAATCAAGTCAAAAAGCAGAAAAGAAATAGCATACTTACAATCTAAAGGAAGTTTAATTATATATTGAATGTTTATACAAATTAAATAAGAATATGCTGCCAAAAACCTCTCATAAAAGGCAGGTGTTTTTAGGACTGACACTGGTACATGTTGTTTTAAATAGATTTCACCAAATTAGAATAGATTAAGAAATGAGTTTTACTGGAGAGAAACAAAAAGGAAGCTCATCAGTGTAGAAATGCATCTGGGTTCTCATGCTCCACATTATTTTGTGGAAATATGTTTCAGGTCAGGATTTCTGTTGGGTATGGGAGAGTTTAGTTGTAGAGAAAACTCTCCTCTCTATGCATCTTCCTCCAATAAAGCAACAGGAGGAAAAGGTCCTGTCAATGTAGAAATATGCAAGGTGCTTTGTACCCGCAAGTCTAGGCATGGATGTCAACGCTTCTAAAGTTATGTGGAAAGCTAGTGCCCAGCACTGGAGATGCTGGGATAGCTGGGGTTTGGGGGATTTGGGGATGTTACATTCCCCCTGTGTGAAGAGAGAAAGCCATGGCCCTCATAAACAACAAAACATGGCTTTATTTTCTCTTATTGGGAGAAGAAGGCTTAGGGCTAACTTTATCCTGGCAATTGATGGTGAGTTTTCAGCTTAATTTTCAGACAATTTGCTCCTAGAAGAAAAACAATGCGCCCCCAATGCTCTTTTAGTAATATATTAAAACATAACACTTAGTACACAGTAGGCACTCAATAAATATTTGCAGAATAAATAAATGTATCTTTTTTTTTTTTTTTTTCCTGAGGAAGAGAGAACCTGATAGGAATCATACCTTGTTACAAAGGAGTTACTTGTTACTTCTTTCTACCCAGGAATTTGGTCCTTTGTGAATTTAATAAAATTGAATTAAATAGTATAATGTCAACAGAAATACTGAGAAAAATTTATTCCTTCTATATCAGACATGAAATAAAAAGGAATAATTGTCCATATTTACTTTTTTTTGCTCAGGAGCAAACATACTGTATATAGGATTCTTAGGTTCCTAATTATATAAATTAATTAAAACAAAAGGAAAAATGATAAAAAGCAAATGAACAAGAAACTACTATAGAATTTCCACATGCCTTAAAGCCTAACACTACATTTTATTGTTCTTTTTATGTATATATTTCCATTTCTACTCTAATACAGAGAAAACTTAAAAATCAAGGCAAATATGAACAAAATTGTGTTCCAATTTAAGAATTTCTTCTTTCAAAGGAAAAATAAAAAGGTTAAGTGATAAATATTGTAAGTCAGCTTGGAATACTATGTGCCTAAAATTGATGTGTGATAATAAGAAGAAATCAACTGAGAAACTTACTAAGAAGTAAGAGCTGAAACACAGGCCTAATGACTGAGTTGTATTTATTCCATCTAAACTTAACTTCACTATTTTACTTTGCCTACCTGCTAAGAATATGCCTTTGCCCTTTATCTCGCAAAGTCAGTGAAAATTAAAGGAGCAGCCTTCCCTGAACACTAGAAAGGATCTTAACTTACTAAGAATTTAGCATGACTGGACTAATGTTGCCAAATAAAATAGAAAATGAATTAAATTTGAAAATCAGATAGATGGGTATATTTTTGGTAGAAGCATGTCTCAAATATTACATCATGCATTCTTAGGCTGAATATTAACTAACTGCAAATTTAATTGAGCATTCCACATTTTTAACTGCAAATATGGCCATAAACTAGAGACAAACAAAACAAAACAACAACAAAACAAAGCCCTGAGGGCATCAGCTATGGGAACTTTAGTAAAAGTGAAAGAAAAAATTTCCAAGACTACTTTTACTCTCCCTTCTGAGAAAACCTTCACCAAACCTATATTGTGTTGGATAGATTCTGTTTTTTGAAAAGTTGTAAAAGTCTTATTTAACCCTTGAGGGACAAACAGTTAAATTGAAATAAATAATTTAAAAATATATTTATGCATTTCTTTCTTTTTACTTGAACTGATCAATATCACCAGAGTAGTAGGAAATATAAAAGCAGATAAAATGATTTTTTTTCTCTGTTGGCTTTTATAGTTCTACTTTGTTTTTTTTAGTTATTGTTGTTGTTTTTGTTGGGAGTATTTTACTTTAAATTTGTTTTCTTTTGCATGTTAAAGCTGTGACAAGCCCTTTTCTTAGTAAATAGAAGTTTCCTTTGTGTTGCTTATTTTTCCAATGTGGCTGCTAAAATGATAAGTTCTTAAGCTACTCAAAGGGATTTAAAATGAAGTCCTCTGACTACCTGAAAAGTATTAAGGGGTTTGTTGTAACTGAAATTTGAAACTTGTCTAACTTTGTTAAGCCAAGAGCTTTCTCTATCTCCTTCTTTAAAAGCTGAATTTCATTATCAGTAGGCCCAAATAAACTAGATTTTAATTAATCTCATTTCTTTCCCTTTTTAGCTGTGTATTCTAGAGAGCATTACATATCAAGGGACTTAGAAATCTCAACAAATATGACGGAAAAATACTTGATATTTTGCTAGTTGAATATAAAATATGACCTTCTCTCCTTCTGAATTTTCTTCTGTTTAAATGTGGTAATTGAAGGAATTTTACTTTGGTGCCTACATCTTCCATTAATCTTAAAGCACTTATAAAACTCCAGAAAACTTAACTAATACATTTTGCAAGGTTTTTCTTTTTGTGGTATCAATTTGCATTTGTAAAAGCAATGATTAATTTATAGAAGATATATGTAGAAAGCATCAGGATTCAAATAATGTTTTAAAAATAAAAAAAAAGAAACTCATTCTTGGTAGTTGGAAGCCTTTATCCCCAACTAAGCCAACAACTCTTGGCTAGAAAAAAGTCTGAAAGAAGATGGACTAACTTCCAGGATTTAAAAGCATTTTCAAATCCTAATTGTCTTGGAACATAAATGCAGTCATAAGAAATAAAATTGGTTTGACAGGAAAGTTTCTTAAATCAGCAGGTCAAGCAAATCACAGTATTTTTTTTTTCCAGTAAGATATAGTTCCCTGAAAATTTTTGAAACATGAAAAAAATAGTTCAATGTTACTTATCTTTCATATTTTAGTATTATATTTTACTGATTACCAATTTTTGTCAATCTCCATCCTAGGTGTTCTTAAGTATTGATTTATCATTTCCAAGATTATTTATTGAATGCCTAGATATATACTGTTATTATTTTGCAGATGAAGTAAATTATAATTGAAGAGCTTAAGTAATTTTTTCACTGCTAGGAAACAGCAGGGTGAGCAATGAACTTTCAGATTTATATAAAGACTATGAACATTACTTTATGTCACACTGTCTGTTATATAAGCACTTTGTCTCTAACTCATCTACCCTTCTAAGTATCTATTGTAATTTCATGTATAGTTGTAAAAATGAAAGAAAAACATGATTATCTGAAGTGATTGGTCCTAGAAAAGGAATATACAAATGGCTCTCTTCAGGCAAGAATACATTTTAGCTATAAAGAGTAGTCTCATGCATCTAAGTTACTTTATAGTCTTCTGTTTCTGATCCCCTAAATTCATAGCAGCACAGTCATAGCTATTTTTAAAGTTGATCTTATGATTTGAATCTGAGAAACAACAAAGGTATATTTTAAACCACATATTTAAAAAATGTAATAAAATAGTTTGTACTCCCTTACAACATAGATATTTCCATTAGGAGAATACGAATACATTTTTTAAACTTTAAAATTATAAATACATTTTCCTGATCATTCATCGTTTGTGTTTTTTTTTTTTCTGTGATTTTGTATAGATTAATAATTCCATTTCATGTGGAAACTATGGGGTCTGGAGCTGTGCAAATCTGCTCTTGATTTCAGCTACAAGGTATTGAACAGATTAATCCTGGGTCTCAGTTTTCTCATCTGAAAAGTGAAGATAATAACAATTGTCTCTTGAATATTATTGTAAAGGTTTAAGGAGATCATGGATATAAAATAACAATGACAGAGAAAATGCTTAGATAATAGCATAAATAAGAATGATAAAGCATAAAGGAATGAATGAAAGATGACTAAATCAGACTATCTAAAGCAGAAGTCAGAAGGTATCTGAAGAATATTTAAAACATGGAAGATTACATGTGTTTTAGATCTCTTAGAGGTTAAAGAACTACTATATTAAAAGAACTTAATTAAGTGAACCAGAAGGATAAGAATTGGTAGTTGGAAATTAGAATGCTTTTTTTAACTAAATTATATTTTTGGATTGTTTCATAAATAACATGAGCTCTGACTGATTATAGCTAGTGTCAGAACTTGATAATGGACACAATAGTTGAAGTGGAGCAAAGGAAAGGAGATAAGGAGATCAAGGAACCTAGCAGCCAGGTACCTCTTTTGATGTAAATTCATGTACATGAATTTCTGCAAAATGTGTTTGTTCACTTATAATTTAAATGATGCACCTCTCTCCAACCATATTCTTCTGTATGCATTTGCTAAATAGGGCTATCGGCATTATTTTTTTAATTTTTTATTGCTATTTATTTACTTTTTTTGAAAGAGAAAGGGAGTGAGCACGGAAAGGGCAGAGAGAGAGAGAGAGGGAGAAAGAATCTCAAGCAGACTCCATGCTGTTAGCACAGAGCCTGATGTTGGGCTTGACCTCACCAACCATAAAATTATGACATAAGCCCAAACTCAGAGTCAGATGGTTTGGAATTTGGATGAGTTCTGTATGAAATTGGCCTGTAAAAACATCAGAAAATGATTTTGACAGTTTTAACTGACTGAGTCACCCAGGTGCTCCTATTATTTTAAATAAAATAGGTAGAAATTGGGAAAATAATATTTTTCCTATTGGGATCATTAAATTGACAAGAGTATGCAAACTGTCACTATTATCTTAACCACATGAACATATTCTGTCAATAGGAAAGATGAAAAAAAATGACAAATAGAGATGGATACAAGGATGGATGGATGGATGGATGGAGAGTCTTAGTGGAGCTAACCCCAATTTCAGTAACCCAATATCTTTCTCTCTAGAATTTAGTATTTGTTTCTTAAACTTATCCTAACATAATAAAAATTCCCAAACTGATATGCCAGGAATCCAAGATATTCTTTTCTTAAGCTAGTCTAGGCATTTCTTTCTCTCGCTTCTGAAAATACCCCAATGCTAATGTAAAAGAATATAGCCAATAAACTCTCATCCTCAGATCCACTCCCCAATATTTTCTATTTTGCATTTCCTTGTGTTGTAGACCACAATCAAGCTGTCTTAATTAGAATCGGACATTGGAATCAACCAACTGAAGGGAGAGATGTGCTGGATCTTTCCTCACCATCCATCTATCTTCATAAAACAATCCTTCCTGTCAGACAATCTTCTCTTGGGTGGAAGTCTAGAGCTCTCCTGTATGTGGTAACTACTGATCTACCTTACTACTTCCAGCTTACAGGTGATAATGGCATTTTTTTCTTTTGCTACATCAGGGTGTTTCACTATTCTCAGTTGATTTCTATTATTATTCCCTACACTTTTGCAAATATTCTCCTTATTAAAATATCTTCAACTACCTCTTTTGTATGTCTATTTCTTGATGGCACAATGACTGTTACATATATTTAAATTATTATAAATACACAAATGTATGTGTTTTTTAATTCTGATGATATATGTGAATATATATCCATTTGGAAATAAATAATATAAATGCAGCAATAAAAAAGGTAGAATAATTGATTTATTTAAATATTCTGAAATACATTTTATTTTAAATTTTTATCCTCAGTTCAAATGCTTTTTTCATTAATCACAGTCACTGATTTTGACGTTTTTACAGGCCAATTTAATACAGAACTCATCCAAATTCTAAAGATAAAATGACTTGTTACTTCAAACTCCTTGGTAAGTCTAGTTAAGTGCAACACTGTCAAAAAACTGAAGAATAGGGCTCTAGATTCGTAGATATATAAATTCAGAATGACGTTCCCAAGTTTTATTTGAGTTTTCTTGTATAATGTCAAAGAAAAAAAAAATTGGGTTGAAAATTTTCATCACTTCTCTATTAATTAGTAAAATCATAAAAGAAAACTGCCTTTTTCCTTATAACTTTGGGTATTTTTGTTTGAAAGCAAATATTTGCAATCATAAGGACTCTTAGAAATCACACATACATATGAGTGAGGAATTTGTTTGTACCTGTTTGAATTTACAAGACTTTTTTTCTATTTCACCATGCAATGATATGTTATTTTTTCCCTAAAAGTGACTTCAAAGTATTATACTATCATATATATTAATCGTGATAGTAAAAAACATTACTATCACAACAATAGTTTCTACTGTGCCAATATGACAACTTATTATTTATTCTTGTCTATAATACAAGGCAATATAATATGCTTTTTCTGCATTAAAATATAATTTTTGGCAACATACAAAGCAGAGACTAAATATCATAAAAGGCCATTTCTGGGACTAGCACTTGGTAAAATTCTGAAAAACTGGGATATGTATACATAGTTGTTTGTTCAGTTAGTCACATAATGAATCCATTAAAGTAATTTTCTGATTTTCTAAAACAAGGACATTTCAACAAACAATAGATAATTGTAAACATTTTTAAAAATAATTTTAAGTAGCTCTTTTGAAAAATAATTCATGTAAGTGACATCCTCAACAGAGACATTTCATTAAAACACATTTTAATGGTAGTGTCTGAAGTAGTGTTAAAGAGACTTATAGGTTTAATTTCTAGGATGATTTGCTAAAATATTCCACAATAGGTAAATAGACAACCTGCTATAATGATCAGTCACTAAAACTTACTCATTGTCTATTTAAGATTGCACTTGACAAATTGATATTTTTATTCATCATACAGTTTCTTAATGACATAAAAGCTAGGGAATATCATAAAAGGTTATTCTCTTGAGTAAAATTATCTCATCTAAACTGAGGCCAGGTTGTTCTGGGGTAGCAGGATTCTGTTTAAAAAAGTAAACTGATTCAACAATTTATGAAATAATGCTATATATAAAATGAGCCATAGCATTTGACCACTGAAACCATCAATCTGCTTTATTTAAAAAGTTGTAAAATGTAATGCTTTCTAAAAAGTCATTTTGTTACTCCTGGATATGGTCAGTGACAATAAAGCTAAAATTCTCATTGAAATAAATAATTCAAAAAGGATTAGGAGACCCTCTTCAAATGGGTAATTGTGACAGAGACTGCCTGTTCCTTACCCCATCATAGGATATTCCTTTCTCTCTTTGAAATAACATCAGAGATTTCCAGGTGACACTTAATGGTCTAAACTAACATATCTCCCAGCAATTCGTATGTGTAAATTCTAGAATAAGAGAAATAAAATATATGTGCCCTGGTTAATGGAAATGTCATTTTAAAAGTGTCTTTTTTTCACTTAAAAATTCGGCTGGTTAGATGGTAGATGTGATGGTTGGAGCTCAAGCAGGCATTTTATTATTATTTTTTTAATTTTTAAAAAATTTTTATTTCAAAAGAGAGAACGCGTGCATGCAAGTGGGGGAGGGGCGGAAAGAGAGGGAGACAGAGAATCTCAAGCAGGCTCTGCGCTGTCAGTGTGGAGCCAAAGACAGGTTTCAAACTCAGGAACAATGAGATCATAAGCTGAGCCAAAATCAAGAGTCTGGTCCTTTAACTAACTGAGCCATGAAGGTGCCCTGTGGCATTTTAAATAATAAGAGAAAAAATTCATGAATTGTGAATTTTGGAACAAGGAATTAAGGACACTAGTTCTTTTGTGCTTATGAAACAGCAAAATTAAAGTTAAAAAGACGTAAGTAAGATAATTAGAACATCTCATTTTTAGTTTTGCTCATCTACCAAATTTCTGGTAAAAGATGTTCTTGACAAGAATCCAGTTAGGTTTTGTGAATGTTGTTATTGGAAATGGTATAGGTTACTTTCCAAATACTGGTATAAGTGAATTGACTGGCAGTTAGTTGCCCAGATCTCCAGACAAAACATAAATAGACATTTCGTTTGATAGTTACCAGGAAGAATTTATAAGAACTGCTTCTTCTCTTAGAAACTTGAATTAGACCTAGTTGAACAGTTGAAATAATCTGTAGATTATGTGGTAATATATTCTCTTCTTTCGTGAGTGTGAAGTCTTTATTCTGAAAGTAAAATATTTACTTTTTTGAAAGTGGAAGAGTTAAGGAATAGTTTTAAAAAGAGCTAGTAGATCATAGTTGGAATAAATAATTCAGTAAATATGAGTAAAATAAAAAGAACGTAAGGTTCTAGAAATCTGAATAAGTGAGAGAGTATGTCAAGTAATGAAAAAAAGACATCACACAAGTTAGCCCAACTGAAACTAGTTAATTTGTGAAAGATAATCTCAGATATCCCACCGAAGAACAATTACCCCAGACCCCTAATTTATTCATTTTTGAGTTTCAAATGAATACAAAACATCACTGATATAAAAATCAATCCAACTATCTCTCTGCCCTTAATTAGATATATGTAGCTCAAATATCAGTACCCCACGAAGTCATGTATGGCATGTGCATAGATATAGATATATAAACATTCATAGAGATAGAGATAAAGGGAGAGAAAGAATATAAATATGTCAGGGAATAAATACATAAAAAATATCAATTAGTTCAGAAGCTTCGGCTCCTGAATTGGACAGGGTAGTTTAGCTTTTACTACGCCAAAAATCCCTTTTAAAAATGTCTGGATAAAATACAAGGACTATATGTTCAGAGGCTTCAGACAGTGTTGAGACAATGAGAAGTGCTGGGGCTAAGAATCTGAAGAGAGAAGCTCAGGGATATTTGGCAGTCTTAAGAAGAGACTAAGATAAAAAGTTCTGGATGTTCTGATGCAATGAATATTTCAGGACTTCTCTTTTACTGTTGAAGGTCCTGAAGTGAGAGGCATGAAAGGGAGGTTGACCTAACATTATTAGGTTTTGAAACCAGCCTCGGCTCACACAATTGCCAACTGACACACACACTTCAAAAATACCACACATAAAAAGTTATTTGGCATGCAGAAGAAAGGACAGCAGTTCCAAAAAACAAGAGAAAAATAGACCATAGAAACAGACCGATAACGATGGGAGGTATTGGAATTGGCTGAAAAGAATTTAAAAGAAAGAATGTATTTTTAAAATATTCAACATAGAAAACATACATGTAATAAATAAATAAAAAGTTCATAGTGGAATTAAACTCTATAAAAATATTTCAGGTGAAACAGGGAGAGGATAAGATGTTCACTATCAAATGAGGTTCAAATTCAAAAAACTTCATGTATGAAATAGCATTTTAGCTGAGTTTGGGAGAGTAAGCTGACAAGTATGGATGTCAGTAAAGGAAGGATTATTAATGTAATTGAAACTTCTCTAGGCATTTAAAGTAAGTTCAATATCAAAACCCACACAAAATACACCCCCAAATGATTGTGGAGCCTGTTTTTCATCAATGAGAAGTAGAAGATTAGAAGAGAGTCAAAAACACAAATAGCAGACTAATCTCTTTTTCCAAAGTTGAGAAAGGTTGATTCTATACTCTGTAAACAAGTAACCATAGAAATAATTTTAGCAATATACAGAGTAAATATTGCATAGGCAATTTGAGTGATGATTCGGGGCCAAAATAATTCAACCCCTGCCAAATTTTATTGGTTTCTTTCTCTTTTTTTTCCCCTAAAAATTTTTTTTTTCTTGAGTTGCTAAATTCAAAGATGAGGGTCATACTATACACATAATTTAGTTTGGTTTCTACAAAACATGTGAGAAAAAAAACTGCCATTTTTAAGTGTGGACCCAATGGCAGGGTTACAAAAAGGATTGAAAATCAGTTAGCCAATAAATGCAAATAATTTTGATGGTCTGGGTCAGTCTGGACTTCCTCTTAGACTTTCCCTGTCGCCAGTCTTGTTATTTTAAATGAATTATTAAATAAAAATCCATATATTATATTTGAAGAAGACACAAATGTAATACCATGTATTATATTTGAAGAAGACACAAATGTACAAGAGATGAAGCAATAAATCTTACTTTTTTCAATTCAAAGTAATCACAATAGGCTAAAATAGATGTCTGAAGTGAAAATGATAAACTTCTGTAATAATAAATGTAAAATAGTGTTTCTAAGTTCAAATATTCAATCAAACAGAAGCAGGTTTTTGGAAATAAGGCTTGTACAATAGTTCACATAAGTGTGTACTACATTTGGTTGACCAAAACATCATTATAAATCCAGGTAGATAGAATATTGTATAAGGTGAATATAATTTTACACCATGTTAGAATAACAATAGATTGTGTAGTAATATTGTGGTTCATTATGAGCATTCTGTGCAAGAGGGCTAGTGGTTAACTAGAAAACATTCAGAGGCATTTGACTGGAAAAATGAATGAAGTAAATTCACAATAGGAAAAAATGCCAAAAGCATTAGTATCAAAAAGGGTTTGATATCAATTAAAAATAATTTTTTGAGTTTATTTATTTATTTTGAGAGACAGAGAGAACAAAGGGGCAGAGGGAGAGGGAGAAAAGCAGAATTCCAAGCAGGCTCCACACTGTCATCACAGGGTCCCACATGGGTCTGGAACTCATAAACTATGAGATCACGACTTGAGCTGAAATCGAGTCAGACACTTAACCAACTGAGCCACCCAGGTGCCCCATCAATTAAAAATATTTTGTCAAAGTATTTAAAAATATAATAAGCTCTGTTAAATTTTACCAATTAGATGAAATAATCATTAAATGTTTTTTGTATTCTGATTTTGCTGTCAATAGAAATTATTTTCTCTCTCTCACATATATATAGACTCATATATGTGTATATGCATATACACATAAATATCCATATAATGTATATAATATCTATCTATCTATCTATCTATCTATCTATCTATCTATCTAATGAGCAGGATGTTGGTATATGGCCATCACAATTTTAAAGTTTATGAATCTAAGTGTTAAACATAAATATCTTTTGTTAGATTACTTTCTTTTTTTTCAATTTGTCTTATAAAGAATTGTTAAAATATGTCATTAGTAGAATCTATACTGAGAAGCCTGTCTGTGTCAATCTGTTCCAATTTTATGATTAAAAATATTATTAGTTATGACTTAGTAGGCTAAAAAGAGAAGAAAATTGTGTAGTTTACCTTCACTGAAATAGATTCTACAGTAAAATGTGCACCCATTAGCTTTATGTCTGGGTTTTAGGAGATATTAGAACCTGAAATTATTCCTTTTCTGTTTTCAGATCTTCTACTGAGTTCATCTCTGCAATTCATGTCAAATTTTCTCTCCTGTAAATTTTAAAAGATCTTATATGTTTTGCCCATTTGACCCAGTTCTTGATTCTACACTCTAGTCTACTGTTCTTTCTTCAGAATCAGAATTTTGGGATTAAATGTATTTCAGAATAACTGATATCCTCAGTGTTGTAATTGGGGAAATTGAATCTCAGGTATGTAAAATATCTTGCACAGAATCACATGCCTGATTGGCCATGACTTGATGTGATGAAGTCACAATAAAAAGTCAGACTTAGTTGTTTCTTTTTTTTTTTTTACCTTTACACTGCTTCCTTATTTTAGACATGTTAATCTTTTCTAAAGAATCTCTAAGCTCTTTAGAAATACCAATGATGTTAATAAAATGCTGAACCTATAGTAGGCATGTAGATTTGTTGACTGAGTTGCAATTTGCTCTTTAAAAAAAAAATAAGCACAAAGGAAATCTGAATTAATTCCACAGAAAAATAAGGTTATAACCTACGTTAAAAACAAACTTTTAGAAACTTCAATATATTATAATGTGGCTCTGGTTCAAAAGAAACATATTCTTTAATCTAATGGTATAAATTTAGTTATTGATTTTCTTAAGACAAAAAATGGGACTTTGAAATTGATTTTAAATGTTTTCTCATAGAAGAAATCTATCATTTTTATTTTTTTTTAATTTTTTATTTTAGAGATAGAAAGCAAGTGAGGGACAGGGGTAGAGGTGGAGATAGAGAGAGAAGGAGAATCTTAAGCAGGCTCCATGCATAGAGTGAGCCCGATATGGGTTTGATCCCACCACCTGGGATCATGACCTGAGCCAAAATCAAGAGTCTGATGTTCAAATGACTGAGCCACCCAGGTGCCCCAAGAAAGCTATCATTTTATCTTAAAATAATATATGTATACACTAAATGAAATACATGTGCAGTGATATATAAATACAGTGCTATACATGTATAGATGTGCATATGATTAGCTCCTCAGGAATGGAGATGCATAGGTGGATGATGAATGAGATGACAAGTGAGAGAGAGAGACTTGTTAGTAATTATATTCTTCAGTTCTCTGCAACCAAAGGATCAGGCAATTTTTTTGGAAGGCGGTCACATTTCACTACCACCAAGAATCACTCCTGGATAACCCAGAACTAAACAGTTGAGAACAAGCAACACTGTTGTTTGGGACGGTGCCTAATTATAGAAAAGCCACACCCCAAATGAAAGTTCAAAACTTTTCAGAGGCGCCTGTGGCTCAGTTGGTTGAGTGTGTATAACTCTTGATTTCTGCTCAGATCATGATCCCAGGATCATGGGATTGGGCCTCATGTTGGTGTCTGCATTGAACATGGAGCTTGCTTAAGATTCTCTCTCTCTATCTCCCAGTGCCCTTCCACTGCTACTGCTCTCTCTCTCTCTCTGAAATAAATAAAATGAAAAAAAAAACAAAAACAAAAAGAGAAAGTTCAAAACTTTCCCCTCTTTCCCATATTAAAACGAACTATCGTTCACTTAATGTTGTCTTTGTTTCAAACATATTTATTTCAGGTAAGATAATTAGTAACATCTCCAAAGGAAAAGAAGTGATATTTTACTTTAGCTAATTAGTCATTACACATTATTTTTTCCTAAGTTCTAGTTCCTATGAGCATTATATGACTTTATCTAATTTGAATTCTTGTCACATTATTTCGAGAAACCATATCATTATAAAATTAAAGTTTAGTAATCCAATATTCCTGTTTTATATGTCAGCTCCTCAGAATCTGATTATTGTTGTTGTTGTTATCTGAGGAGGATCTATTAGAGAAAATCCTTTAGTGTGATTCTTAGATATGATTCTAAGAGATTGGCATGAGGAGGAAGAGGGTGACCCTACAGATCTACTGTCAGTGGCAAAGTAAATAAGATTAGTGATAGGCCCTATGAGGCTTGACAAGAGCAGTAAGAAATAATAATACATAGATGGTACTAAAACCTGTAACATATGTCGTAAAGTTGCTTTAATCCAGAAAGAAGGGTAGAAGTGAAGTAGATCTTGAGCAAGACAGAAGTTATGAGTGAACCTACAGGAACTTCTAAGGTCTTGACAACTCAGAGGGGAAAAGAAAATTCAGAGTGGCTAAAGCCAGAGCACAGGAAGCAAATGGACTGATGGCCTGAAGTTCTGATGTTGTAAATGCAAAACTGGTCTCTTTTTTGTTTGTTTCAAATAAAAATCACTAACCTTCAGGTTTCATTGTGAGCTATAGTAACTGAGTTTAATGAGAGCTAGAAGTTTACTAGGGTCTACTAGAAAGTTAGATAGGAAAATTATTTTCTTTTTTATTTATTTATTTATTTTGAGAGAGACAGAGACAGAGAGAGAGAGAGAGAGAGAGAGAGAGAATGAGTTGGGGAGGAACGGAGAGAGAGGGAGAGACAAAATCCCAAACAGGCTCTGTCAGAGCCCTACGCGAGGCTCCATCTCATGAATTGTGAGATCATGACCTGAGCCAAAAATCAAGAGTTGGATGGTTAACTGGCAGAGCCACCAAGACATCCAAGAAAATTACTTCCTAATAAGTCATATCTTCCCTGGTAAAAGCTGTATCTCAGTCAGAGAAATAATTTTAATAATAGTAAGTACTACCAAAAACTTGGAAGAAATTACAAGGATGATGGAGCTGAGACACATTTCTACCCCACTTATTTTCAGATCTCTATCAAAAAATGCATCCATTTATTATTGTTGAAATTTCTTCTTTTAACTATTTTCTCTGCTTATCAAGTTTTATGTTTTATATAATGTTTTATTTCAGCACTAAATTCTCCTCTTAAAATATTATAAGAATATGTGATGTTAAGTGATTTTTCTTAAACTGATTTAAGCTTTTTACTCTTAATCAAAGGACTTTGTCAGGTTAAAATGAGCTAGGTAATAACACTAGCCTAGAAAAGATGATGCTTAATGGTTTATTAATAAGAAAAAAAATTTGTAGCGGTAAATTTGGGATGAAATCTGTTCTGATTAAAAACTACGTTTATCAGAGGGTTAATAAATTTACATATTTACTAAAATTGTATATGTTGTAACTCCAGGGTTTGGATAAGTAAGTCTAAATTTTATTTTTCATAAATGCATAGTGGGTTGGCAAAAAAAAAAAAAAGCCCTTTCTATAGATCTAAAAGTTCAGTAAGATGTATTTTGACTTTAAAGTCAAGAAAATGAAAAAAAGACCCAAAAATAGTGTGGTTCTCTTCCATCACATTTCTCAAAGTTCAAATTCTCATTTGTGGTTATAACTTATATTTTGTTGTTGAAAATGGACTAGAAAAGTGACAAATCATGATTTCATTTTCTGATATCAGAAATGACAAAAAGTACAAAGGTTCTAGATATGCTTCATTGTGAAGGTACAGCAGAAATGGGCCAAATTATAATAAACTTTTAAAATCCTTTTTACAAATGATACTCTGCAGGAAAATATCTGTTTTGAATATCATAGAATAAAAAAAAAGAATAATGTCCTGTAGTAATGTAAAAATAATTACTTATGTGTTTTTTTTTCCTTCTTCTTCTTAGGTTCTACTTTATTTGGCAAAACTCAGAACTGACAATTCATATCTCTCCAATTTTCCAGAGACAAAAGGGCCATAGATTGGGGATCATCCACCACCATCTCCAGGTTTTATACTCAGGCACTGAGACGTGGTTTAACTGATAACCTGACAAAATATTTACTACTCCAGCAATTCATAAGTAAACCCTATCTATTTGAATGTAGATTTTGTTACTCATCTCTGGTACAAAGGTAAGATTCATAGTTGTCCCCACCTTAGTAACGAACAATCAGATCATTATTTAATACGTATTTGTTTTACTTTTTTGAATTGCCAGTGTATTTGGTAAGTTTTCTTCTCTGAACCATATTAATACAAGTTCCATCTCTCATACCTATTCTATCGAAATCTTGACGTGTCCTCAGCTCTCTGCATGAATAGCACTCTTCTTTGCCACGTTCTTTTGTCAAGATTTTACTAAGAAATTTTTGAAGGTTGTTATAGTCTGTGCCTTTAACTTGGTAACTTAGGGAAAAATCACATTTGAAACTTTGTTTCTGATTCAAGGACTAAAAAGTTTATAGTAAGTTGAAATCACTATGCTATTAGCAAGGCCTGAATATAATGGGAATCCAGTAATTGTAAAAAGGTTTAATTTTCAATAAATTTATCAAGTGCTGACTGGATTATATGCCAGAGAGACTGTATATACGCTAGCTGAGATCCTTGTCTTCACAGCACTTATAATTTATATTAAAATGTTGAAAAGTATTATAAATATGAGAGTTAATAAATTGTACTAAAGCTACTGAAGTGAATATTAGAAAACATGCACTGTTAGTGATTTTCTTTCACTGAGTTAAGCTCTCTGTTATCAAGTGAAAAACTTTCAAGTGAAAATGAACTATTACAGCTTATATATCTTACTCAGACCTACCAGGCTATCATAAGGGTATGCCAGCAAAGAAGACATTTATTGATTTATCAACAAGGTAAAATATCAAAGGGTTGATTTAGGAATTTTAATATTCCTAAACAATTTTAAAAAGAACAGAGTTTTAATAAAGGAAGTGTAGTGTACCATACCTATTCCAAGGGGATGCTATCGGATCCATTTGGTGGTAGAAAGTGTCCCTCAATAAATATTAAAATTGTGAATTGCAAAGATGAGTAAAAACAGAAATACAGTTAATACAGAAATAAGAGCTTTCAAAACCAAATATCAAAAGTGGAAGAGATTGTTGCTAAAATTAAGCCAACACTAGTGATGTTGTCCTGTACAGAGTAAACCACTTTTTTTTTTTTTTTGAAGGAGTGTTACTGTCATGCTATTTGGTGTTTATTTATTGTTTTTTCATTGTGACAGTATTAAAGTACATTAAGTATCCTGGTCCCTTCTTATTTATTTGCCTATCCAATATATTTCATGATCCACAATTTTTATGTTTTCAATCATTATTGTTCTGTTGTGCCTACACAAGGAAAAACACACCTAGAATTAGGTCAGATATTTGCTTCTTTAGCTCATTCATCCACCTAGGAAGAATTACTTGAGAAAATGCTATAGTTCTGCCTCCCAGTAACACCATTAATTCTTATTCTTCAGCCTTCAGTCAGTCCTTCAATGTATCCTTAGTCAATGCGCTCTGCTTCTTGGGCAGTGGATATTTAAGGCCCTTCCACTTTATTTTTAAAGTTCCTTGGGGGATCATCCCATCACTCTCGATCATAATCTCCTTTTCCACTTCACAGACAAAATAGAAACTAATAGACCTTAATTGCTTGGCATTTCCCCCTCTCAACCACTGTATCTTTTTCAGTATACACAAATCATTTCCTAATTTGTGCCCTCTATACATGAGAGTAAGTTTTTGTATGTCAAGACCATTTCCTCACATACGACTGGTATCATTTTCTCAAAACACTGAATTTCTCCCCCCCCCCCCCACCAATGTTTTACTACCTGTACAATATAACCTCTCTAACCACTTTTTTTCTACTGTGTTTTTTCATGCAGCATTTAACTGTGTTCAAGTTTACCCATTTTGGAACAAAACAAGAAGAAAAAAAAACTTTTTTCTGGAACCATGCATCCCTCCAGACCCATCCTCTCCTTCAGCTATGCAATTCATCTCCCCTCCATGTCATAAGGGACTCTCTTGAAAATAAGCTCACTCTGCTATCTATCAGTAATCCCTCTATTCCTCAACACACCAAATCTGGTTTCAATCAGCTTTATTTCTTCAATAATCATCAGCAAACTTCACTAAAATTTCTCTGATAACCATGGAGAAAAATAACACAGCACTACTGTTTTGTTACTATTTGCAATGTACCCTTTATGACTCTCATTGCATTTTTGTTCCTCATCTGAAACTATGGACAACTCTCTCTTCCTTGAAATACCTTCCTCTTTTATCTTCCACTCCTTTACACTCCCCTGTAATTCCCTACATTTCTGTCCACATGCATAATTTCACTTTCTTTCAATGTCATTGTTGTTTCTCATTTATTTTTTTTCAAATGTTTTAATGTTTATTTTTGAGGGAGAGAGAGAGAGAGACAGAACGTGAGTGGGGGAGGGGCAGAGAGAGAGGGAGAGAGGGAGAAACGGAATCTGAAACAGGCTCCAGACTCTAAGCTGTCAGAACAGAGCCCTTTGCAGAGCTGGAACTCACAAATTGCAAGATCATGACCTAAGCCGAAGTCAGACGCTTAACCCACTGAGCCAGCCAGGTACTCCTTCTCCTCATTTATTTTAAAATTGATGTTCATCTTGGATCCTTTTTATGTATGTTTGTTGATTAATCTCATCAACTCCATGGATTAATGTTTCATTTAGAAAATATATTTTTGCAATCTTGACGTTTAATCATTTATTTTTGTGCAAACTTAATCATCTTTTATGTTTATAAATATTCCCCGAACTCACCAATATACACTTAGAATGTCTCTGTGAGGGGGGAAAGAAAAATTTAGAGAAGGAAAGATGCTAGAGAGTTTGCTTAGAATCTGTAAACAAATTAACATATACATAGAATCAGCATTATTTCAATTTTTCAATGTTTGTGTTGCAGAAAAATAATAAACATTACATAAACCCTTCTCTTCTCCACCACAGTTCCTAAATTATGGTTACATGTTTCAGTTGATAATATGGCATAGATGCTCACAATGCCTATTAGCATCATGACAAAAAGAATGAGGACGCCCTTGTTATTAATACTCAGCAATCAACTAGATGTATGACTTTAGTTAAATCATTTAGTCTTGCCAACTTTCTCTCTAAAAGAAGGACTAAGAATCAGATGCTTCCTAAGGTAGTTTAAAGATTGTAAATAATTCAACTAATCCTTACCACTTTTACATTTTCTAAGCAGAAGAGCTATTGTTTACTTTATGGCTCTTCATATTTACATCAACACTGCAGGAGTGCTGAAGAGCTTCTAAGAGCTGGCAAAGAAACATGTGGATGCAAGTCCCAGAGTCCTTTAACCTCAACTGAGTAGGTTTATTCTCAGTTGCAAGTTTGTGTCCAGACATTTCATTATCTCCTCCTTTACTGTCAGCTGCCAGGATGCTTTTGTGGTCATTTGCATAATTTAAACTGCTGTCACTGACAATCTAAGTGTTGCTTTAGTCTATCTCTTGACTCTGATGTATATGCAGGCATATACGTTAATATTAGGCTCAAATTAAGTGGAGTCTAATTCTATCAACAGTGTGCAAATATTTAGTGTCTCCTTCAAATTCCTTATTTCTGAGAAAACTAAAGGAATGAAGAAAACCTAACTACTTGAGCACAAATGACTGACTTTTTTGAAATATGTGGTCAAAGTGCTATAATGATTAAATTTATTTTTCAGGTTCTTCATCTCCACCTCAGATATAACAATAATTTAAGAAGTGTCATGTTCCTAGTTTGCTTTGGGTCATCTTTAAAGTATAATTTAAAATAATCTTTATGGTGCAAATGTATTAAGAAGCAGCACATATCAGGAGAACATCTTGTGTTATGCACTGGGGTAATTTACCTGAATGCAGGACACCTTGCCCCAAAAGGCAGGATAAATCACCTGTCGTTCTACTTTAATTCTTATTCTTCTCAATATCACTTCTTCTCCTTCTAGAGTCTGATTCCATTTCTGGAATCCATTAAGAATTTTATATTCCATTTACTAGTACCTGCTTCTTTTCATATAATCTAAATTAACCCAACTCCACTTGACAGTTGAGCTTCTAAGAAAAAGCTCAGTTCATCATTATAAAGCTGACCCAAAGGAATGGATAAAAAGGCTTTTATATAATAAAACACTGAGCTCTGGCAATCACAACTTTTATTAACTGGCATATTCTAAAGAGCCTAAGCAAACACATTTGAGAAATTGATTTCCCTAGGTAATATCCCTGGATGCCCTAAGTAAAATCCTTTGCTGAATAGTTAAGTTGGAAAAGACAGAGATAAAATAAACTTTTAATGTGTAACCACTCCTATCATCATTTTTGGCTTTAAAAAAGTTTTGTAGGAGTCAAGAAGATAATTTTGCATGTAAATACCCAATTTATAAATGATGTTTGGCAAGCAAATTTAGGTTTGTCTCTGTCTTGATTTAAAGGGTTTGTGAGGTTTGTTTAGTTGTTTTTTTTTTTTAAATTTCCCAACCAAAGTTTAGACTACAGGGGTCTTCATATGTGTTTCTATTTTATCTTGGGCTTAAACTCTATGATAGGCATCACTGTATGGTACTATAATATGCTGTTTATTTTTGGTTCTTGAGAGGAGGTATTCAGCTGTACTAGTTTTTATATTCTTAATGTCTTGCCTGACAGTTTATTTTGAAACTGAAAAAAGAAACAGCTTTGTATTTTCTCCTTAGTATATGAATATTTGCTTATATTTTGCAATTTACAAAACACTTTTGGCTACATTATCCCAACCATGTGCTCAGGAGATCCTGACATTTTGGGATTTGTCAAGAAAAAAAGAGGAAGAGAGAAAGAAAGAAAGAAAGAAAGAAAGAAAGAAAGAAAGAAAGAAGAAAGAAAAGAAAATCCAAGTAGTCAGATATATGTGCCAAATAGTCATATAAGAATTTTGCAATTAGTTTCAATAAGCAAGAGAAGATTAATTTATTGTTTACCAAGAGGTGCCTCAAAGATTTGAAGAAAACAAAGAATAAAGTCCCAAATTAAATTAATCTGGCATCAAATGCATTCAATTTCCAAAATGCTTCATGTACTTTGCTTTTGACGAAACAATAGCACTACTTTTTTTTTTTTTTTTTTAAATCATGGAAGGTTGCATTCATAAAATAGTCACGTATCAGAGGATAAAAAATGCTCCCAATACTATCCATAACTAATATGCATCATACTAGATAACGGATACTATTTTCCCTTATAAAAATATTTGTGACATTTATTAAGAGATTCAGTAAGTAAAGGTTGAACAAATGCTAGTAGGAGAGCTTCTCAGAGTGCTGCCTCTGGAGTGTGAACATTCTAATGCAATGCCAAAAGTTCACCACTGACTATGCATCCTTGATTAGACAGTTATCAGCACCTAGGTTATAGTTCAACCTGAAAAGCACACACATAAACATTACACATGCTGAAATATTTTTAAGTAAATTAATATTCTAAAAATTTGGAAAAATATATTAAAGACAGAATTGAATAAATTATGATTCCAGGTAAAATATGATGATAGCTCAGGAGTAAGTACTATCCTTCTCTCATACATTACTTTGTGAGTATAAGAAAAAACCTTCCTGGCCCATTCAATCTTTGCTTACTGACTTAGGATAATGGGTAAACCCACAGCCAAGAAAAAGAGTAATAACAATAGGAAATTTGGTGTCAGACCTGGGGTCTAATTTCTTAGTTCTGCCACTTACTTGCTACATGAATGTGGAAAAATTAACCTTTCCTCTACAGCACAATTCCTTACTCTGTACAATGGTTACCCAACTATGATCATCTCAGATAGATGTTAACTTATTCATTCTGTATTATTTTAAAATAGTATCTCTCAAGTTTCTCCTCTTGGTCAAGGATTTATGAGAGGATAATAAATCATATCCTATCTTTCTTGCTGCTTCTATTCAAATGAGTAAAATGATGAAACAGATAATAAAAAATGCATATATATGTCATATAGTGGTGGGGTAAAGCATGAAGTAAAGTAACAGTGGAGGGGATAGGTATAGGAGCACCACTTTACGTAGAGGCATATTTAATCACTGAAATCTGATGTAAGAATATTCCAGCAGAGAGAAGTGCTAAGGCCACAAGAAGGCTGTGTATTCTAGGATTCAAAAGAAATCCAGCATGTTATAATACAAATAAACAAGATTCAAGGTTCAAGGATATGAGGCCAAAGAAGGAAAGAGATGATTGACCAGTTGGATTGTTTGAGAATCAAATGAGGTAATAGTATAGTGCAGTCCTAGGCATATAGTAAGTGCTAAATAAATGTAACACATTTAATCTCAGAATCAATCCTACTGGGAGAGAGACTGCTACCTAAAATATGCTGCACTGGGATAGCAACAGGAATTGATTAACAGCAGCTTATGGAAAAAGCAGTGATTGAAAATTGTGGCCCTAGACAAACATCTAATCTAACAAACAGCCTAATCTAGGGGTTTGCCAAAGACAGACTCTTTTGGATATGTTTATCCATTTAATTCTAAGTCTTTCTATAGTAAATGCTGTCAATCAAGGATTACCGTAAAAGGTCTTGCTCACAAATGCAAATGTCACTGCTTGTAAATATTGAAACACCACATAGACTGAGTTGGTTCCAAGTGTTGTAATTGGTATCACTAGAGGCTGATCATTTTTAGGTTGTCTTATTCATATTTTTCTATTGGATGGTTGAAAAGTTACAGTTGATTAACAATAGCAAAATAACCAAGGGGCTAATAAAAAGGAAGAAAAAATTAAATAAAAGAAACATCAATGTGTTCTTAAGCATATTGTTTTTAACAGACAGACACACAATTTTTGAGTAGGTGTGTTAACATGTCAATAGAAATATAGAAACATTCAATATCTTATTAGCACCTCTTGTGCAACAATTATCTCATAGCATTGATTTTTATTGATTCATTAGAAATAATTACTGAATAGTAATTCAGATTATTTGAGTGCCAATAAAATTCATATATTTATGTTTTAAAATTTGTGAGGAAAATATTCATATAAAATTGTTTTTGAGTATCAAAATAAAAAAAAACA
The DNA here is from genome assembly GCF_046562875.1 of Panthera onca. Lineage (NCBI taxonomy): Eukaryota > Metazoa > Chordata > Mammalia > Carnivora > Felidae > Panthera > Panthera onca. Next base: position 182,439,105 of record NC_138339.1, read on the forward strand.
GCTGCAGCTATTAAGTGAATACACTGTTTAAGGCATTTCATGTCTTAATAGTTGAATCTTCCTGTGGTACATAAAGATAAAAGTGTAATACTGCATAGACTATATACTTCAAAGATATGTACAGCTGGTTCCACTCTCAGATGGGTCTGAGAGAAGTAAAGGAAATTTCCATTAAGACTGTGTGTGGTAGGTTTTCCTACATTTTCGTGAACTTTCAGGGTTTACTATTTCATCTAATAGTACTGGTGGTTTGTAAATAATTCTCAAATGGTTACCTGCCAAGGAAGCTCACTAGTTTTCAAACTGATTGACGTGACTCGTGATAAAAGACTCTCTGCCAAAGTAATGTTCAGATGAAATTATTATATTGATGGATCTCAGACATTTCTTTCAGTCAATTTGTTCAGGATAGGTTTAGGATTTTCATTGGATAATGCCATAATTGAAATACTACTGCTTCAGAGAAGAATTTAAAAAAAGCAAATTGAAGGATTTAGTAAGTTAAAAATTTTACTTATGAAAAAGGAAAATATTCTTAAACACTTAGTGTAAGAGAGGCTAAAGCCCTACAAATTAAGAACATAAAATGATAAAATTGGTGAATAGTTTGTTGTGTTTATTAGAGTTCCTGGTTGGGGGAGGGACTAACAAAATATATATAAAGTAAAAGTAGATTCTTTAATCCCAGAAATAACAGGATGTTTTTAGATTTTAATACTTAAAGCATCATTGTTATATTCTAGCATTATTGCATACTTAACATTTTCTCTGGCCCAGATACAGTTTCTTTCTTTTCTTTTCTTTTTTAAGATTTAACTTGAACAGCAAAACAAGCTATCTGAAATCAAACCCATTCTTGCATTTCTATTTCCTTTATTTAGATTCTGTAGGGAGAAAGGAGAGCTCTATCTTGGTTGGACAGAAAACTAGAGAACAACAGGTAGAGGGCTCTATTTTCTTCAAAGTTGCGCTAATAGAACTCTTTTTTATTCACTTCTTTCAAAGGGATAGATAGTTCCTTTTGGGAAGTACAAGACAAAATATTTGAATTCTAAATTTAGTCTGTTACTATATTACTTGTAAGGATGTTGGATAACTTAAGGAATAATTAAGTGGTACACTTCAAGGGCCTCAAGAAAAACTGAAACCACAACTTCGCATGAGGTAGCTGGATCCTCTATTTCTCCCCCAATGCCCTGTCATTTTCTCTCTCTCTCACTGATTTTTTTTACACCGTTTCTTCAAGTAAGAATATATGGGCACTATCAGCAAACAAAATTTATATGTTAAAGCTTTAACTAAGAGAAATATTCTGATTCATCTATTGAGATTCCAAATCATAAATGAAGAAAACTTTTAAATGGTCTGTTTTTTGTCTTATATTCACATATAAACTAATTAATTGTAACTCGAGGGCCAAAATCATGCCATAGTAATGGCGACTCCTGTGTATCCATCTGGATGGAGAGTTCCCAAACTAAGGTTAGTGTATGTTGAGCATAATACCATAAATATCTTCTACAGAGTATGCAGATACCACTAACAGTAATACATTTGTATTACTGAATGTATAAAGTAACTTACCTTAGTCATTTAATTATGAATTCTCCAAAAAATCAACTTTCTCTGTTATCTTAAGCTCGCAAAGATCCTGAGAGACTTATAAGCACTACTATTTTAGTGAGGTTGACCTAAGACCCAGCCATTTTAATGTTGTAAGTAGGGGCAAGAATAGAGATGGCCCAGAAAATAGAATTTACAGATACTATTAAGAACAGGTCAAGATCCTAATCTGATGAAAGAGATAGGAAGAGTGATTCAACAGAAGATTTCTCATTCAAGAAAAACCAACGGAGAATATCTAAGAACTTGCATTCTGATGTCAAACTTCCTTGATTCTAACTTAATTGCTATCACTCTGGGTAAGTAATACAATTTTTCTAAACATTAATTACCAAATCTGTAAAATAAGTATAGTAATAAAATCTATCTACTAAGCTTATTGCTAATAATAAATGGATTGTGACATGAGAAAAATTTAGAAAACTGCCAACCATGTAGTATGGACTTTGTACATGCTAGCCATTATTATAATTTTGTTACTCTGTGGAAGGAAAGTTGAATAAAACTTATGTAAATTTTTCTTAAACCAATATGTGAGTAAAAATATTGAAAAATAAATCACAAAATTTTAAAAAGTATAGAAAATAGAAACTATTCCTTTAATTGAATGGGAGTTTAAAATAAACACTAAGGAGTTATCTGAATTTTATATTCTATAATTTTACTGATAATTATATTTCAAAATATGATGCTTTTGAAATATCTTTTTCTGGAATGTGATTTTTTTACTTACCTCCTTTTCCCTACAATTGTGGGTTTTTGGGTATGTATGTATGTATTCATGTAAAAATAAAAAAAAATAAAAGATAAGTGATTTTAAAGCCTATGACTGAAACTTTGAGCTATGTATATAAATTTTCTATTGTACTCTTTTGCATTTATGAACATAGATAAGGTAATTGCTCCTATTCCACTATTGTTCTTCATACATTGAAAACTGGGTATAGGGGCGCCTGGGTGGCTCAGTCGGTTAAGCGTCCGACTTCGGCTCAGGTCATGATCTCACGGTCCATGAGTTCAAGCCCCGCGTCAGGCTCTGTGCTGACTGCTCAGAGCCTGGAGCCTGTTTCAGATTCTGTGTCTTCCTCTCTCTCTGACACTCCCCCATTCATGCTCTGTCTCTCTCTGTCTCAAAAATAAATAAACGTTAAAAAAATTAAAAAAAAAAAAAAGAAAACTGGGTATAAATAGAAAATGAACAAAATGATATGAGTACACTCAGTACTAATTTTAGTACACTTAGATTCTAGACTATTTTAATAGAATTCTCCTAAAAGTTCACAGGGAAAAGATCAGTTCCTTAAAAGAGTACCATTGATTGGATAAGTATTCTTAAATTTGATCTATCTCATATCATTCAACAGCAACCTAAGTGTTTCAAAGCACTGTGATAAATAACTTGGCATACAAAATAAATAGAAAAAGTCAAAGTAGTTTGATTATAATAGTCACTTAGAAGGAATCTTCCTAAGATATTTAAATTTCTGGATCTTGCTCTAGACCAGGGTTCAGCAAACATTTTCTGTAAAGTGCCAGATAATAAATAATTTCCACACTGTGGGCCATATAATCTCTTTCACAAATACTCCACATTGCCACTGAGATAAGACAGTGGCCACACAAAATAGGGAAGATGACGAGTATTTATTGTATTTTAAAACTACAAAAAACACCATGGTCTGGATTTAGCTGGAGCTGGAGAGCGGTAGGTTTTTAGACTAATTGAATCAGTCCCTGGGACCTTTGAATAAAGATTTTAAATAAGCAGCATAGGTGGATTGTCCTGATCAGACATATGTGGGGAACATAAGGACACATATTGCAGGTGGCATGTGCATTTTATTAGATCTCAGTTTATAAAGATATATTCCTGAGATTTGTAGTTAAGCTCCACAGAGACTAAATGGAACAGGTAAGAGAGTTGTACATGTGATTGAACATGTGATTCTTTAACTCTATTTATTTATTTGGATAGAATATAAAGCATTTAAGCTCTTCAAAAAGGTCATAATGGAGAGAAAGGAGTGCCACAAACACCATTTAAATATATATGTATATATATCTATATACACACACATATATAATTTTTTTTTCATGTGAGTGAGTTCCTTTGTCAATTTTAAGCAGTATAATCAAGCTTGAAGGTCACTCTAGATTTCCGGTTTCCCTTGAAAAAACTGACATATTTGACATTCTCTATGTCATCCTGTTTTGCATTTTTAAAAGCCAAAGCTCACCTGGAACTGAATATTGCATCCCCCTTTTAGTAAAAACATGTTTTTTTCATGATTCACGCAATCCTCACCTGGCGTACTTAAGTCATTAAGGTTAGTTGAAGGTCCTAGCAGGTATTTAATTTTAGATGCCTGCTTTATAGTTATTGTGTATACATTTCACTCATCAGGAAGAGAACAGAGGATCCTAGAGGGATTTCTTTAGGGGAAATGAAAATTGCCTGCTAATGGGTAGAAAGATTTAAAGGTTACCAAATGTATAATCCATTTCCAGAAAGTACCCATTTATCAATTCAGACTGATTATATATCAGCATAATTTGAATACTTTAATGTATGCATGCTTAGTATTAAATTTTCCTATTACACATATTCCAGAGTAATCTGATAAAGACTAAAATAAAACAAAACTGAACCACTTTCCCAAGGCAGGTTAAATGAACACTGCATTAAACTTATGTAAATGTAAATTTCTCTATGTCTTTTAGACATTCTGTTTCTTATTAAAACTAATAAATGAGATTAACTTTGAAGATATTTTAAACATTTTTGTAATGCTACATTTGTAAGGTAAAATGAGGGTGAAAAAGCTGTTTGGGATTCAAGGCCATGAGACACAAACCTCAAAAATATAAGGTAATGAATTTTAGGAGTAATAAACAATTAAAAAATTGTTTTTTGTTTTACTATTTAGTTTTGAGAGAGAGAGAAAGAGACAGAGAAAGACAGACAGAGTGCAAGTGAGGGAGGAGCAGAGAGAGAGGGAGACACGGAATCCGAAGCAGGCTCCAGGCTCTGAGCTGTCAGCACAGAGCCCTACCCAGGGCTTGAACTCACGAACTGTGAGATCATGACCTTAGCCTAAATCAGACACTTAACTGACTGAGCCACCCAGGTGCTCTGAGTAATAAACACTTTTAAAATGTCAGTATATGAAAATAATCTCTTAACATTTGACTTTATAGTCTCATATTGTTGCCCCGAGTTTGAGTTGTGGTATTTTAAATTCTGTCTGCCAATCTTACTGGAATTTCTTTCATCTCCCAACATCTACCTAATAAACCAAGTAGGATAGGAGAACTCTATGGAGGAGGCAATTATTTTGTTTCTTTTTCAGACAAAGGGACTGAACTGTAGAGAGACTCATCTTTTCAAGTCACCTACTACAAGTTTCAAGGATCCCATAATCCCATCATCTTTCATGGGACATTGCCTCCAAAGACAGGGATATACAAGTGGATGAGGAAATTATGCTTTACAGATCACAGTCCAACATAGGGCTTGTTGCTGTCTAACTTTGCATAATCTTCATAATCTCTGAGTATTGATATGTGAGGAAGTGATATCTAGAGTGTAGCTCAGCAGAGAAGCTAGCCAACTAGGAGAATGGATAACAGAAAGATATGAGGAGCTTATAAAACAAAAACAAAAACAAAAACAAAAACCTAGGTCCTTGAATGTCTCTTCAAACTGCTGGATTAACCCACTGCCTTATCTCAAAATTTTTGTCATATGAGATACTACATATCCATAGAACTTAAGTCACCAACAGTTGTGTTGTATGTTATTTGCTACCACAAGCACACTAACATGAGGAGAATATGACACATGGTGTTATCCCATGCAAAAACTGATAATTGATAATTGAGTACACTTACACTACTGCATGTATTAAGAACAGTAAAAAGTTTAGAATTATAAATTAACTTAAAAAGCAAGTGGCTTAATATTATTCTAAATTTATGTATCATAACTCTAATAGACAGTAGAGTTTAAAGCCAGCCCTCTTTTTTAAAATAGTTCCAAATATTCATGTTAAGTGTCTCGAGTAACCTTATTATTTATGACCTACAAATATGAAGCGTCTGACATCTATCTATTTACCATCTCTCTTTCTATTTCTCCCTCTACCTACTTACCTATATGAAATAACATGCTGCAAATAAGAGAGCAAATAAATTAAGTTTTAGAAAAATATTGTATATAATATTCACTAGTATTTGCATAATCCAATTCCACAATTACCTACATTAAAATCGACAATTTATGGGGCACCTGGGTGGCTCAAGTCAGTGGAACATCTGACTTTGGCTCAGGTCATGATCTCACCATTCTTGGGTTTGAGCCTCTCATTGGGCTCTGCGCTGACAACTCAGAGTCTGGAGCCTGCTTTAGACTCTGTGTCTCCCTCTCTCTCTTTCTGTCCCTCTCTTGCTTGTGTTCTCTTGCTCTCTCTAAAATAAATAAAGAAAGAAACATTTTTTTAAAAAATGAACAAAGTTATTACTATTTATTAGGGCCAATTACACATATCTAACTTGTGAGATATTATTAGCACTGTTATCAGTTCAACCACATACATTTTTCAATTAGATAATAATCTTGGCTATATAAATCTAGATAGGAGCTTCTTGTTTATGACTCTCTGGATGTATGAGACAAAAGATTAAGACTGGTTAGGAAGGCTAAAAATAGCTGAATCCCATATTTCTATTAGCAAGGATAAAAATTGCATATTTTTAATATCCTGATCTGATGATCAAATCACTAATCCCAAAGTGTTTTACTGTTAAATATTGTTTAAAGATATATGGTTTTAAGATTAGCATCATGATTAATGTCAATAATGTTTCTTCTATTTGATAGAAGATTATATGCAAATAAATATTAAAGATTAAACTGTTTCTCATTTAAGATAACCCAATTGTGATAGATTTATGTATGTACAAAAGTTTATGTGTGTGTATGTACAAATATTCTAGTATGTATAAACTTTACCCTTGTGTGTGTGTGTGTGTGTGTGTGTGTGTGTGTGTGTGTATGCACATGATGAGTGAGGGGCAGAGGGTGAGTATTTCATCAGTTTTTTAAATGTCCTACAGTTGACTGACAGTTCACTGTCAGTTCACTCTGGTAATTCTCTGCTGCATAGAATCACTCTGAAGCCAGTTCAAATATTTTCTTCAGTTTTATAGATATTTTAAGTGGATTTATTTCACAATTAATATGTAGTACCCTTGATATTTTACTTCTTATCTCTATTGGCTTCTACACAAAGCAGAATTCAAAGCCTTTTTAGAATGATCCAAAAAAACATGTCTCCTTATATTCCATCCTTCTCAGTTTTGATCACAGTGGGGAGAATTATTTCTTTCTGTTCACTGGATGTGGGGCCCCAGACTGACATGACTCTTATTGGAGATTCCTGATATGTCTGGGTAATTGAGCTGGGGATTTTTCCAAGCAAACTCTCTTCTATGAAACAGGGTTGAATTACAGGCTGGGGAGATGTAAATGCAGATCATCATTCTTCAGAGATTTCTCTTGGCTGAAAGCATAGATGTGATTAGACGTTCAACAGTTTCTTTTCTTCAAGCTAATCTGTTTACCTCCATGTGGGTGGGCTTAAAACCAAATCTAAAACCTGAAATTGTTTTGTCATCAATGTTGACTGTCAGAGGCTCTGTCTACATGAAGCCAAAATAGCCAGATGGAAAATAAAAAGTAACATCCATCATCTAAACATTTTCCTTTCCCAATGCCAAGCATGTAGATACTTGGAAACAATGTCATGGTTGACCGAATGTTTTGCTTTTAATCTAGATGTTTTGGCATTGTGTAGATACAACCTCAGCATGCAACTTTACTTCCTGTACAAAATTCCCAGATCTGCACAATGGTAGAGATGTTTTTTAAAAAATAATTCACTTAAATGTAACAAATATGTGTGTGTGTATAAACTCTTCACTTGAATAATGCATTTGCTTACTTGGTATTGTAGAGTATATCATGCTGAATAACCGTAGTTGAAAACAAAAAGTAATCGCACACATGCACAAGTAACTAAGATTATTAGCCTACTATAATTTGTAATATTAAAAAAAAACCGCATTTTCATAATGCAACCATATCAGAGAGGGGTTGATATGGCAGAGCAGACAGAAAGGAGAGCTGGGGAGGCCTCATGGAGAAACAGATTTGTTTTGAAAGTTAAAAATAACCAGGGCTTCTTAATAAGAATATGTGAATTTGAATGGCATCTAAGGTACAAAATGTATGAACGGGGTAGGCAAACACTGGCCTATTGACCAAATTTGACTGCTGCATATTTTTGTATATAGGTATGTGTATACACACTTATTAGTTTGCTTTTTGTTTACTTATTGCCTATGGCTACTTTAGCATTACCTCGTTAACCTACAAAGCCACAGATATTTACTATACGGTCTTTTTGTTTTAATTAAAATAATTCTTTTTATTTAAAACGAATTTTTTTAACATTTATTCATTTTTGAGAGAAAGAGCATGAGTGGGGAAGGGACAGAGAGAGGGGGGGGAAGGGACAGAGAGAGAGGGAGACAAAGAATCTGAAGCAGGCTCCAGGCTCTGAGCTCCCAGCACGGAGCCTGACATGGGGCTCGAACTCATGAGCTGTGAGATCCTGACCTGAGCTGAAGTTGGATGCTTAACCGACTGAGTCACCCAGGTGTCCCTTCACCCCAATTTTTTTAATGTTTATTTTTGAGACAGAAACAGAGCGTGAGCAGGGGAGAGAGAGAGGGAGATACAGAACCCAAAGCAGGCTCCAGCCTCCAAGCCATCAGCACAGACTCCAATTCGGGGCTCAAACCTACGAACTGTGAGATCATGATCTAAGTCAAAGTCGGTCGCTTAACCAGCTGAACTACCCAGGTGCCCCTACTCTATAGTCCTTTATAGACAGGATTTGCCACCCTCTGGTATATAATTTGTTTAGAGTAGTAAGGTAGAATACGTTGTGATTGGCAAGTAGGATGGATGCCACTGATGTCCGTGCTTTGGATCAGGGGGCATTGAATACATCATATTGAAAATAGGAAAAGAAAGAAAGGAAAAAAAGGATTGAAAAGGAATTTCAGTCCAGAATGTTTAGGATATTACTTAATATGAATAATAGCAAGATTAACCATATACTGTTGACACAAAATCAGTGACAATGTATGTAATTGTTTGAAGGCTGAAAGAGAGCAGAGGTATTTTGGGAAGTATTTCAACATTTTATTAGCTTAAAGATAACTCTATTTAATTGAAATTTGATGCCAATGGTTTTAAAAACAAAGTAATTATGATGTAAATAATGACTCCTTAATTTATTCATTTTGTAAAACCAAATGCCAATGTTTTAGATGCTAATATAATTTGTTACCTAAAAATGACGGTCCTAGGGTCGTATTGCTTGAGATTATTTTTTAATTGTTTTTAATGTTTGTTTGTTTGTTTGTTTATTTATTTATTTATTATTTTTTTGTTTTTAAAAATTTTATTTTTTATCTTTATTTTTATTTTTTAAATATGGGATCTGTTTATTTATTATTTTTTAAATATAATTTATTGTCACGTTGGCTAACATACATTGTATACAATGTGCTCTTGGTTTCAGGGGTAGATTCCTGTGATTCATCACTTACATACAGCAAGCACTTGTTGGGATGAGCACTGGCTGTTGTATGTAAGCGATGAATGTTTATTTGTTTTTGAGAAAGAGAAAGACATACACACGGAGAGTGTGAGTGGGAGGAGGGGCAAAGAGAGAGTGGGAGACACAGAATCTGAAGCAGGCTCCAGGCTCTGAGCTGTCAGCACAGAGCCCAATGTGGGGTTTAGGAAATGTGAGATCATGACCTGAGCCTTAGTCTGACGCTTAACTGACTAAGCCACCCAGGCACCCCTGCTTGAGATTTGAAATTATGAATGGATTGGGAAAATTATGTAAATGTGCTGGGTTTCATTTTGGAAACTAAAGGATTAATGACAACTCTTCTTTCATAATGTTGATGGCTGAATCAAATGAGGTGTTCCGACTAGAGCAGAGAGATAATAAATAGTTATTATTGTGACTGTACTTATTATTTAATTGAGGCATAAATGTGTTTTACTTCAAAATAGACTTCAAGCAAATAGTTTCTGGTTTATAACTTAGTTTAACAATGTTTTGAAGGCTAAAGTACTGCTTTTTCTTCAGGGAATATATAGAGCTCTATATCACTATGGCCTGCATGTTTTATCCAGCATAAAGTTCAAAGGAAAACTAAGGGAACAAAGTGGTGCCTGAAAATAGACATGGAACATTTTTTCTTTGCCTATTCACTTTATCCTCATAGCTCTGGCCATGTCTTTCTTGTATGTGGCTTTCACAAAATGTGAAACATAAGATAAGTTTAAAGTGATATGGGAAAAAAAAGATAAATAAAACTTTGTTTTTCAGACCAAGACATAGTACAGATTATGACTTCATGTTTCACATATTTAATGTAATTTTTTTTACTTTAACAATACACACACACACACACACACACACACACACAATACAGAATTAGATTGATAATGGCAGGTACCCAAACATAAACTTCTCAATTTTAGTTATTTTGGGAAATACTTACATATCTCATGATGGATACACAACACAACATTTACAATAGTAGTTAGTTACAACACATGGTATCTATTCGCTAATGAAAGTTTCATTTAGGATAAATGAATATGTTCATAGAAAATTATGTTGAAACCCTGAAATTTACTTCAAAACATGCATATTCAAATTACTTCAATTGCAATTTTTTAGAAAGAACAACTTCCAATAGTGACATTATGATTATGTAAAATTGGAAGATAAAGATAAATGCATATGTAAATAAAGTATATAGATATAAATGAATGTACAATATTTTCATGAATAATAATTGCAAGTTTGTAAATATATTTGATATTTACTCTATTGTGTTGCTTTGTTATTGTTAGGCTGCTCTAATACAGGCCATAATAATGAGTTGGACAAGTTCATTTCTGTCTTTTATAATGTTGTGAATGTTCATCATGTCATTCTCTCATGGTAGAATCTAGATGGGTGTCAGGGCAGAACTCTTCAATTTTGTTGTTGATTTCTTAGGCTCCACACATGACTCATCAATTCTCAGTTTGCATTATGTGGTGATTGATTGGGACCTGGGATTGTGAGAGGATATGTTGAAGATGGCAAGTGCAAATATATGATTTGAACTTTATAGTGGAGGTTAGTCATCACCTCATGTAGCTGTTTTTCTTAATGTAGTTTACAAACTGGGAAAGAAGAAACTTGACTCTGGTGAAGAAGGAGAGAGAAAGGAAATTGAGATGCTATTGTACCAGGCTGGCCCTCATGGTAAAGATTTCCCTTCCTTTGATAAATAGTATATTTTTTAAGAGAGGTGATTGAGAATATGGAAATTGATGTTCCATGTGTTTCCTACGGGAGCTTTTACTTTTCCCTTCTTTTCCCTTCCTTTCTTTCTTTCTTTCTTTCTTTCTTTCACAACCACTTAAATGAAAGCTATGTAGATCCTTAAGTATTTCTTACAGACTGGCTCTACCTTTGGATTTAAGATATCTATTAAGTTCCCCTATGGCATTTGTGCTCTAATTAAAGGAAAATAGACAGTATGTCTATTCCCTTCAAAGATAAGACTCTGGAAGCTATATCTCTTCATTCATTCACATTGGTCAGAATTGGGTCACATGGTTATTCTTCTGGGAGAGTGTGAAGTGTATTATTTATTCTGGAGACCATGACATCAGTTAAAATTTGAAGGTTATAATACTAAGGGAGAAAATAAAAATCAATATGGGAAAATAGTTAACAATCTGCACCACGATGATTTTGCACTTAAAAATTGAGCTATAAAAAACAAATATTAATACTATTTTTCTTATGGAGTTGTCAGTAATTGATCTGGGCATGGTCATTTTATGTGTTACGTGTTTGAAGAAATATCACTTCTACTTATTGGCAAAATATTCAAGTAAGTAAATGTAATTTTCAATGAGTAGTTATTTTTCATTTTCTTTTTGTATATAATTCAGAGATATAATACTTTTTCTAGGAAATACAGTATATTATTATGAACACTAAAGAATAATTGTGTCTCTTTTGATCATTGTATTGTGTCCTCAAAAATTTATATTCTTGAAAATGTGTGTATGTTTTGAGATGATGAATATCTTTAAAACACTAAAAACCTGAAGCTATTGTGCTTTTATTCTTAAAGAAACATCTCATATAATCCACAGTTCAAAGGAACATGATCAACTTGCATGCAATATAAATGATTAAAAGGGAAAAACCAGTGAATATAAAATGTATCATTAAAGAATTTAATATTTCTGACAATATATAAAAAGTAAAGAAGTTCATTGAAGGAAAATTATGGCCTGTATGTCAGAGCTTTTCTGCATTATAGAAAAACATGCTTTTTGTAGAAGCTTATAATTATGCATGAACAGGAAAAGAAACATTTTCCTGTTTTAAAAGGTTTATTTTTTTAGTATTAAAATAAGTAAAAAAAATATTTCTGTGTAAGCAATTTAACAAACAAGTCTAGTAAATTTAAATGAGTTAACCTGAATAACTCATACAAAATACCTAATAACTAATTCTGATGAAGTGAGGAAATCAAATAGGCAATTTGAATTTAATGCAGCCAATTTTATGTACAGCATTATAATCTCTCACAATTTGAGTTTTACCATACTAAGCTTCTTTAATCTATACCATTAAAGAAAAGTGAATAAAATATAATGTTGACTTGTGGGATTTGGGCAGTTTTACAAAATTGAGAGCAAGAGCTGTTGAGGGTAATGTCTCATGATATAAATGGGAACAGAAAAGAGAATTTGGGGAGCAGAGCTGAGCAGTCAGAGAAAAATACAGGCAAGAGTGGAAACCACCTAATTAAAATAACAGTGAGTAATGGGACTGTCAATACTGTCTAGTCTTTTACAAATTTTTCTCTGTATTAGGACTTTTTTCTCCAGAATTTTAATTGCTCTATATATTTTTTACAATACAGTAATTGAAAATATTTTTAAAAGATCACACTACTCATATTTTAAACTGACACTGAAATCAGTCTTATTCCTGCATGAGAATCAAGTATATATTGAAAATACATAGTTTTCAAATTAAATGATCCTTTATCCATGTGAGAAAAGTCTTTCCAAAGGCAAAGAGGAAAAGTATTAATATATTAAGAGGTGACATGTGTTCCCAGGATCACCAAGGAATTTTAGGGAGTGGAAGTGAACGCTATTAACAATAGACACTGCTAGCTGGATCTGTTTTCTGCTAACTAAAATATAAAGTCACTTTTACTTTATTCCACTCTTCGTGTTTTTTTTTTTTTGGGGGGGGGGGATTTTCCTGGGCAACAATCTTGTTCTTCAATGGAAAGGAATTGAACATGAGTGAGATTCTTCTGGAGGTGAAACTCTTCTGGATCATTTGGTTATAGGCAAGTCTCTAGAGTGCATTTATACCTTGGCCTGCCCTCTGCCCCTTGATAGAAACTACTTGGAATTTTTCTTCTATGCCAATGACTAATGGATAAATTTGCCTAATTCAGGGGTGTCACTTTTCCACATGTGAGTTATAATCTCCAACTCAGGTCCTTGCGAATAATTAAGTTGATATTTTTTTTATCTCTGTTTCACTCTTTATAAATCATTTCAAATCCAGATGGAAGGTAGAAAGGGAAGCAGGGAGAGAGTACTGATATTTACTCTCAAACCCCAACATAATCTAATTGCTGATAACATGACTAAGTACTATCAGCACTATCTGAAAGCATAACATTGCACAATGATGTATAATAATGTGTGTACAATATATATACTAAATGCACATACATATATATCTTAGCAAATAAAGCTAGTCATCGGTCAATTTAGTAATTATACTGGATTGCCTTTAAATATGTTTTAATAGATGCCTTAGATTTATTAAATTTACATCCTTCTTTTTTTTGGTTAGGAGTGGTGGGCTCTTCTACCATACCACAGTTTTCCTATATCAGATCCTTTACAGATTTTTTTTATTTCAGAAATTATCTTACTTAAATCTATGAATGTTTCTCATTTCATTCAGGTCTCTCCAGAAATGCCACCTCCTCAGAGAAACCTTCCTTGACTGCTAAATAGAAAGTGTCCTCTTGGTCACAACACCATTACTTCCTAAACTCTTACTCTGACTTACTTTTCTTCATTGCACAATAACTCTCTGAAGTCATGTATGTTTTATGTGAATTTTTAACCTTCTTTACTAAAGGATTTTGTCTTAATTGGTCTACAGAAAGACTACCAGCAGTTGCAAGGAGGAAGGATACACATCATGTGTAACCAGGATGTCTCAGTAAGAAGGTGTACAAAAGAACTTGTTATAGGATTTGAGCTTGTGTAAGGAGATTTGGGAGACTGTGTAAGAATGTGGGGTATTATCTGGGTTGGATGCTTTGTCTATTTGAGCTAGTATAACAGACCTTATAAACTGAGTGGCTTATATACCACAGAAATTTATTACTCACAGCTGTGAGGGCTGGAAGTCTGAGAACTTAATGGTCAAGGTATGGTAAGAACCCTCTTCTGGGCAGCAGATGCTCTCCTTTCACTATATCCTCACAAGGCAGAAAGGGTATGAGAACTTTATGAAGTTCCCTTTTTAAGGGCACTACTGCTATTCATGTTCCATGTTCTAATCCAGTCCCAAAGCCCCACCTTCTATTACCATGATATTGAGGGTTAATATTTGAACATATGAATTTTGGAGGGATGCAAACTCAGTACACTCCAGGCTATTCCTTTGATAGCAGTGCTATTTTATTTTTTTCTTTCTCAAGGGCACATCAAACTAAGTCTTGGAGCAAATTCTTCCACATATACAGGCACTTATTAATCAGATATTTTCTAGCAGGAAGCATGAAAAGAGTCATGCAAGCTATTCCACAGTTACCATAAAGAGCCACTCAACTTTGGAGGCTCTCATCACATTTTATGAAAATTCCACATTTGGCAGAATGATAATCCAGAGATAAGAGTCTATCCCCCTTTATTAAGCATCAGCAACCAGAAATGCTACTAAAAAGAGCTCATTAAAGGCCTGTGTAAGAATCATGATTTCAGAGCCATCCCTTAAGAAATAGGGTTCAGGCCTCTTTGGTTCTCCAGGCCATTTGCATAAGTGATAGGTAGTGTCTCTATTTTATCTACTCTATTTTCTTGATATCTCCAATTTCTCCAAAGAAGAGCTTATTTATCTTACTAAATAACAAGTTACTAATTTTACCAACAAAACTATATATTTTATATGCTAAATAATAAAATCTTATGTGCTTATTGAGATATAAATAAATGAATGGCTTGCTTTGTTACTGCTAGGGCTCTTCGACTTCATGATATATTGTTAGCTGACATCCTGGAGTGTTGATTCTCAATTAAGGCAATTGATTTTTCCTCATTTCCAGATATTCCATACAAAGCCCTTACAGAATATGGTTCAGTTCACAAGCCTAAAATACTTTAAGTAAATCAAAGACATTTTAACAACATCAGTATCTCCTGATTTTTCTACTAAGTTTTGGCTAACCATCAGTTTCCTTTGTGGGAACATTTTTCTTTGCATACTATTGGCCAAGTAGTGTTCACTCATTTACTAGGGCCTGCCTGGAAAGAGCAGAATGAATGTGGTTTCAGAACAAAATCTGAGATGGATGCTGATGACACTAACAGATGGGGAATGACAGCTACACTTCTTACAGCTGATTTGCCAGTTATTTCTTGGAAAATGATCTGAGCTATGCCTCTAAGGCTGCACCACCCAACTAGAAACTTCTGAGTGTAGCAACTATAGATTGATCTTCCCTCTTGAGTTACTGCCTGAAGAATATAAAATTGCAGGTAAAGGGAATTATAGATTAATTTTCTTCAATCATTAATATATTTTTGGTGTTGCAGCAACATTTCTATTGCCGTGAAGATATCAATGAGCAGGCCTTGATTTTATTAAATCTATTGTCACTTAAAATTCTATGGTTTAATGTGTATTCATTTATAAATGCATATGCTATATGAATATTCACAACTCTATATGCTGTAATCCTTGGTAATTAAATCTTATATCTTCATACTCATAAGATTAGTATATTATGAGTATTAGTATGTTATGAGTATTAGTATGTTTTGAAATAATAAGATAAAATCTTTTTTCCTGAGAATTTCACAATGTTTCCTTTAAATACAAATAGATATTTTACAAATGGATATTCTCTCATTACAGATTTTTCTAAGACACTTCACCAAAATAATTGATAGATCATTAACTCTAGCAAGGATGAGCATATTTGTAGTCTTAGAACTTTCAGCTATATTGTAAAACATGTACCCTGAAGGCATTTGAAATGCTGGTCATCCTGGGAGAAATAAAGGCCAGAAGTTTGCATACAATTCCCATTTTGTTTGCCCAAGTCAAATCTCCTCTACACTGTTCCAGAGAAAAGAGAAGAAAAGGACATAACTGCTGGTGGTATACATTCTTGGGATCTGAACACTTTCTTATAAATTGTTATGTAGACATATGTGTTGTTAGAGGTAACTTGCTAATAATAAAAGGCAGACATTTGTAATGATTTTCTCTAAGAACAATAGACCAGTATTTCTGTGGTAGCATCCTTCTCCGTCAGTTAACTCAGTCATACTCTCAAGAGTTGAAGGAGTATAAAATGGGGGAGTGAAGCATGCCCACTAGATATCTTCTACTTCATTCTTGGAATGCTCCATAGAAAGTGTGGTAAAGAGTCCCTAAATTGCTTCTTCCTAGAGTCACTATCTGCATTACCTGAATAAGAGATTTTAGTGACTTTCTTAAATGTTTCTAAGAGTGTAGGCTGACTAGGGAACAATGGTATCCAAGAAGAGAAAAATTATTTACTTTTCTTGAGAGCTCAGAATTTACTAACATCAGTGTCAGTGAAGGAGACATAATACAGATTACTTTCTCCTTTCCCAAGGAAAATATTATTCATGTGATGCCATTTGTTATTTATATATTTATTCATTTATTTTAATGTTTGTTTATTTTTGAGAGAGACAGAGAAACAGAATGGGAGTCGGGAAGGGGCAGAGAGAGAGACACACACAGAATATGAAGCAGGATCCAGGCTGTCAGCACAGACCCCGACACAGGGCTCAAATCCTCACAGATGTGAGATCATGACCTGAGCTGAAGTCAGACGCTCAACTGACTGAGCCACCCAGACACCCAACCATTTTTATTTATAATCTAAAGAGCAAGATATAGAAATGACGATTGTCGCCCTCATGACAATAAAACAATATTGTATAGCAGGTATTATTTTAACCTTTTCCTCATTGGTTTGATTGACTTTTCGAGGCCTGGGTGTTCCTTTTTACTGTAAGTACTCCTGAGAAAAGCAAGTTTAGAAAATAAAAAGATTACTATCATACTATGCCCATTTTTGCTATATTTGCTCAATTTTGCTATATAATTTTTTAATCTGGAAACTGAAATTAGAAAAATGAGTTGAAAATGTTATTAATCTACTTCTAAAATGAAGAAAACAAAAAGAAGGGAAAATGATATAGTTATTTCATTTCTTTTACTATATCAAATTACAATTTTATAATTACCTCTAAAAGATGCAAGAAAAACATAAGCAACATTAATAAAAATTCTTAAAAACTACCTATATATTGTAACAAAGAAAAAACATTATTAAATTAAGTTTTGCTTTCTTTTTGTATTTTTAATAAAATTAGGGCATTTTAACACACTAATTAATAATGTATTAAAAGCTAATGTTTAAATGTTTTTTGGTAAGTGAGAGAATTTTTTTTTCATTTTCATTTATATTTAACAAATTAATTTAGCCTAAGGGTAAAGGTATGTAAAGTTAAGATCACTAAGATAAATTTTATATTTTCATGATTTTTTTTTGCATTTTTAATTTTTTATCACTATTTCACCCTTCTTTTTTTAACCTACCCAGGAATGTAGGAAATCAAACAACATTGGAATTTGATACTCTCATTAATTAATTTCCATTCAAGAGATTATTCCATTTTCCAATCATCGCCTCAGTCCCAGCACTTTTACCAAACATTTTGCATAGTGTGATTAATTGTCATTATTTGTGGATTTCACAATTGTGAGTTCTCTTATTTGCTAACATTTATTGGTAACGCAAAATAAATAGTTGAGGTACTTTCATGGTCACTCAGGGACACACATAGGGTGGCAAAAAATTTGAGTTGCCTGTGCCACACATTCCCTGCTTAAGTCACACAAGGCAAGATTCGGCCCTCTTATTTCAGATCTCACAAGTGTCTTCTTCAGGATCTATTTAGTGCTATGTTTTGGGGCATTTTAGTTCACATTTTTTTTTAATGTCTGTAGTTTTGCTGGTTAAAATGGCCACCAAACATAGTACTGAAGTGCTGTTTAGTGTTCTTCAGCCCAAGAAGGCTATGGTGAATCTTATGAAGAAAACAGGTATGTTAGATAAGCTTCCATCAGACATGAGTTATAGTGCTGGTAGCCATGACTTCAATATACTTTTTAAATGCTTATTTGTTTTTGAGACAGAGAGAGAGAGAGAGAGAGACAGAGAATTCGTAGGGGGCTCCAGGGTCTGCGCTGTCAGTATAGAGACCGACGTGGGGCTCAAATTCACGAAACTGGAGATCATGACCCTAGCCGAAGTCAGACACTTAACCAACTGAGCCACCCAGGTTCTCGCCCTGGTTTCAATTTTAATGAATCAACTATATACGTATATAGTTGAGGTATTTTATTTTTATTTTATTTTATTTTATTTTATTTTAATTTAATTTTATTTTATTTTAATTTTTTTTGACGTTTATTTATTTTTGAGACAGAGAGAGACAGAGCATGAACGGGGGAGGGTCAGAGAGAGAGGGAGACACAGAATATGAAACAGGCTCCAGGCTCTGAGCAGTCAGCACAGAGCCTGACGCGGGGCTCGAACTCACATACCACGAGATCATGACCTGAGCCGAAGTCGGACGCTTAACCGACTGAGTGACCCAGGCGCCCCTATAGTTGAGGTATTTTAAAGCAGAAATTAATATAAAACAAAGTTATGTATTGATCAGTTGATGAAAATACTGAGACTGGAGCCCACAGGAACCTAACCCTGTGTTTGCTCTAGGAAAAATGATTCAGTATTAGTTAATCTACTGTTTGTGTCACTTAATAGAACTGCAGTGTGAGTAACACATATTGGCTATACTTATCAGTTCCCAAAAATGTTCACTTCCATTTTTTTTTTTTTTTTGCATATGGCATCCAGTGACTATTTCCATCTTCAGTTTTGTGAAGATGGATAGCAATTAAAAAAAAAAAAGCCTTTGAGAGTTGTAGTTGTATTACTAAAGTTGAATTGCCAATCCATTGCAGAGTTGGAAGTTAAACAGTCTATTTTCTCAATTGGTCGATATATGTTTAACCTGTAAGCCATGCTAAATTTCTCCCTATACTTCATCCTATACATTCTGATAATTTTAAAGTTCCAGTGTTTTATGGCTCTACTATATTCAGTCCCATTCTTTAATTTCTATCCTTTCAACCTGTGATCTCCTCATCTCCCACTTGAACTACCACATCTATACTCAAACAAGTTTCCAAGTCTATGGTCTGTCAAAATAATTAAACAAGGAGGCCAGTCAACTGAGGTGGCTCTGGTGCCTTGGGAGCCTACATGGCAAACCAAACTTAACCCAGAGTCAGTGCACTCAAATCTGAGAACACAAAACTTAAGAACAATCAATCACAAACAACCATCACCTCTCTATCAGTTGCATCCCTCAAGAGGTATAATGCAATAATATGACATTATCTTAAATTTCCCCCACACACCTTATAGGCTCTTATGTTAATACTTCTTTTCCCGTTCACCTTCATTAATGATTTTCTTATGCTGCCCAGCTTTGAACTGATATGAATTCTTCCAGGAAGTTTTACTTTGATATATTTTCTCCATATGCAATACATGTTGTTAGAAATATTTCATATATATCATTGCATTTGTTATTTTTTAAGTTTATTTATTTATTTTGAGTGAGAGATAGAGAGAGAGAGAGAGAGCCAAGGAGGGGGAGAGAGAGAGGGAAAGAGAATCCCAAGTAGGGATTCTGACAGCACAGAACCCAATGTGGGGTTCAAACTCATGAACCACAAGATCATGACCTGAGCCAAAACCAAGAGTCAGCTGCTTAACCGACTGAGCCACCTAGGCACCCCAATCTTTGCATTTGTTGATTTGAGGCAATGCAAGATTATATTTTCAAAACTGGACGCCTCATTCATCTTTGTATCCTTAGAGCCTACTGTGCGTCATCTAGATTCTTAGTAATGTATCAATAATCCTTAAATGATTGTTAAGGTTAACAAAAATCTAATTCAGCTGAAATACTTATTTCTAGAAATTTAGATTCATAAGATATACCATCAAAGTTGCTAGTCATTACAATTTAGGACTTCTGTAAAAAAAAAAAAAAAAACCGTACCAGGTAATTCTTTTTTTTTTTTTTTAAGTTTATTTATTTTAAGAGAGCATGGGAGGGGCAGAGAGAAAGGGAGAGATGGAGAATTCCAAACAGCCTCTGCACTATCAGAGCAGAGCCCTATGCAGGGCTTGAATTCATAAACTGTGAAATCATGACCTGATCCGAAACCAAAAGTTGGTCGCTTAACTGACTGAGCCACCCAGGCTCCTCTAGGTCATTCTAATATAGATGATTCTAGGACCACATATTAAGACATCCTAGCTTAGATAGTATTTCATGTACCTTTTATATCTAATAGCCCATCCTTCTGTTGAGGAACTAGAACAGAAGACAACTATTTTCATAGTTATAATTGTGTTAAGTCCAATTCTAAATGTATAGATAGCATCATTATACAAATGTTATAATAACGATAAAGTCTTATACCTTTGTATGGCATTGAGAGAGTTTCAAGTTTAGGATGATTGTTCAGGAACAAGGTAAACATTTCTGTAGTTTGTCTTTTTGCCGTTGTTTTGTTGTTAGTGTTCTAGAAAATTACTCTATGCAGGAAGCAGTTCTATATTGTCCTACTTTGTATATCTCTATTTGGTTCCCAAACAGTAACAAAGATGGAAAGACTTATGAAAATGTACTTTTGTTAATAGGCTTTAAGCATTTATTAAAGAAAGAAAAAAGTAGGAAACATTTTATAGAGTAGAGGAACACATGTTCAAAAACACATGCACCAGAAATCTTAAAATATCTTCAAAGGCAATTTAACACATTTCCTGGGGATCCTATTATTTTAACAACTGTTGTCAGGAAATTTAACCTCATTTTTATCATAAACTTATCACACTGAAACTGGTATTTTTTTATTTCTATGATTTTATAAGCAGAGAAGATAGAAACCTGCTGTTCACTATGCATATGTACAGAACACTCACTTGAGAAAAAGACTTTATTATATTGTTACTCAGATTATTAATCTCCAAAATTTTTTAATACAGTATATAATCAAATTCATTTTGACATTTTCCTGGAAGTCTAGCCAAAAACGAATTGATACTGGCTTATTAGTCTGCAATTGTGGATGCTTTTTATTTTACAGCTTCTTTCTCTCTAGAAGAGAAGGGACTGTAACCTTTTGGGAACTGGTAAATTTTTGGTAGTTATTTGCAAGGCCATTCAAAGTTACTGTCATTCTCTGAAATCAGTTTATCTAAACAAAAGTTGCAGTTTTAAAAATTGCCTCTAGTTCCAGACATGCATGATTATCATAGCAGTAGCTGATCTCTAAAAAGTAGAAAATAAGGAACAGAGTGGAAAGCAAAAGATGTATTTCAGGCTGCGATTATCCCATTTTAGCATAGCAGCTATGCTACAGGATGAACAATTCAAAGCACTTTCACAGATTAAAAACAAAGTATCCAGATTGCCAAAGCAAAGGTGATGGCTGAACAGTGGTTTTCTTGTTTCCCATTGCATTTTCATCAGAGATAACCTTATTGAGAATGTATATTTTTCAGCTCAGAAACAGAAGCTATCGTTTTGGTTCAATAAACTGATAGAAAAGCCAAGGGATTCCCACTAATCTCATGGAATTTTGTGCAAGAATCGTATATATGTAAAAAATTATTTTCTTCTACAGCTGATTTCAATTATATTTTCTTAACAATGTCACAAAAATGTTTTGTTTCCTATAAGATGCTAAAGAAAAATTAAGAATGTTAAAAATGTATACAAAACTATACTGTTCAAATATAAAGTAAATTATTCAAGCAAGGCCAATTTCTGTATATTTAAAAAACAGTTTATGACATTAAGACATTAAGCATATAAAATATAAACCCCAAACTCTACCACCAAGTTGTTTAAAAGTATCCTATTTAATTGAATAATTAATTCTCTTTTGAATATGTTTAATATTTTCTAATGAACCACACTCAACAACTCTGTGTGTGTGTGTGTGTGTGTGTGTGTGTGTGTGTGTGTGTGCTTATTCTTTTGCAGTCTTCAAACATCAAAACAGAAAAAAAAATGAGTTAAAATTCTGTTAATACATAACAGGTTTCTGTTGGGTGATTGAAAAACTCCTGGGAAGTCAGGGTGTGACAGCTCCAGTGTCGGTTCTGTGTCTGTGTGCTGAGGTCCCACAGAGAAGCACAGACACTGAACCACCCCAGATGGTTAGACATGAGCTGCCTACGGGCAGGGTGCTACAGAGACGATTTCCTAAGCTTCTGTCAAGCTCCATTATCCATCCCCTGGGAGTGTATGATTTTAGAAATGGTAGTCTCAATAATTTAAACATGAAACACAGTCGGAGGGAGGGGGAGTCAAAGCATGTTATTTTCTCAGTGTTCTTCTTTTTAAGCATGTTTATTTCACAATTTCTTTCATACCATTAATGGTCATACTTCTAAGCATTTCACACCATTTATTAGTTCCATTTCTCTTGAAAAGTTTCTGTTCAGAGTAAATATTTTGAAGGTTTCCTTGTGCTAAAACGTTGATGGCTGTCACAGTAGGAATAGTAACAATAATTCTCATGAGGACCTGACTTGCCATCCAGTGTGTAAGAATCTCCAGAAGGTCTTTTTCAAATTACACATACATGCCTTTCTCCTTTCTCCCTTCTTTTTTGCAGGAGGAACATTAATGTCATCTCTCAGTTCCAATGGAAGTGTAACGTGAAATGTTACTGATGGAAGTGGACTGTGTATAAAGAGTGTGCAGGCAGAGAAAGCATTGAGACCCACACATTTTGGCAATAATGGACAGAATACGTTCCCCACATACAGTGCCGGCATCAGTCAGCTACAAACATGTAGCAGATGGGCCCTGTGACAGTTAAGCAGAGTAGAAAAGGTGTTGTGAAAAACTGATAGTTGCATAAGAATACCTTACCCATCCATGCCAAAGTTACAGGAGTAAGCTCATTCTAACAACACTGTTTTAATTGAGCTGTGCATGACTAGAAAACATTTTGTGTTGTTTTTAAGTCACAGCATTAGCTATTAACTCATTTTCAGGAAATATATAGTTTACTCTGTAACTCACAATCTTTCATCACCATAAAGCACAAAGCAAACTTTTGCATGGAAAATGGGTCCTGATGAATGAATTGTGTCTGAGATTAGTGTGAAACACATAAAAGTGAGTCTAAGGAAGATTCCTAAAGCAATGGATTAGTGATCATTAAAAGAAAGTAAAGGGCTTCTGACATAAAGGATGAAGGGAACTTCATACCAGCAGGACTTCACACTTTTCTGTAATGCTGTCATGGCAGAGCATGTATCCTTATTTATATAACAGTTGCTGAAGAAGACGGGCATTTGGGTCTTGTCCAATCAAAACAAATTTTAGTTTTAGTTATATTTTTAACTAGAAAACATAACTTTAGATTATAATGCAGAGAAATTATACCCTGAGTTATGCATGCACATGAACTGAAAGTAATTACGTTGTTCTTTTCATGTAGATTATTCTTTCAGTGGTTATGAAATTTGAGTTTAGAAGCCACATTAGCAACATAGAATATATGAAGCTGAAATATCAAGAAATGTATAACTTTAAAAAAGAAAACTGTGTCATAAAGAATCTTCACACTGGATATGCAGACTTTTCAGTTCTATAAGTGACATGATGTGGTATTGACTGTAGATATTATTTTCATTAGCTCTTTTCCTCAAGATTTAAAAGAGCATTTTTCACTCATGTCCTAAACTTACTAGTTCCAGCCGTATCACCCCATCCTACTCATCCTTCTTTCCGCAAGAGAAAAACAATTATAAACATCAATTTAAAATAACTGATGAGATATAGCCCATAAGGTAAATTTATATTACTAGTTTCTATTGTATTAAATGTTATTTTTACTATAATTAATAAAATAATATTATGTATTACTTACCACTTACTGTAGTAAGTCCTTTATATACTGTATTCCATTTAATGACTACAAACAACATTTTTAAGATAGGAAAAAAATTTCACCCATTTTATAATGGCTTACAAGGCTTAAGGGAATTCACCAAATTTAAATAGAGAAAAGAAGATATAATTAAATATCCATACCTGTACATATAACACATATGCCTTTAACATTATCATCATTATTATTAATTAAGTATAATTTCTGCTTGTACAATGGTATTTTCCTCATTGAATTCAACAGTATTTTGACATTTTAAAAATGGGAACTGCATTGACTAAAACTGAATTCATCGTTTACTTTGGCATGCTGTATTGCTTTAACATCTTTAGACACAATTTCAACAACCCTTGAGGCAGAATTTAATGAACTGTATTCACTGCCTGAAGTCCAGGCAATATTCAGGGCTCCTTGAGTTAATCTGGTAGAATCCTCAATCTGTGCATGATTTCTCTCTTTGGAAACCCCAGGTTGGTCAAGGATATATTTAAGTACATTTGAAAAACATGCCATTTTCTGACATGATGTCAAGAAACCACCCAGTGTTGTGAATGAAATTCAAATTTCTTATTTCAGCACCAAAAGACCTTCACTGCTGAGTTCCAGCCTAATTTTTATCTTTATAACACACCACTGTCATCTCCATTCGATCTAAAATATGTCTATTATTTTTGAACATACAGTTTTCATTTTTACACTTCTGTTTTCCTCAGTGTGAAATATTTTTAACTGTTTTGTTTAGTCCTTATTTGTCTTCAAGACCAGTCTCTAAAGACACCTGTTTGGTTTTTTTTAATTTTTTTTAACGTTTATTTATTTTTGAGACAGAGACAGAGCATGAATGGGGGAGGGTCAGAGAGAGGGAGACACAGAATCTGAAACAGGCTCCAGGCTCTGAGCTGTCAGTCAGCACAAAGCCCCACGCGGGGCTCGAACTCACGGACCGCGAGATCATGACCTGAGCCGAAGTCGGCCGCTTAACCGACTGAGCCACCCAGGCGCCCCTAAAGACACCTGTTTTGTAGAATGTTTCCTGATCTATTTGTGAGAATTTATTTCACTTTCTTTTTTGTTTCTAACATGCACTATTATAAGCAATAGTATAGTTATAATTACATTGCAATTTATTTATCTCTTGCTTCTTTTTCCATTTGTATTTCTCTCCCACTAGGCTATAGATTTCTTTGAATAAAAAACATCCAGATCTTTGATATTCAATAAGGCTTATGAACTGAATTATGTGAAATCAAGGAATTCCTCATGATCTCTCACATATCAATTTATTTTAAAATCAATGTACAATTTTTTCCCCAGTTGTTTGTAAATGCTGCCTCTGAACATCCTCATCTTAAAGTTTGACTTACTTGTGGCAATCAAGTACATTTGTAATGTTTTTATTGAATAGTCCTAATAGAGTGATGAAAAAGGGAGCATTTAAGTTGAGTTTAGAATTTGTCACTATCTGTGTGACTCAGCTTTTTAATCTGCAAAATAGGGATAATAATAATTAATGATTGTACCTCTTTCATGGGTTTGTCTGGAGGTTAAATGATACATTGAAAGGACTTAACACAATATCTAGTATATGTTAAGCACAACAAAATGGCAGGAAACTTAGGTTGTAAACTCTGGGAGGACAGAGATTTTTCAAAGCTATATCCTCAGTGCCCTTTTATGGTTCTAGGCATAAAGTGATGGTCCAATAAATTTACTCTTTGAACAAATGAAATAATTTCAAATACATTAATCTTCCCTAATATTGTTATATAAAAAAATCATAATTGATTTTGAATATTAAGTAAGAATTATCCAATTAAGAAAGGGAGAAGAAGGCAAAGTGTATTCTAATGAAAGAAACAAGATTTCAAATAGAAGAAGGTATAAAAGAGGCATTGTAAATTGGGAATAAGTCAGATTTACAATTTTGAAGGTTACAATACCCTTTCCCCTCCTCTTCCTCTTCATCATTAGTTACCATAATCAGTAATAACAGGTACCAAATTAATGACAGGAGAGTAGGGATGGAGAAATTATGATAATACAGAGTTATTTAGGAGCCATCATGTATAGCTATGATTATGATATTGCCATCATATATAGTTATCCATTAGTTATTAATGGACATGAGAGTTTAACAAGAGGAAAATTTGAGAGTGAGCTCCAAAAATATATTTACCAAGTAGGTTATACAGAGAAAGAGTCCATTTGCATGATATATGATGATCACAGATTTAGACACTGAGTTTGAGATATCTGTGTAAGACAACCAAATGAAAATATCCAATAATCAATTGCACATATTCTACGGATTGGGAAGGTGTTTGGTCTGGAAAAGTAGATTAAAAAATCCATCACATATAGATCCAAAATTAAATCATGGCATCTCACTGAGAAAAATGAAGAGAATGAGAAGAAAGGAAATAATGACAGAAAACTAGCAAAAATGCATATTTTAAATTGTGAAGTTCAAAACATAGAGTATGTTGTCTCCGGAGCAATAAGAAGAAGGAGATGGGCCAATACAACCCAAAGCCACAGAGGAATAAGATGGACTTTGTGATTTTGACAATTATTATTTTTAATATACTTAAAAATGCCCTCATTGGAGTAGAAAATGGAAAATCTCAGTTACAGTTGGGAAGTAATAAAGTAAAAATAATGTGTCTTTGAGGGAAATCACTTTACATCGTTTCTGTTTTCTTTGCGAAGTAGGATATGTTATCTGCTAATTCTCCATGACACAAAGGAGAAAGAAACAGAAAATTAATCAAGACAATTCTGAAGGTGGAAAATAGAACTCTTTGTTTTTTCCTTTGAGCTGGTAGTAGATGTTAAGTGCTATATTTCCCCATTAATACTCTGCAAAGTCCCTGGTTAATGATTCTAAAAGTATAGACAATTCATCAACACATCATTGTAAATGGGCATAAAATGGATTTATGAATAAGCCTCAATTTTTATTTACTACCCTTATTTTGAGTGAATATGGATTTCTAATATTCATACACACATACACAAAAAAAATCTGTAAATTAAAAGATGGCTGTTGACATTTTTCACAGGTTTAACTGAATTAAAAAAAGATTTCATACTTTCTATTCAAGGGCTCTTTTTGCTAACTTTTCTTAATCTCATTAAAAAGAAAATGTTTTTTTGTTCAATAATGATATTAAATTATTTTTGCTAGTATAGCAGAACAACAAACATTAATTCATGGCACAACTCAAATATGCAATAAAATGCTCCTCTTTAATTTCTATCGGTCTAAATTATCAAATTTGGGGGAGCATAACTTCCTGAAATAACACCATTTTTAGATTCTTTTGACTAGTAACTTATTTTTGAAAAACCCAGTTTTCCTTGGATCAATGCTCAGTTTTTCACATTTCCTCTCTTGCCATTCTGACCATGAGACATAGCTGCTGCATGTTCAGACTGTCTAATGATACTTGGAGGAAATGAATGAAGCTTATTTTGTTTGCATACACATGTGCAGGTTTTTATGCTATTCTTGAGGCCTGCTTCTAGGTGACGTGGTCTGATCTGGGCGTTTGCACAGGAACGCAGCTGGCCCAGTTGAGCCATTGAATCTATTGTGCTGGCTAAGTCTGTGGATCTCATTTTTTTTTCTTCTTTTTTTTCTCTTTAAGTTTTTAAATTACTGACTTTTTGCTCTATCCCCTGATCTCTGTTGGTTGACCACTTTCAGGAGCCATGGTCTCATCACTATGGCCTATATAAATTTCTGGGCCCCTTTATACCATGCTTTGGCCACAGGGACTCTGTATAGTACACTTAGATGTTCTGGTATGGATAATGAATATAATCACTGCTGTGCCAGAATGTAGAATACAGCACAGAGCTTAATGCACAGGTTCTCCTAGAGCCTTGTAGTCTCCCCTCGCTCTAGCTATGTCTAGCCTTAATGCTTCTTATTTATGGTCCAGAACTGGGATACGGATACAAACACACACACACACACACACACACACACACACACACACACACACGGAGAAAGAGAAAGAGATTTAATGAAGATTATAATATCCTGAAATTTTCCATCTTGAAAAGGAGAAAAAATATCTCATCAGTATAAACAGCTAGAGAAAAAGATGTAAATAGATCTGTCCCTCAGGGTGAGCACAGACACAGTGCTATGGATATTCTGGGAAGACAAATTAGTAAAAATATCACAAGGCACTTGAACTGGGCCTTATTTCTGAAGTAACAATTTCTGAAGTAAATATGAATGGAATTTGGCAAGC
Organism: Panthera onca; assembly: GCF_046562875.1. Classification (NCBI taxonomy): domain Eukaryota; kingdom Metazoa; phylum Chordata; class Mammalia; order Carnivora; family Felidae; genus Panthera; species Panthera onca. Next base: position 182,467,531 of record NC_138339.1, read on the forward strand.
AACTGAGGTACTTAGGTTATTCTTAGAAAAGTAAACAATTTCAGGCAAGACACAGAGAGAGGAAAGAATTGGGCCTGTATGAAAAAAGAGTTTTTAACTGGCTGAAAGACAGTGACTGTGAAGGAAGAAATGGAATATAACATGCTATAGGTGGAGGAGAAGCATATTACGAAAGGTTTTCAGGGCCAGATGGGAGGGTGGTCATTTTTCTATATGCAATTATTGACAGGTGAAGGTTACTGAGTGGGGCTGGGACCTGATCAGAATTTTTGTTAAAGCAGTCCTATTTGAATGTAGGCACTCTTGAGAATTTCAGAAATGATGGGAACCCAAATTCTTTCACTCAGTTTATTTTTCAAGAATTAATTAGTAAGCCTGTGTTTATAATGCATTATTCTGCTTCACAGGAAGCTAGTCATACATATGTTGTGCAATAGTCAGAACTTTGTTTTGACTATTTATTCCTTCTGTTTAACAAACATTTTCACTGCTCAATCTTGTCCACTGGTTTCAAACATCAAGATTGCTTTTTTATTCTCACTTAATGAAAATTTCCTGTTCCATTGTTTTATCCTGCTGTGTTCAAAATCACTAATTTCATAAAAGACATGCAATTTAAGTTACTTATTATTTTCATAAGGATGATTTTAATGGTCATAATTTTATGGTGGGAAGGAGCAAAAACTCTAGGGAGAGATAGCATACCTGCTCTCAGAAAGTAGGTAGCCTCGTGATCTGTCTACATGGTTATACTTAATGCTCTGCCATAATTAATTTAGGGAACTTAATTTCAAAGTTTAATTCTCATCAATAGTATAACATATATCTTATAAAATGTATACATGATTTTTATTGGATCTGACTTTCTAAATTCATGAAATAATCCCCATCACACACACACATACACACACACAACACACACACACACACACACACACACACAAGGTTTACTGGCCACATTTACTGTTTGTGCAAAATATTATTGGTGATAAATTTACGAGACAATCTCTCCACTCTTAAGAATAGAATTAACAATTCTAGGCATTGTGATTACATATCTCATTCAAAACTATTACAGAGGAAAAGAATAGATTACTAATCACTAAAGATGGACAGAATACTTTATTTTCAATGTAAATTTTAGCAATGAATCACTTTATATATATTTTTCCTCTTAGAATCAGAGGAATAGTCATTAAAGTTTTATTAAGTTCAATAATACTCTCAAATTGTGCAAATTGCCTTCTTTGCTCCTGCTTTCTTCCTTCCTTTCTATTTTCCTGTTCCATATGAATTCAATCACTTAAACTAAGAGTGAAATAAACAAGGATGTACTTTTTGCAGCAACTTCATTAGGCATGAACAGTGCTAAATTTTTACATATTGAAAAATTATGTTCATCAATTTTAATAATATTGCTTGATTAATTCGAGTAATGTTTTTATTAAACTACTCTTTGAAATGTAAGTACAGTGCTTAAAAATATGAGCAAATAAGAATATTGTATCATAGTCATATTTTTAAAGTGACTATATGTATGAAATACATGCAAACTTTCCTGTAATTTCTATTATATCAAAGAATATATATACAGAAACAAGTGATATTTAAATATATTTTCATTAAGAACATAAAATATCATAAAATATGAAATAGAAAATAGAGCAGGGTGATAGAAAATGGAATAACTGACTTCCAAAAATATATGTGTCAATAAAGCACTTAGGATTTCCATAAAAGCATAAAAAAGGCAACAAAAGAGTGAAAGAACTTAATGCCAAGCATCAGGCCCTGAAAATGATTGCTTAATTAGATCAAACTTTATTTAGATATGTATTTTTGAGATTCAAGGAGAGTCAAGCGATCATCTGTTTCTCTTCCTGCATGCAGATAATCGTAGGTAATCAATTTTAAAGATTATTGTAATAAAAATTTTTAAAGATTATTTTGACATATCATTTATATAAAAGGAAATGTATGTTATATTAAGTACATATATACAACTTTTTAAAAAATGAAGTGAATGACTCTATTCACAACCCAATTTAAGAAGAGGGTAATAAAAAGTATGATCATGATCCATACATTCTTTTGGGGATCAGGTCCTTCTTTATTTCCAGTGTGGATAAGCACTATTTGACTTCTGTGTTCAACATTCACTGGTTTTCATTTAAGTCATATATATTTAAATGAACGTGTATATATATTCTATAGTGTAATATATTCTGTATTATAATTACATATTTTACTATATATTAAGTTATATGTTATGTCTTATATATACATTTATGTATAATAGACAATATGATTTTTAAGTTTTAATTTTAAACTTTACATGAACAGTATCCCATGATGGACAATCTTATATAATAGTTCTATGTCATTCAGTTTTATTTTCTGAATTCATCCATGTTTATTTCTTAGAAATAGTTTATTCATTCCACTGTGGTAAAATTCATTATGTCAATGTCAATCCATTCTTCTGTTTATGTACATTTGAATTGTTTTTAGGTGCTCACTTTTATATATGCTATTATATGGGTATTTTGGTATATTTCTCCCAGTGTGCATAATGAGGTATATGTTATGAAGTGGAATTGTTATGCCATATACGGATCTTGTTTTTGTCAGACATTGCCAGATTGTTCTCTGTCTGAAATTAGTTTACAACATAATTTGTAATCTATCCATAGCTTATCCTCAGTTGGCATTAATAGTCCTTCTAATATCTGACCACAATGTATAAAATATTTTCTTATTTTTGGTTTGGTTTTGTGTATCCTTAATCATTGATGACGTTGAATTTCTTTCCATGAGTTTATTCACAGTTCTTTTGCATTTCTCTGAAATGTGTGTATGGATTTTCAGCTATTTATTTTTCTATGGGGTAATTTTCTTCCTATTGGTTATGTGAGTTGTTTATTTATTGTAGGAGGATCTACTAGCTGTTTACCAAAATGCGTTTCTTTTTACTTTCTGGCTCAAGCTAGGTTTTATTTCTCAGTCTCTTGCAACAAAATATATTATGCAGCTTGGAATGTGAATGGAAATGATGTGTGCCACTTCCAGGACAAATGCATAAAAGCTTTCAATGTACACTCACCGCAGTACTTCTCCCTCCTGAAAATTGGGATGAAGACCTGGCCACAACCTTGGAAAAGGTAGGTTGAAGATTCTTTCCCGACTAATGGTGTGAGACAAAGTCCCTCCCCACATTCACCTATCCCTCCCCTCCATCATCAGCAGACACACACACACACACACACACACACACACACACACACACACTGCTACCACAGATCAAGGCCACTCTGTTTGCACTGAAACAATAAGAATTACAACTTTCAATGCATTCAGTCTGAATATTAAGTTCTCTATTTTTGCTGCATAGTCCTCACTCTACTAATTCATGTATGATAGAATACAATCATTTGGTCATTAGACTCATTTCATATACATTCTTCCAGGTGTTGTTTTCTTTGGTGAAAACAAAATTTAATTTTAATATAGTTGAATTTATTGTACCTTTCCTTTAAGGAATAGCCTTTTTATTATTTTTTGGCTTGTTACAACATTGTACTTGCCAAGGTAAAAAATGTATTGCTTTATATTTCTTCTCACAAAAGGTTAATGCTTTTTATTTTTCTTAGTTGAGACTTTTAAATATGATGTAAAGATGAGAAACAATTGATTTCATATCGATAAATTGTCAGGACATAAGGTTTCACCTAAACAATCTGTTCCTCACTGATATTCCCTAGCCATAAATCAAGCTTTTAATATATGTGTAGGTCAGTCTCTAGGTCTCTCTTCAGCACTGCTATCACACTGTCTTCATTCTTTTGCTTCAGAATATTTGCATATCCTGTAGGGCAACTTTTCATACACAATTTTTCTTCTTCAGATATATCTTCTCTGTTTTTGTCCTTGTTTCCATATAAATGCTTAAATGTTAGTCAAATTTCATAAAAAATCTTTCAAGTTTGGATTTCATTGACTCTGAAGATAAATTTGAGTAGAATAAACCTATTTACCATTGTGATTCTTTATATTTCATACTTTTCTATTAATTTAGGTCCTTTGCAATGTTCTTTACTAAGAGTATATATTATCCCACAAACGTATTCCATGTGATCTGTTAGATACAGTCCTAATTATATCATTTGTTGCTATAAATTTTAATAACTTAAAAATAAACTTTTATTGGCATTTAATACATAAAAATAAAAATGTACTTCTCACAATTATACATCCAAACAGAGTTTTTTAGATAATGAGTAAACACATTTAACCAGTAGGTCATAACCATCTCAACTTTCATGCATTTGATTAATGTTTTATAATTTGGAATTTTGACTAGATTACTAAACACACTGTTTAGTTCATTGCTCATGCTTTTTTATTAGACGTTGTAATAATGTCAACATGATATATAAGTTTCTGTTCTTCCTTTGTCTCAGACTGCTAACTGAAACATGACCCATTGGCATTGATTTTCAGACAAATAATGTACTGTTTGAGTACAGCACTTTGGTAGACATTATTTATGCATTCCATTGGTTTACACCAGAAATGGAATTGCTATGTTGTAGAATATTAATTAATTCAGCTTTAAGAGATTGTATCATACAGATACAGATTTCTAAAGTCGTTGTATTAAAAAAAACTTACATGAAAAAGTAAAATAAATAAAAGAGATAAGAATAAAAAGAGTGGAATAATACTGTATTTTCACAAATAACAACAGAATCTTTGTGAGATTTGTAGAAAATTAACAAGTGTATAGTTATAGAACATTAGAATAAATAAACACTTTTAGCAATTTTACTCTATGAAAGATAAACAAAATAAGTTTTATTGTTATAGATGTTAAAGACAAATAAAATGCCATTCTTTCAAAAGGTATTGTAGAGTTTACTCAAATCTGTCAAAATATTATGAGACTTCCACTTCCAGGAATATGACAGGTGAGATATTTTTCAAAGATCCTCCTACTGTATTGCCTAGATGTTTTATAAACACAATAAATAAAATTTTATATGCATAGCTAAATGTTCTAGAGAGGAAACAAATCTCCAGTACTCCCTGATAGCAAATAAAGAAGGAAAATAAGAAACTGAAGCCACAGTAAAATTGTGAGCAAAGATGAAATTCAGAGCAGCTTGACACTTTGGGCCAAAATGGGGAAAGAGGCTTACTGGGGTTTGGAATACAGATAGAGGCTCCATTTGGTTCAAAAATATCCTTCCAAAAAATAAAAAAAAAGGATAAAAATATATTTTCTTGTTAGTTTAACACTTTTTCTATTGCTTATTTTATTCCATTTTTAAATTTCTTAAATGCATTAAGGGTTTATTTTGTAATATACATTTCATAATTCCAATATATAAAAGCCATGGGGTCTAAAGCTTTTCCTTTTTTTTTTTTTTTTTATTTCTGTAGTCAGTTGCTCATGGAACTTGAAATTTTTTTCTTATAGCTTATAGTTGGCTGAATATTATCTGTGGAAAATACTTAGCCTGAATAGAACATGACTTCCTGGGAGAAATTTTGTTTTTGCTTCTTCTGGCTGTCAGAAACACTATCAAAATATGACCATTTTAAATCATTTCCCACACTGTGATTGCCCGAATCGTCTAGATAATAGAAATTCAAACCTCAAGATCACTTAAAAGCAGGCTTATTTTTGTTACTGGTATTAATATTAGCTTCTTATCATTAATATTCTTTGTTGAGGTCATGACAGAGGCAGACATTTTTCCTATAGGCTCTTTTAATTGATAAATTCACTTTTGTTCTAGTCTGTGGGGAATAAGCTTAGGAATCCCCCCGGGGTTACACCAATGGGTTAACAAGGTATAAAGAAATACAAAGCCATAGAATGTTCACACCAGAGTTTGGGTTAACCAGATTGGCACCCCAAGAATAGGGATGTGCAAAGGCACCTCAAGAATAGGGAGGTGCAGAGGCACCCCAAAATAGAAAGGGGGTACAGAGCCCCTAGAATACAGAGGGAAGGGCAAAGGCCCAAAATAGAAATGGGTGCAAATGTGCCCAATACATAGGTATATGAAATAAACAAGATTAGATATTCAGGGTGGAAGCACCCCCAATTTAGTACTATAGCAGAAAAGCTGCTTTCACAGGAGGATAGGGCCAAGATAGGTAAATTGGTGAATTGGACTTTGGACCACTGAGCTGCAGGCAAAGCAGCCCAGAGTGATGATGGTGAACAAAAGGTGCCTTGTTAACCCTGAGGTTATTCCGTATCTGTCACATCCCCTAGGCTAGCTAAAATAAATAGGCACTACACCTCCTGTCTGCCGTTAACGACCATCTACCCATCTGCCCAGTGCCAGGATTTTGTTTTATATTGACCCAAACCCCAAACACTGTATATCTTCAAAATCCCCCTTTTCCCTCACATCCCAAAGTTAATGTCCACAGTTTCTTTGTCCCTTTGTGCATGTCCATTGCCATGTTTGTAAGCTTTCTGATCTTAATAAATATGGGGCAAGGACCCTTATTCGGGGCTCTTGTCTTTTCCCGGACATTAGCCATCTCTCACTTTAATCCTGTGTCCGCTCTTTTGCTGGCCAAAAGAGAACTTTAGACTGAGAGTCCATGACACTAGTCTACCTTTTCATGCATTGAGAATGTAGACTTTCTATGGGCTGAAGTCTGTTGTCACCCCAGCCACACAGGCCCACCCCAAGCCATTTTTCCTATGTGCCCAAAGTGCTACACTGTGTTAGATTCCATGTTTGCTTACTATTTTCTAGCAAATTAAAACCACAATAATATGTCATTTCTCACCCAATAGAATGACTATAAAGTAAAAGGCAGATGATAGCAAACACTGACAAAGATGTAGAAAAATGGGAATCTTCATACTTTTCTGGTGAGAATGTGAAGTGGTGAAATCATGGTACGATTCATGTTCATATGCATGGAAAACATATTCTTAAAAAGGAAATATAAATTTACCATATGATGCAGCAATTGTACTCCTAGGTACCCAAGAGACTGAGAACATACATCTGCATGAAGATAAGTACACTAATGTTCTTAGCAGCATGATTTAGAATAGCTATGAACAAACCTCAAAAACATTGTGCTAAATGAAAGGAGTCAATGACAAGATATCATCTATAATATGGTTTCATTTATTAAAAATATTATGAGGGGCACATGGGTGGCTCAATCGATTAAGCATCCAACCTCAGCTCAGGTCAGAGCCTCACGGTTTGCAAGTTGGAGCCACAGGTCAGGCTCTATGCTGACAGCTCAGAACTTGGAGCTTGCTTGGATTCTGTGTCTCCCTCTGTCTCTGCCCCTCCCCTACTCACACACTGTCTCTTTCTGTCTCTTAAAAATAAATAAATATTGAAAAATAAAAAATAAAAATAAAATATCACGAAAACCCAAATCTATATAGAGATTAAACTCAAACCTATAGTGGTTGCCTAGGGTGAGTGGTTGGGGAGCTGGGACAAATATTAATAGTAAATGAGCATGAAGGATCTTATTGTGGTGATAGAAATGTTATAAAACTGATTTAACACGATATTTGCACAACCTGCTAAATTTACTAGAAAAAAATAAAATAAAGTAAAATATACATTGACTTACACACTTGAAATGAGTGAGTGATATATAAAAATCATGGTCTATGTTATATTATATAATTATCACATAAAATTTTCAAGGTACATATTTATATTCAAAAAAATAACTTCACTTCTAGAACAGTTAATTTTAGATTATGTCTTTACAGTGATTATTTAGCAGTATAACTAGCCTGTTCTTATCCAAATGCACAATCATCTTTTTTTTTTATTTTTATGGAAGCTATTTCTATGCCACTGATCTAACTATGATGCCAGATATTTAATAAATAAGTGAAAGAGAATGTATGCCTGAAGGAAATCCTATTTTGATCAAAAGAAGCCTTTTGAAGCATTTATAAGATTATTTCCATCAGCTTTGTTTTGCCAATAAGGACTAAAGCACAGATATTGAATGACTATAGATCTTTTTTTTTCAATCTGATAGCTTAATTTTTAACTAATCTTGCCTATACAGATTCCAAGAAAAGTAAACAAAAACTGAAAGTAATCTAATAAAATTACTTTTATTTTTTGACATACGTGTCTAAAGTCTGTCTTTTTCTAATTAAAGCCATTAGTTGGATAATATAGACTTGCAACTTGTGAAACAGAGTGTTATAGAATTTGGATAAAATGCCTTTCAAATAGGAGCCTTAAAAGTTTGTGACAGTAGTAATTTTAGTGAAAACAGCTGCATACAGTATCTCTGATATGGGGTAGTAAGTATTCCAGACACAATCATGCTGGTCTATTGCATGTAGGAAACCTTATTATTCCTTTAAAAAACATCACACTAAAGTTGATTCTTAAAGATCCAGGAGGAAGTTTAGTTTTAGAATGAAATATTCCAGGGAATCTATCATATCTGTAATTAATTAATTAATACTGCTGAATAGGCCTGACAGCAAGATAAACCATGCAGTTAGGTGGTTAAGATCATTAGAGCCAAATTAGAGCAGAGGTAACTAGATTACTAATCCTCTTTCAAAGATAGGCTAACCCATGAACTAGCCTGAGGGGTGGGTGGGGAGAAGATTCTCAGTGACTATTGACAGAGTTTTTGTTTGTTTGACCAAACTTCTTTAGTCAGTTCTTGAAATACTTCTATGTCCATCTAGGTACTTCCTTCTAAAGTTAGTTTTATGAAGAACCCTGTTAAGTCCATTTAACCAGAAAATTCACCAGCATTCTTCTCAAAGCTAGAACAAGCAATCCTAAAATTTGTATGGAACCACAAAAGACCCTGAATAGCCAAAGTAATATTGAAGAAGAAGACCAAAGCAGGAGGCATTACAATCCCAGACTTTAGCCTCTACTACAAAGCTGTAATCATCAAGACAGCATGGTATTGGCACAAAAACAAACACATAGACCAATGGAATAGAATAGAGACTCCAGAATTCGACCCACGGAAGTATGGCCAACTAATCTTTGACAAAGCAGGAAAGAATATCCAATGGAAAAAGACAGTCTCTTTAACAAATGGTGCTGGGAGAACTGGACAGCAACACACAGAAAAATGAAACTAGACCACTTTCTTACACTATTCACAAAAACAAACTTAAAATGGATAAAGGACCTGAATGTGAGACAGGAAACCATCAAAACCTTAGAGGAGAAAGCAGGAAGAAACCTCTCTAACCTCAGCTGCAGCAATTTCTTACTTGACACATCTCCAAAGGCAAAGGGAATTAAAAGCAAAAATGAACTATTGAGACCTCATGAAGATAAAAAGCTTCTGCACTGCAAAGGAAACAATCAACAAAACTAAAAGACAACCAACGGAATGGGAAAAGATATTTGTAAATGACATATTGGACAAAGGGCTAGTATCCAAAATCTATAAAGAACTCACCAAACTCCACACCCAAAAAAACAAATAATCCAGTGAAGAAATGGACCAAAAACATGAATAGACACTTCTCTAAAGAAGACATCCAGGTGGCCAACAGGCACATGAAAAAATGCTCAACGTCACTCCTCATCAGAGAAATACAAATCAAAACCACACTGAGATACCACCTCCTGCAGTAAGAGTGGCTAAAATGAACAAATCAGGAGACTGTAGATGCTGGAGAGGATGTGGAGAAACGGGAACCCGCTTGCACTGTTGGTGGGAATGCAAACTGGTGCAGCCATTCTGGAAAACAGTGTGGAGGTTCCTCAAAAAATTAAAAATAGATCTACCCTATGACCCAGCAATAGCACTGCTAGGAATTTACCCAAGCGATACAGGAGTGCTGATGCATAGGGACACTTGTGCCCCAATGTGCAGCACTTTCAACAATAGCCAAATTCTGGAAAGAGCCTAAATGTCCTTCAACTGATGAGTGGATAAAGATTGTGGTTTATATACACAATGGAATACTGCTTGGCAATGAGAAAGAATGAAATATGGCCTTTTGTAGCAACGTGGATGGAACTGGAGAGTGTTATGCTAAGTGAAATAAGTCAGGCAGAGAAAGACAGATACCATATGTTTTCACTCTTATGTGGATCCTGAGAAACTTAACAGAAGACCATGGGGGAGTGGAAGGAAAACAAAACAAAACAAAAGTTGGAGAGGGAGGGGGCCAAACCATAAGAGACTCTTAAAAACTGAGAACAAACTGAGGGTTGATGGGTGGGTGATGGGCATTGAGGAGGGCACCTGTTGGGATGAGCACTGGGTGTTGTATGGAAAACAATTTGACAATAAATTTCATAATAAAAAAATAATAACCAGAAACTCCCACCCTCCATATCTTATCTCCCTCAACATTAGATTAGATTTTTCATCCTCCATCATCATCCTCCAGGTGATGTCTGATCACCCTGGTCTGTCTTCAGTTAGAATCCTGTTACATCAGTTTAGCCAGATCTCCTCCTTACCCTTGATGTTTCCTCTTACTAATTTTCCCCTCTTATTGCTTAGCTGTAAATGTTGTATTCAGCATTTGCTCATGCTGTATTCAGAGTTGAGCTCATTCTCTCTCCCCCACTATATAATCCCATTACAGTAACCCTTATATCTATTATGAAGATCCCAAATAAAGTCTGATTTATCATCTTTAATGAGCTTCACTGATTTTTTTCTCTTTAACACTATCAATAGGGAAATAATTTAAGCATAATTATGATATCCTTTAGAAAATTCACCTAAGAACTAACTTTTAGAACAATCATTTTGGGAAGAGGTAGTTAATGCTAAAATGTAGATTGAACGATTTTGATGATGCTTGGAATGCAACAATTTTGCTTTATTCATTGAAAAAAAATATTGAAATACATCACCAATTGTGTTAAAATCTAAATAAGCTTGACCAAATAGAAGATCTTTCTGCATCTCATAAGAAGTCCACAGGAATTTTTATGGGCAGAATCATCACTTCTTCAGGGAACATAGCTTTGCACATTTTAAATTCTCCCTGGAAAATGACTGACTGATGTCCCAGTGTTCTGTGTCACATAGTAGATAAAGAGCTGGAAATCATCGGCTACCTGACTGAACTGTAAAACAGATTTATTGTGTCTACTGAGAAGTTCCTTATTTTCATAACAACTCTGTAGATTTAGCAGGATGAGTTAGTGACAAAATGAGGAGATTAATGTATAAACTTTCCAAATGAGTTTATATTTTAATACCCACTGGAATGTTGGTAACTGCCATCCTAATATAATCATTTAGATATTGTTGGATTGTACTTTTTTCTAATATCAAATAATTTTTAAAAGATTAGATCTTTATAAATGTTTTAATTTGGTTGCCATCATGGTAGTTAGTTGATAAGATGACCCTCCAAGTCCAATGAACCACACTTCCAATGAACCAAGTCCAATGAACCATTATATCCAAGGATGTAAATACCCTTCATTATTTAAACATGGGCTGACCCTGATGTAAGCAATGTAGTGCAGCAAAGATGGGTTGATCTTTCTGATTATAAGATTATAAGAAACCCAGTTCCTTCTGCCTTAGTCTCTTGGAACATTTACTTGGGGAAAACAGGACATAATGGAAGATATCTAACTACTTTGAGATTCCCATATTATGAGAAAGCCAACATGGAGGGTTTACAAGAAGAGAAAAATGCTTCATCAGTTTCTTACTGTTATATAGGTTATATTTTCACGTTCAGTCCATAAATTTTGCACATAACATTCAAGTCTATAATTGACTTCAAGTAATAGGAAATTTGTAATCTCTCACAGCCACCTATGGTATAATTTTATTCATCATCTGTCCAAGCCTACAAGTCTAAAATTTCTATTCACCATTTACAGTTTTATACAAAACTGAATATAGAAGTAGAATACTTGTATTTAAGTGAAGATCAACAAGTATTTGGATTTGAAATTATTTGGGCTATTTCTTTTTTTTTTTCTTCCAAATGTTCTATGGAATTACAAGAGCTTCATGAACTTAGATAGTAAATATAGCATTTAAGAAATAAATGAAAGGACATATATTTATAAACAAAACAAAAAGGAAGAAATGCAGTAAAGGAATTACATTTCTTGATGTTTGAAGAATTCACAGGTATATCAAAAATCTGTTAATATTTTAGTTGATTTCAATGTCTTGATATAATTTAAATACACACAAAGGTACTGTATATAAATGCATATATATTTAATTCGTGTATATATTCTGTATATTCACATGTATTTATATATATTAATCATGTACAAGAACCCTAAATAGGTCTTTAATAATTAAATAAGAATGATAAAAAATATCAAATGGAAATGTGAAAAATTCTCTTCAAATATGATAGACATTACAAAGAATGACATATATATGTCCATTGATATAAATGTTAACAAAATGTATTGGAAATAATCATAAAATGCTATAATTTTGTGAAGGAAATGCATATTTAAAAAATTTAATTTAGCCTATTGGACATTTTCATTTTTCTCTGCTTATTTCAAGCCTAAATATGAGCTTTCTGGCATGCAACAGAAACAACAGAAGGAGACCAAGTAAAGATTAGGTCATTCTTAGCCATCATGTTCTGAATTCTTTTTTTGTTTCAGTGCCATCACTGAATTCTCTTTTTGATTTGTTTCTTATTCTAAATTGCCTCCGTATTTCTACTGAGTGAATTTTCCACTCTGCATTATCAATTTAATAAAAAAAGATTATAGACTCAATTCGTATAAATATCTGCTAAAGTTCTCTCAGATAAGTTGTCTTGGAAATACTTTAGGTGGATTTAAAAACCAAATATCTTCAAATAAAAATACAAATAAACACCTGATACAATTAATATTATAATTTCACATTTTTATATTGTTGTCAATATTGGGGAACCAGTAAGAAAAAAAATTCTCATAAAAGAATAAATTTATAAAAATTAGGTTGCCAGAATTGAAAAGCTTCAATCATTGCTAAACTCTTACATTAGGCTTTCTGAAACAGTATCGATAGCTGATTTTAGAAGGAAATTTTGGATGTTTTATAGTTAAATCACTGTTATCCAAAATATCATTTTTATTTGAACATTTGATGGCAGTGAAAATATGGTTGATTCTTATTCTAAATCAAAATCATTTCACAAAAAAGAAGTTTAACATATCTTTTCTCCTTTCATAAAAGAAAGTGATACTATTTTAAAACTCACATTACTGAAAATGAGAGATTTCCAGACATCCTGCTGATCACATGAAAGTATTTAACTACACAGTAAGGAATTTGAGTGATGTTACTTAGCCAGAGGAAGGAAAAGAAGGGCAAAAGTGATGCAGAAGCATTTTTCCCCATGATTCAAATTAGTTAGGCATGTTGATTTTTGTTGTTGTTGCTAAAAATGCATTACAACAAGATTTTAATGAAGCTGTCACACACTTCGCTTTATTTCCAGTTGGAAACATGTGGTCTCATTTAGAATATCTTTTTTATTTTTTCCTTAGGTCACTTGGCACACCCCAAGCTATTTGATTTCTTTTAATCAAGAAAATGAAGCACATTTGCTAAGTCTTTTTATTAATCTGATTTTGACAAACATCTAGGATTCTCAATTCTTAGGTTTAGGCTAGCTTAACTTGGGATATTAAAAAAAAATAAGTTTGTTACAATCCAGTTTATTTTATGAAAGAAAATCAGGATAAAATAAAATCATTAGAAAAACAGAATAAAAAAAAGTGGGAAAGATTAAGATGATAATGACTCTAAGAAATTTATTATTCAAAATTCTTCTGGATTGAGGTAAGACTAATGTTATTAAAATTATATATTTCACAAGTATATATGTGCATGCATAGATGTATATTTATATTTATAGAGGTATAAAGACAACATGATTTTGATACAGCTGTAAGTCATAAGAAAGTTGTAAATAATTGACTATTTCTTTTTTCTAACTATTTCATTTAAGAAGAATAAATCTAAGATACTTGGAAGAGAAAGAATGAGTATTTTAAAGGTAGCAGAAGTAATCACCTTATAGATTTCACCTACAAATTAGGAAAAATAGTAGGAGTTGATTACTATCACTATATATATATATAAAACTATATATATATAGTTATATATATATATACACACACATATATATATACATATATATAACTATATATATACAGAAAACCAATTTTAAATATAATTTAAAAAGTGTAAGGATATAAGTTTTTCAAAATTTGAAGGCACAAATAATCCTTTCTTGCATGTTTAAAAAGAGTTGGTTGATATCTCACAATGAAATATCTTACAGGAAATATACACAAAAAGATTTGTGTATGATAAATGGGAGACCTAAATGAAATAAACCCATATGCATGTTGCATGATATATACATGTTATAAATATAAATATGTATCACACCATGTGCTGTATATAATAGATATTTATACCATATACAAGTATATATAGAGCAAGATTGATAGAAAACAGCCACATGGCTATCAAGTGCATGGATATACATCTGTATATTTAGGCCTAATTAACTTGTAAAAGCAATGATTAATCCATTCCTCATTATACGTTCTCTCTAATAATGTTTATTAAGTGTGCCAAGCACAATGCTACAATAAATAATGCCATGATGAGAATCTTAGTTGCTATCATCAAGGAAGTCAATTTTCCTGTGTTCAAAGAACTTAATATCCAATAGGAGAAAACAGTTATATAAATGAAAAAGCAGAAAAAACTGAATTTTATGACAGAAGAATAAATAAAAGGATGGGGAAGTGGAAGTCACATGTTCCATGTAGTCAAATACACTGTAATCTGATTTTGAGCCACAACACTTATAATCTGACAACTTTGAACTCTCGGAGCTATATATTCAAAATGGATGTAATACAATTGACCCTTAAACAACACATGTTTGAATTGTACAGTTCTGCTTATATGCAGGGTTTCTACAGTACAGCACTGTAAATGTATTTTAACTTCCTATTGATTTTCTTTTTTATTAATTTTTAAAAATGTTTTATTATTTATTTTTGAGAGAGGGAGAGACAGAGAGAGACAGAATGTGAGTGGGAGAGGGGCAGAGAGAGACCTAGACAGAATCTGAAGCAGGCTCCAGGCTCTGAGCTGTCAGCACAGAGCCCTACACAGGGATCCAACTCATGAGGCTTGAGATCATGACCTGAGACGAAGTTGGACGCTTACCTGACTGAGCCACCCAGTCGTCCCTTTTTTATGATTTTTCTTAATGACATTTTCTTTTCTGTAGCATAATATATT
Organism: Panthera onca; assembly: GCF_046562875.1. Lineage (NCBI taxonomy): Eukaryota > Metazoa > Chordata > Mammalia > Carnivora > Felidae > Panthera > Panthera onca. Next base: position 182,482,816 of record NC_138339.1, read on the forward strand.
GTAAGATTACAGTATACAATACATAGAATATACAAAATATGTGTTAATCAACTGTTTATGTTATTAGTAAAGCTTCTGGTCAACAGTAAACTATCAGTAGTTACATTTTGGGGGAGTCACAAGTTGTATGCAGATTTTTTACTGTGAGCGAGGTCAGTGTCCTTAAAGTTGTTCAAAAGTCAGTGGTAATATAACCTATTCAAAAGCTGTTAAGAAGATTGAAATTAATAAACTTAAAATATCCAGCACAGTATATATGTCACATGTAACACTTCAGTAAATTATATATATATATATATATATATATATATATATATATATATATATATACATATTGCTGCTATTATTACTACTAAGGTGGCTACATGAACTGGCAGTTGACAAATTTGAAATTGTCACTGTATATAAGTGGGATTTAGATGATATGCAAGCATATTTAATATTCTGAGGAGTTTCTGTCTATAAAGTTATTCAAATAGAAGATAAGTGAACAAATTAATTGTAGGTAATATTTGTATCTGGGTTGCAACTCTGAACTTGGTTGCAATAGATTGTCCCTGTGATTCCTGAGTATAATTCCACAGGACATAATATGAAAATGGAGAAAAAAAATATTGATCAAGTTGCCATAAGCATTACAATTTTCTAGATAAAGAGAACCCAAAGGAATTAAGAATTTTTCTGATGATCAGGGACGCCTTGATGACTCAGTCAGTTAAGCATCTGACTTCAGCTCAGGTCATGATCTTGGGGTTCGTGAGTTCAAGCCCTACTTCAGGCTCTGTGCTGACAGCTCAGAGCCTGGAGCCTGCTTCAGATTCTATGTCTCCTTCTCTCTCTTCCCCCTCCCTGCTTGCATTCTTCCCTCTCCCCAAAATAAATAAACATTAAAAAAAAAAAGAATTCTTCTAATGATCAACTAACTTGTTAGTGGTGTCTATGGAACTCAAGCCAAGGACATTTGTTTTCTAGGGTGTGCCTTTTCCATCGCACCCTGCAGCATTATATTACAGTGTGTTGACTCCAATTGCAACCCATAACAATCTGTCCCCCATGGGACATTTGGGGCTGATTTTAAACATTACATTACAGTAATGAAATTTCACCTATTTTCCTGATAATAGATAGATATAAATTAAGCTGTTTTTTATTTAAGGCTTGAGGAAGTTCTACTCTTTTTTTTTGTGCATTGATATACCATTTATCAACTTGTATTTAGAAAGCTAGGATTCTGGGAGGAAGATGGAGGTGTAGGAGCACACTGGGCTCACCGCGTCCTGCTGATCACTTAGATTCCACCCACACCCGCTTAAATAACCCAGAAAACCACCAGAAGACTAGCAGAACGATTCTCTGGAGCCAAGCATAGATAAGAGGCCCACGGAAGAGGGTAGGAAGGGTGGAGAGGCGGTGCGGGCTACACAGACTGGCACTGGCAAGAGGGAGCTGGGGCGGAGGGGCAGCCCGCCTGCAAAGCAGAGCCCCTGAGTCTGGCTTGCAAAAGCAGAGGGGCCGGACGGAGTGTATTTGGAGAGCAAGCAGGTCTTAACACCTGGAAGGTTATAAGCTAACAGCTTTGCTCTGAGAGCAGGAGGGCTGGAGGACAATGGGAGGGAGAGTTGTTGAGCCCCGGACAACAGAGCACAACTTGGCGGGGAACAAAGGTGCTCCCCAGAGCCATCTCCCTCGCCCATCCCCCAGCCAAACCCCAAAGGGAACCAGTTCCTGCCAGGGAACTTGCTTGCACCCTGCAAACACCCAATGCTGTGCTTCTGCGGATCCATCCTTCCGGCGGTGGGTCTTACTCATTCCTGGTGCCACAAGACCCCTCCTGAAGTGGATCACTGAAGGAAAAGCGAGCTGAGCCTGCCCCTCCCACCCCTGTGCACCTTGCCAATCCACCCCAGCTAATACGCCAGATCCCCAGCACCACAAGTCTGGCAGTGTGCAAGTAGCCTAGACGGGCCACGCCACCCCACAGTGAATCCCACCCCTAGGAGAAAGGAAGAGAAGGCACACACCAGTCTGACTGTGGCCCCAGCGGTGGGCCGGGGCAGACATCAGGTCTAACTACGGCCCCGCCCATCAACACAAGTTATTCAAGACAGCACAGGGGAAGTGCCCTGCAGTCCTGCACCACTCCAGGGACTATCCGAAATGACAAAATGGAAGAATTCCCCTCAGAAAAACGCCCAGGAAATAACAACAGCTAATGAACTGATCAAAAATGATTTAAACAATATAACAGAAAGTGAATTTATAATAATAGTCATAAAATTAATCGCTGGGCTTAAAAACAGTATACAGGACAGCAGAGGATCTATTGCTACAGAGATCAAGGGACTAAGGAACAGCCAGGAGGAGCTAAAAAATGTTATAAATGGGCTGCAAAATAAAATGGAGACAACCACAGCTCAGATTGAAGAGGCAGAGGAGAGAATAGGTGAACTAGAAGATAAAATTATGAAAAAAGAAACAGCTGAGAAAAAGAGAGATAAAAAAATCCAGGAGTATGAGGGGAAAATTAGAGAACTAAGTGATGCACTAAAGAGAAATAATATATGCATAATTGGTATTCCAGAGGAGGAAGAGAGAGGGAAAGGTGCTGAAGGTGTACTTGAAGAAATAATAGCTGAGAACTTCACCTGATCTGGAGAAGGAAAAAGGCATTGAAATCCAAGAGGCACAGAGAACTCCCTTCAGACGTAACTTGAATCGATCTTCTGCACGACATAACATAGCGAAACTGGCAAAATACAAGGAAAAAGAAAATTCTGAAAGCAGCTTGAGATAAATGTGCTCTAACATACAAGGGGAGACCAATAAGACTCGTGACAGATCTCTCTACTGAAACTTGGCAGGCCATAAAGGAATGGCAGGAAATCTTCAATGTGATGAACAGAAAAAAATATGCAACCAAGAATCCTTTACCCAGCAAGTCTGTCATTTAGAAAAGAAGGAGAGATAAAGGTCTTCCAAAACAAACAAAAACTGAAGGAATTCATCACCATTAAATCAGCCCTACAAGAGATCCTAAGGGAGATCCTGTGAGACAAAGTACCAGAGACATCACTACAAGCATGAAACCTATGGACATCACAATGACTCTAAACTCTTATCTTTCTATAACACTGAATGTAAATGGACTAAACGCGCCAACCAAAAGACATAAGGTATCAGAATGGATAAAAAACAAGACCCATCTATTTGCTGTCTAGAAGAGACTCATTTTAGACCTGAGGACACCTTCAGATTGAGAGTGAGGGGATGGAGAACTATTTATCATGCTACTGGAAGTCAAAAGAGAGCTGGAGCAGCCATACTTATATCAGACAAACTAGACTTTAAATTAAAGGCTGTAGAGATGAAGAAGGGCATTATATAATAGTTACAGGGTCTATCCATCAGGAAGAGCTAACAATTATAAATGTCTATGCGCCGAATACGGGAACCCCCAAATATATAAAACAATTACTCACAAACATAAGCAACCTTATTGATAAGAATGTGGTCATTGCAGGGGACTTTAACACCCCACTTACAGAAATGGATAGATCATCTAGACACATGATCAGTAAAGAAACATTGGCCCTGAATGATACTTTGGATCAGATGGACTTGACAGATATATTTAGAACTATGCATCCCAAAGCAACAGAACATACTTTCTTCTCAAGTGCACAAGGAACATTCTCCAAGATAGATCACATTCTGGGTCACAAAACAGCCCTTCCTAAGTATACAAGAATTGAGATCATACCATGCATACTTTCAGACCACAATGCTATGAAGCTTGAAATCAACCACAGGAAAAAGTCTGGAAAACCTCCAAAAGCATGGAGGTTAAAGAACATCCTACTAAAGAATGAATGGGTCAACCAGGCAATTAGAGAAGAAATTAAAAAAATATATGGAAACAAACAAAAATGAAAATATAACAATCCAAACACATTGGGATGCAGCAAAGGCAGTCCTGAGAGGAAAATACATTGCAATCCAGGCCTATCTCAAGAAACAAGAAAAATCCCAAATACAAAATCTAACAGAACACCTAAAGGAAATAGAAGCAGAACAGCAAAGACACCCTAAACCCAGCAGAAGAAGAGAAATAATAAAGATTAGAGCAGAAATAAACAATATAGAATCTAAAAAAACTGTAGAGCAGATCAACGAAACCAAGAGTTGGTTTTTTGAAAAAATAAACAAAATTGATAAACCTCTAGCCAGGCTTCTCAAAAAGAAAAGGGAGAAGACCCAAATAGATAAAATCATGAATGAAAATGGAATTATTACAACCAATCCCTCAGAAATACAAGCAATTATCAGGGAATACTATGAAAAACTATATGGCAACAAACTGGACAACCTGGAAGAAATGGACAAATTCCTAAACACCCACACACTTCCACAACTCAATCAGGAAGAAATAGAAAGCTTGAACAGACCCATAACTAGTGAAGAAATTGAATCAGTTATCAAAAATCTCCCAACAAATAAGAGTCCAGGACCAGATGGCTTCCCAGGGGAGTTCTACCAAACTTTTATTTTTTATTTATTTTTTAATTTTTTTAATGTTTATTTATTTTTGAGACAGAGAGAGACAGAGCATGAACGGGGGAGTGTCAGAGAGAGAGGGAGACACAGAATATGAAACAGGCTCCAGGCTCTGAGCAGTCAGCACAGAGCCCGACGTGGGGCTTGAACTCATGGACCGCGAGATCATGACCTGAGCCGAAGTTGGACGCTCAACTGACTGAGCCACCCAGGCGCCTCTCTACCAGACTTTTAAAGCAGAGATAATACCTATCCTTCTCAAGCTATTCCAAATAATAGAAAGGGAAGGAAAACTTCAAGACTCATTCTATGAAGCCAGTATTACTTTGATTCCTAAACCAGACAGAGACCCAGTAAAAAAAGAGAACTATAGCCCAATATCACTGATGAATATGGATGCAAAAATTCTCAATAAGATACAGCAAATCGAATTCAACAGCATATAAAAAGAATTATTCAGCATGGTCAAGCAGGATTCATTCCCGGGATGTAGGGCTGGTTCAACATTTGCAAATCAATCAATGTGATACATCACATTAATAAAACAAAAGATAAGAACCATATGATCCTGTCAATCGATGCAGAAAAAGCATTTGACAAAATTCAGCATCCTTTCTTAATAAAAACCCTCGAGAAAGTCGGGATAGAAGGAACATACTTAAACATCATAAATGCCATTTATGAAAAGCCCACAGGTAATAACATCCTCAATGGGGAAAAACTGAGAGCTTTTTCCCTGAGATGAGGAACACGACAGGGATGTCCACTCTCACCTCTCTTGTTTAACATAGTGTTGGAAGTGTTAGCATCAGCAATCTGACAACAAAAGGAAATCAAAGGCATCAAAATTGGCAAAGATGAAGTCAAGCTTTCACTTTTTGCAGATGACATGATACTATACATGGAAAATCCGATAGACTCCACCAAAAGTCTGCTAGAACTGATACATGAGTGCAGAATACAAAATCAGTGTACAGAAATCAGTTGCATTGTTATACACTAATAATGAAGCAACAGAAAGACAAATAAAGAAACTGATCCCATTCACAATTGCACCAAGAAGCATAAAATAACTAGGAATAAAAAAACCAAAGATGTCAAAGATCTGTATGCTGAAAACTATAGAAAGCTTATGAAGGAAATTGAAGAAGATATAAGGAAATGGAAAAACATTCCGTGCTCATGGGTTGTAAGAATAAATATTGTCAAAATGTCAATACTATCCAAAGCTATCTACACATTCAATGCAAACCCAATCAAAATTGCACCAGCATTCTTCTGGAAGCTAGAACAAGCAATCCGAAAATTCATATGGAACCACAAAAGGCCCCCGAATAGCCAAAGTAATTTTGAAGAAGACCAAAGCAGGAGCCATCACAATCTCAGATGTTAGCCTCTACTACAAAGCTGTAATCATCAAGACAGCATGGTATTGGCACAAAAACAGACACATAGACCAATGGAACAGAATAGAAACCCCAGAACTAGACCCACAAACATATGGCCAACTCATCTTTGACAAAGCAGGAAAGAATATCCCATGGAAAAAAGACAGTCTCTTTAACAAATGGCGCTGGGAGAACTGGACAGCAACATGCAGAAGGTTGAAACTAGACCACTTTCTCACACCATTCACAAAAATAAACTCAAAATGGATAAAGGACCTGAATGTGAGACAGGAAACCATCAAAACCTTAGAGGAGAAAACAGGAAAAGACCTCTCTGACCTCAGTCGTAGCAATTTCTTACTTGACACATCCCCAAAGGCAAGGGAATTAAAAGCAAAAATGAACTATTGGGACCTCATGAAGATAACTTCTGCACAGCAAAGGAAACAACCAACAAAACTAAAAGGCAACCAATGGAATGGGAAAAGATATTTGCAAATGACATATCGGACAAAGGGCTAGTATCCGAAATCTATAAAGATCTCACCAAACTCCACATCCGAAAAACAAATAATCCAGTGAAGAAATGGACCGAAAACATGATTAGACACTTCTCTAAAGAAGACATCCAGGTGGCCAACAGGCACATGAAAAGATGTTCAACGTCACTCCTCATCAGAGAAATACAAATCAAAACCACACTGAGATACCACCTCACGCCAAAATGAACAGAGTGGCCAAAATGAACAAATCAGGAGACTGTAGATGCTGGAGAGGATGTGGAGAAACGGGAACCCTCTTGCACTGTTAGTGGGAATGCAAACTGGTGCAGTCGCTCTGGAAAACAGTGTGGAGGTTCTCCCCAAAATTAAAAATAGACCTACCCTATGACCCAGCAGTAACACTGCTAGGAATTTACCCAAGGGATACAGGAGTACTGATGCATAGGGGCACTTGTACCCCAATGTTTATAGCAGCACTCTCAACAATAGCCAAATTATGGAAAGAGCCTAAATGTCCATCAACTGATGAATGGATAAAGAAATTGTGGTTTATATACACAATGGAGTACTACATGGCAATGAGAAAGAATGAAATATGGCCCTTTGTAGCAATGTGGATGGAACTGGACGGTGTGATGCTAAGTGAAATAAGCCATACAGAGAAAGACAGATACCGTATGTGTTCACTCTTATGTGGATCCTGAGAAACTTAACAGGAACCCATAGGGGAGGGGAAGGAAAAAGAAAAAAAGAGGTTAGAGTAGGAGAGAGCCAAAGCATAAGGGACTCTTAAAAACTGAGAACAAACTGAGGGCTGATAGAGGTGGGAGGGCGGGGAGGGTGGGTGATGGGCATTGAGGAGGGCACCTGTTGGGATGAGCACTGGGTGTTGTATGGAAACCAATTTGACAATAAATTTCATATAGTAAAAAAAAAAAAAGACAAAAAAAAAGAAAGTTAAACTAGCCATTTAAAATAGAACAGGAATTGGGCAGATGAAGGCATTTGATCAGATAATTTCTTGGTTAGAAGAGGTAATTACACATCACTTATGTATGTTTACTCTGTTGTGAGACAGCTATAATATTTTTGGTTAAAAAGTTGCTAATTTCAATTCAACCACCAGTTTTGTTTTAAATTTAAGCTTGTGAGAAAAATGGGCTAAATTATATCCTTTTTTAAAAAAATAAGTATTCATTCCTAAAAACATTTTTATGTAATATTTTAACATCTCGAAATCATCACAATAATAATGATAAAATTATGTCACTAGTACCTACTCTTGATATAATACAGTGAAAATCGTATTTAACTTCTATGGTCTTTCTACCCCAAACATATAACCCCAGTTTATTTATGAGAAAAGTATCATACAAATCTCAGTTGAAGAATATCATACAACATAATTTGCAAACACTCCTCAACACTCTGAAGATTACCAAAAACAAGAAGAGTATGAGCTAATAGCTAAGAGAAAACTAAGGAGACATGGCAATTAAATGTATCCTGTGAATCCTGAAACTAAAACATAGGACTACATAAAAACTGAGATGATTTGAATAAAATATGGTCTTTAGATCATCACAATGTATCACCATTCACTCAGGTATCATGATAAATGTGCCATACTAATGTAAGAAGTTAAAAATAGAGAAAACAGATTTTGATATTTAAGAAATATCCGATCCGTAGCATCTGCTCAATATTTCTGTAAATCTAAAACTGTTCTAAAATAAAATATTTATTTAAAAAAAACAACATATGAAAAACACACTACTATTCAAAATCTATCATAATTCATCGTAACAAATATTTGGCCTGTGCTTACTATATTCAAGCTATGATAGATCTTCAGGATGGACAAGGAAAATAAAAAGTAGTCCCTTCTGAGAAGATAAACAGATGAGAAATTAACATGGAAAAAAAAGGTCAACATTATTACTCATTAGGGAAATGTAATAAAAACCACAATGCTATACTTCCATAAAATGACTAAGATTGTATGATGTTTATGTCTTATAATAATAGCCTGGAAACCACACCAATATCCATCAAGAGGTAAGTAGATAAATAAGTTGTATTATAGCCTTACAGTGGACTACTGTTTAGCAATAAAATACCTGGAACATAGCTGAATCTCAAAGTAATTATGTTATATGAGAGAATCCAGATAAAATGAATACATACTGCATGATTCCATTTTTACAAAACTCTAGAAAGTGCAAACTAATCTTCAGTGACAGAGCAAATGAAGCGTTACCTAGGAATGAGGTGGGTGTTTAGTGATTACAAAAAAACATGAGACATTTATGGAGTGGTGGATATGTTCAAGATCTTGATTGCAGTGACAGTTCCATGGATATAAACATACCCATGTATGGCAAATCCATCAATCTGCACACCTGAGATATATACAATTATTGTATATCAATTATGCCTCAATAAAGCTGTTTAAAAAAACCCTACATTTTGGGCCCAATATTCTGTAGTAAAATTAAAAGAAATAAATGTAAAAAGCAACTTTTCCTTAAGAATCATATTCTATTGAACTCTGGTAGTTGCAATAATATCATTTCTTTGTATTTGTGTATTTTATTTTAAAATTTTAAATTAGAATTCTGTTTCTCAGTAACAGTCACTTCCTCAAGGTCACATAACTAAAATGTGGCATAGCAGTACTAACACCCCCATATACTGACTCTCAGAATAGTGCTTATTCCATTAAACCTGGTGATTCAAGTTGAGGAGTAACTGCATAGTTATTGTTTCCTTCAATGTTTGCAGCCGTGAACACAACATTGAAAAGAATGTATAGGAAATGTTGGATCATGAATACTTATGTGGGCATGAACCATAGTACATCATCATTTAGGGGACCTTGACCTTTCATTCAAATAACTATGCTTTCTATTTCATATGGTCAAAAAGATCCAAGTTTAACTATGTTTACAACGAATGGTAATGTCTTTAAAATATAGCAAGATTATTACCCTCCTCTCTAACATTCCGAACTAGATGCATGAGTTCACAGGTACACATTCATTTACTACTAAAGAAGTCTATATAAAATGGTTGGAAATAAAAAGGAAACCAAGAAGATCTTTGTGTACTATTTCCTTATGCAAGTTCTAGTCTTCTTATCAGTTCCTCAGAGTCATCACAATATGATATATTACATATTTTCCCTAAGTTAAATCTTCAGAGGACTTTTCTTTATTTTCGTGATGGATGGGTTCCTTCAAAACTGATAGTAGTCTGGAGGAAAATTTGAAGTAGTCTGGACTTCAAATTCTAGTTTTATTATTCTTAGACTCTTAATAAGGTTAGCACACATCCCAATTGTGTTGAACATTAAGGTTTTTTTTTCACTAACACTCAGGAAATCATATAATTATTCAAGAAAATGTAAGTATGTTCATTCCTAAAAGAGAAAGAGCTGACATATTCAGTCAGTCCATTATGCCTACTGTTTCTTGGCTTATGCAATAGAAATGCTGGTGTTGATGTTAACTGAATCCACTTTTTCTCCCAGTCATGGCACTTCTAAAAAAAGAGTGAATAGTTTTCACTTTTTCCACAGTAAAAAGTTCAGGGAAAAAAAAATCCTTTTTTCTGCATTTAGAAAGAGGAGAGCTTAAAAACACCCAATACAATTAAATCATGTAAACATTAACACATAAATATTTTATATTTATGACTTATCTATGATACTGTAAATACTTTATGCTCAGTAAGTGCATGTTTAGCAATAAATCTTTTCTCATATAAGCAGAATTAATGAACCATTTAGAGTAATTATTTTGAAATCCAAATTCATAGTATGTTTGTGATATTTTATCTTGTCTTGATAATTAAAAAAAAATTCAAATTCATCAGTAAAGAACTCCCCCTGCTTCAAATCCTTCTCACACTCCAATTATCTCTGATTTCCCTTTCTGCCACCAGTTGGAGAAAACTCTCCCCTTTTTAAAGGGCTCATATGATTAGGTTTGGCCCACCTATATAATCTATCCATGTGAAGGTCAACTGAATCATATCATGTAACCTAACTGGAAAAATAGGATGAGGAATCTTCGGCCATTTTAGAGTCTTAGAAATAAAATTTTGCTTACCATAGTGTGGAAGATTGACATTAGAAAAACAAATACTCTTTTTCTATTTAAATATGTTGCTATAAAACATAAATTGGATAAGCTCAGAATGGTGAGAATATATACTTGGTAGACATGATCTTATCTGCATAGGTGGAATTATTTGAAATATGAAACCCAATGAAGACTCTAAAATATCTTAGGATAAGCTGGATATAGGTGATTTGGCAGAATGGTGGTTAAACAAAATAATCAGGCTGTATGAGCATCTGAGAGGGAAAGTGTGAAAAATTGCAAGTAATCAGCAATTGATAAACAATATGACTGAAGTGTCAAACATGGAATAACCTAGAGCTAGGATGCTGAGATTGGTGAGTGCTGGAATATTCTCAGCTTTGGTTAATTAACATTTATCCTAAAGCAGTAGAAACACATTGAAGTAGGGATATTAAAAGGTCAGGGGCTTTTTGATTATGTCAGTTTCCCAGTTCAAATCAAAATGTTACCCAGACATTTTCCAAATTCACAACAATGTCCATGAATAAATATTATTTTAAAAATGTTTTCCAGGAATAAATAGACTAGAATAAAGTTATAGAAGAAACAATTTCTTACTCATGAGCGTGATAATGACAGCTTTTTCCCTCTGTTTTCCCATCTCCTTCTTAAAAATAGTATATAACACAGTCTTACTAGAAGCTATAATTATCTTGTATGTGTAGAAAAAATCAAATTAAGTATAATCTTGAAAACAAAACTAATATACAGTGTTTTAGGTTAACTTAGAAAAACATCTCTGAAAACACAATACTGGAAACAAGGAGGCTTTTAGACAATGTTTATATTTTTAAATAAATACTATTTTTGAAACAAAGGCATCCAAGTCACTGGGCAGGCAAATTATACTATTTATATTCTTCCATCAACTATTATTATCATCACATGTTTAGTTCAAGTTAGCCTTGTACTAAATAGAAAAAAATTGTTATAGTTAAATACTTTAGTGTCCCTCATCTAACTGGGTATAACAAATAAATATTATTTTTAAAGTTTATATTTATTAGGAACATGATTCATGTTATTAAGCAGAGAAATCTCAAACAATGTGACTTCCTTTTTGACAGAACATTAATCAGGAGATAAAACTATATTAAAGCAAAGTTTCAGTTGGGCAGAAATATAACCATATCAGCTATTTTCCATCACACAATCATTTTATGATCCATTTATATCAAAACAATAGAATATAGAAAAGGCACTAGTCTCAAATCGCAAAGTCAAAACCAGGTCTAAAAGCCAAATGAAATAATTATAAAATATGCTAAGTCTCCTTAGACTTTTCTAAGAATCACATAATAGAATTAAGCCTAATGAGAGTTAGCTTTCATCACATAACTAAATTATTTCATGGAGGACAAAGAAGAAAGACAGTTTTCTTCTTTTATTTAAATAGGTAATTTTGAAAAATTAATACTTATTGAAACCTTTTTGCCATTACTAAATAAGTATCATTTTTAGAAAGTATTAATATTTTAATGTGACATCTTATAATTATAGAAATAATACATATGTAAATAACACATACACCATAGACTGAAGGTGTGTGTAACCCTCAAATTCATATGCTGAAATCCTAACACACAATGAGATGGTATTAAGAGGTGGGCCTTTGGGATGTCATTAGGTCATGAGGTGATCCCCTCATGAATGGATTAGTGCCCCTACAAAAGAGACCCCAGGGAGCCCCTTCACCCCTTCTGACAAGTGAGAATGCAGCAAGAAGACAGCCAGCAGGACTACACCAGACATCAGACAAGTATGCCAGTGCCTTGATCCTGGATTTGCCAGCTTCTAGGACTGTAAGAAATAAATTTTTATTGTTCATAAGTTACCAGTTTATGATATTCTGCTATAGAATCCTGTATGGACTAAGTCAACACAATTTTGTGAATAAAATTAGAATAAGAATCAGTAAATAGTTTAAAAGAATCAAATCTTCGGCCAACCCAAGTTTCCTGATTTATGCCAAACTCATAATGAACAAAAGAAGTGGCAGTGAAGTGCAGCATAGTAGTTTTGAAAAACCACGTTTTACACTTCTGTTGGAGATCATCTTGGTGAATAATTACTTTTGTAAGCTTGCTGGGGAGGACTTCAACAGTATAGTATTCCTAGTGTTGGTCCATTCTAGAAATAGAGCTCTCCTTCCTACCCACACATAGCTGCATATCTACATGGTTATGATGGGGAATCACACTTTTTTACATGACCTCTCTCTTCTGGCCACAGTGTTGGAGTATGAACGAACCATAGCCACTAACATAGTCACTCAGAATAGTCCCTCATACTTCTTAAACTGGAATTGAGAAAAAACCGGAGATATGAAACTTCTAAGTTGACAATAGTACGGGCTCCCTCTGTTTTCAGAAAGAAAATGCTAAAACAAATGAGAGCAAAGGAAAGTGGCAGGAGGGAAAGAGAGGGGGAGAGGGAGAAGGGGGAGAGAGAGAGAGAGAGAGAGAGAGAGAGAGAGAGAGAGAGGCAAGCTAACTTCAAGTCCTTACTTGCACTTGACCCTGAAGCCCAATTTACTTTTGTTAAGACTTCTTGTACCACAATCCCTTCAATATCCCTGTATTCTTCTAAAAAGTTTCCCTTTGCTTTTATTGTTTAATTTGCAACCAAAATAATCTTAATGTGAGTAAGCCTTCTCTCTCAGTCTCAATGATATTATGTGTGTGTGTGTGTGTGTGTGTGTGTGTGTGTGTATGTCCCTGTGTCTCTTTGTGTATGTTATATGTTTTATGTCCACACACCCACATATTCTTCCAGTCCTGTCATCGTATCATTACTGACAAATATAAATATTGAATATTCATTAATCCATTCACTCAATAAATATTTATTGAAAACTCACTGGCTGTAAGCACAAAGAAAAGTGTAATTTCAGATCCTGTTAAGTGTTAAAAGGAACTCACACAGAAACCTGGCAAAAAGTTAACTAGTCGTTGAGGATGAGGGCAATCTTTAGGTAGAAGAGATATTAAGTCTTCTCTGAGGAGGTGAAAGTTGAGCTGGGACACAGAGATCAGGAAGAAGAATAATGCAAGAAGAAAACAGAGCTGGTACAACAGCTCTATTATCAGAATGGAACCGATGAGTTATTTGATAAATTGGAGATTCGTCAAATCAAGATTCTAGTGGCTAAGTGCAGTGAACAAGGCTAATAGAAATAGAAAATGAGGTTGGGAAAGACCTTTACCAATGGGAAGTTACTGGAGGGGTTTTAGCTGCATTGTGACATGATGTGGTTTATAGTTTCCAAATATTACACTAATTAAACTACTGAGGTCAGATTTGTAGAAGGGTAGGTATAGACTGAAGGAAATACATGAGGAAGCTATTGTATATTCTCAGTGAGAAGAGGGGCTGATTTGGAGATGACTGATATCCAGGGAGAATAGAAGACTTGGATGGATTTGGGATATATTGGAAATAAACAGGGGCTTGCAATAAATATGGCAGAACTTGCTATAAATTGGATATAGGTGGATGTAAAATAAACAGTTTATTCAAATATAAGCTTAACGTACTCTTTTTGTACGTTAAGGGGGGGGATGTGGCTATAGTTTCTGGAGATAGGGAAGAATGGATGATGACAAACTATGATGATAAAGGAAATGAGTAATACAATTTTAAACATGTTATATTTCTGATGCTTTTTCAAGCATGTAAGCAAATGTATTAATCTGCTAGGGCTTCTGTAACAGAATACCAGAGACTGGGCAGCTTAAACAACAGACATGTATTTTGTCACATTTCTGAAGTCTGGAAATCCAAGATCAAAGTGTTGCTATGGTTGATTTTTGGGGAGTCCTCTTTTCCTGGCTTTCAGACTGCCTTCCTGCTGTGTCCTCACATGGCCTTTCCTCTGTGCACTTGCAAAGAGATATCAGTGTCTGACGTTTTGTCCTCTTCTTAGAGGGACATCAATCTTACCAGGTTACAGCCCCACTGTCATGACCTCATTTAGCCTCCATTGTCTCTTTAAAGGTCCTGTCTCCAAATATGTTGGGGGCTAGGGCTTCAACATATGAATGTTGGGGGATACAATTCAGTCCATAACAGTAAAAGTACTAAAAATAAAATAAATGGAAAGTCCTGAAAGAATCACAAGCCACAATTGTAATTTGGTCGTTTTGTTCAACAATATATACTAATGTTGAATGCATTAGGACAAAAATAGCCTAGAACAAAGTTGGTAAGGATAAGAAAGTACAATCAAAATTGTAAAAATAAAAAGGTAACTGAATAAGTCCCTGGACTAACGCCTTTTTCCTTTATACAGCTTTTCCAAAAATGATTTGGAAACAGAATTTCTTTCTAAATCATAAACACTGAATGGAATGTGTTCTGTAGAATTTGTTCGCATATATATAACATGTATAGGTACTATATATATATATATATATATATATATATATATATATATATATAGTGTATATATATTAAGTAGTATGTAGAGTTTATCTCTGTACTTCAAAACTCTTATCCTCCTAGTTACAGTCATAAACTGTGTTTACTCAAGGCTTTCTGGGATTTATTGATACAATAGATTATATTTCTATTTTTGTTAGCTGTATCAATAAGTTATTGTCACAATAATGTACATTAATCAACCCCCAGACCTCAGTCACTTATATTAAAAATTATTTTTTAACTTACACTTCTGAGAAGTTAGTTGAGGGGCTCTTCTTCACTTCCGTCAAGTTTGAAAAATATTGGCAGAATTGGAGATTCATCACATTAAGGATCAGCTGAGAAACCCACTACTTTTGACTAGGGCCCTCAACTCAGCAACAGTGTGCACATCTGAAACTCTGTGTTTCTACTCACTGAAGATTCCTAATGTTAAACACACTGAACTGAGCTATAGTAATTAGTTGAATTCCTTAAGCATTATTTTGTTATCCTAAGAATACATTCTTTGTTGTGATTGTGATTTTTGTTTATCTAACCTGATTTGTATTATATTTGCTGAAACTGCTTTCTAGCATCAAACACCCACATCTACTATCTTGTTTGCTTGTCTAGTATCATAAATATTGCTTATCTGCAAGAGGAAAAGTTGACAGTGAAATGACTAATATCAATCACTACGGTGTTCCCAGGGGCAGGGAAGTTTGGAAGGTTTCTGCTCAGAATGGTGTCCTTTAGACACATTTTTCCAAGATTTCCATTTCTAAACTTTCTCAGAACTCTTTCATACATCTTGTTTTCATGTGCTTAAGGACTGCTTTTACTTTACTTATTTATTTAATTTTCCCCCAAATCAGGAAATTTTGTCCAGACCCAGACTGGTAACAACTGGTTTTTGACTAAGCTCTGGAGAGGTTAAATATAGTGAGTCATCCTTAAGACACAATGTAGTTCACATGCGGTCTTTTTAATAGAAAAAATGTGCTTCCTTTAGGTCAACTGCCTAGTTTTTTAAATCTTTTTCACTTTAACACTAACGCTTATACTGAGAACTCTTTCCAACTGGGAAAATTTTAATCAAGGATGATTTAGAATTGCAGATTATATACAATTGAAGAAAGAATTAGAAAAGTAGGAGTTCAATCTAAGGAAAATCTCTAAAATTAAGAGATATAATCACAAAAATTAAAAAAAAAAAGAAATTAAGATACAGAAGTAAAGAAATGAGAACATGCAGAATACATTTACTAGTTTCAGATGTAGAAAAGAAATGTTACCCATCAAGAGAAAAATTCAAAATTCAAAATTCCCCAGTGTACCACTGTCACAGGGGAATTTAAAATATGTCTCTGTACTCCCACAGAGCTCCCTGTCATCCCAGAGATCCGCAGATCTCTGCTTGAGCAGAGGACAGGGGCAGAGGAAGAGAGAAGAGAATCTTAAGCAGGCATGTGGAGCCCGATGCTGGGCTTGATCCCACGACCCTGGGATCATGACTTGAGCCAAAATCAAGTGGGATGCTCAACCAACTGAGTCACTTAGGCACCCCTGTGTATATTGCTTTTGAAAACTGAATATTTGCTCTCTACTAGCTCTTTTAGAGTTTTGCTTGGCTGAAAAAAATTCCTTGGTATGATAATGAACTTTAGGTGTTAGGTTGACTGGGTTAAAGAATGTTCAGATAGCTGGTAAACATTATTTCTGGGTGTGTCTACGAGGATATCTGGGAGAAATTAGCATTTGAATTTGTACACTGAGTAAAAGGGGTTTACCATCACTAATGTGGGTAGGTATTATCTAACACATTGAAGGCCCCAATAGAACAAAATGCTAGAGGAAAGGCAAATTCATTTTCTCTCTCCTCGAGTTCAGAAATCAATCATCTGCCTTTGGACATCAGAGCTTCTGGTTCTCCAGCCTTAGGACTTGGAATAAATTACACCACCAACTTGCTTGGTTCTCCACCTCGTAAGCAACATATCATGAGACTTTTTAGCCTCCATAACCATGTGAAACAATTCCCGTAATAAATCTCCTCTTACATATCCATATATATCCTATTGGTTCTGTTTCTCTGGAGAAGAGAACCCTGATTAACACATCTGGAAAAAAAATCAGTGATCTATTCATACCATCTAATTTACCAATAAATTATAGATAGATAGATAGATAGATAGATAGATAATAAATATAGTCACATAGAGTCACAGTGATCTTACACATACACATTTCCTAAAGTATCCACTTGTACAATATCACCTATCAAATTTTCCACATAAGAAATTAGAAAGATAAAAAGTTTAATGTTAGGTCAATGTGCTAAATGAAATTCACAAACCCAAATTAAGTATGATTTATTCTCAGTTGTTTTTATTTAACAAATATGTCTTACTATGAGTCAGGAACTATTTTAAATACTGAGTTACAACAGTCAAAAGAAAATAAAATAATTTTCCTTATAGATCTTGCTTTTTAGAAACAAAATTTTCTCAAATAAAATTTATTTGTATCATGTAACTATTTTACTGTAATGTAATTAATGGCATGAGATATTTTGTCTATTTTGAAATTGTAGAACAATTCTAAGGATTGGAAAATAAGTGTCTAAAAAGGTGCCTATCTTACATATCTTGAAACTATATTACATCCTTTTATTTTTCGTTTCATTAATCTACCATTTTCAAAGATAAAGTTATAGTCAATCTGCCCAGGGATAGAATGCTCAAGGAGAATAAAAGTGATGAGAAATATGTATTTAAGCTCCTAGTAGCAGAATTTCTGTAACTCAGGCATACTCAGTTTATTCCCATTACCCAGCCACATCTCATGTAGAAGGCAAACTCTAAGTTACGATTCCTACTACTAGCTTTCTGCTAGAGAGAATACAGAGCTTTCCTTCAAATAATGGAGATTCTTCTGGTTGATACTTCAGAGAATAAGGTCTCATAACTGGATACTAGTGCAATCAAACAATCTTGGTAGCTCTTATCAAGAATTCCATGGTGAACAAATTAAAGTAGCATATTGGGAGTTTGGATCACCAAAGAATTTCCTTTAAACTGCTGGTGTCTTTTCTACACTCTTAATCTTCATCCAATTACCTAATTAATAAATGGATATAATTTGTCTCATCTGATCAGTTGGATCAGTTGATCTGATCAGTTGGATCAGTTGGATCAGTCTGATCAGTTGTCTCTTTTCTGTTAAACCAATGAGAGGCAGGGGAATAGGTAAAGGCATTTACTCTACAGAAATGAAATTTTCCTCAGTTATCTATTCCAGATCTGGACTGAGAGGGTAGGAGTTAGTCTATGCTAACCATGCTCTACTTATCTAATTTAATTACTAGTAATGGTGATGATGCTTCATGTTCCATCTACTGATTCTATTATTTTTCAATTGATTCAGAACCCATATGAAGAAGAGGTGTGTTTTTTAGTGAGCCCTCAAAACCCTAACAAGAGAATCTTCTTTTCATTCTGTTGAGCAAGGGCATTACATCTTCATGTCGACATATAAGCCATCAAAAATAAAAATCTATAAAAATGAATTGTATTACCAATCTTTCTACATAAAGGTTTTACACCAGCATCCAAAAAAAAAAAAAAAAAAAAAAAAAAAGAAAAGAAAAGAAAATGTAAACAAAGAAAAGAGAAAAGAAGGAAAACAGAAAGGGGAAAAAAAGGTGTTTATCAAATGCTTCAGGCAACTTCAGGCACTTCAGAATTAAGAGACACCATCAAGTTAGATTTTGGTGTTTGGAGTGAGCTTTGAATTCACTAAGCCAGAGAGGAGAGACTGGATAAGGAAGGAGGCCAAACTGGATTTGTAGTATAAAAATATGAGCCAATGAGTGAAGGAGCCAGAAATATGAGAGTGGGAAGCAATGTGGTAAGGTTCGGAGGAGACCAGCCTTGTTGGCATGCTTAAGAAAGGGCAGTAGCCAAAATTGTTCTAAGAGGTATTATGTCTTAAAGGACCAGGAAAATAAATAAGAAACAAATCTGCTTCCAGTAACCACTCATCACTCTTTCTATGATGGACACATAAACTAATGTACCCTAAATATCATTTCTACACCCCCAACTTATATAATTGACAAAGTCTCATCAATTGATTGAATACATTTGTTAAATTAATTTTAATATTACTCTCTACATAAATCTAGTCAAGTCAGACATCCAAATAAAGTTATATGAAGTAGCAGATACAAAATAATAGATTTTTCATGAATATTTAATTTAAAACTTCAGTTGTTCTTATTTCAGAAATGTTTGAAAATTGAAGTAATTTTAGAAAGAGCATGCTTATTTTCTTATTTTGTAATTTTGAAAAACTGGGCAAATATTTATACTTCTGAATATATCAATTTATTATGTTAGTAAATACAACTACTTTAGATTTGTACTAGAAAATTCAAGCACCAGGTTTTTAGCTTTCAAATGCTATATTTCTAATTTAGTATTAGATATCTGTGGAACTATTTTTAATAATTTAATTAATGGTCTATTTTAAAAAGCTGCCTGGTCACCTTAAAAGGAAATGTTACAGAAAGTTCACTAAATTCAAAATAATTCAGGTAATGTGTAATAATCTCTTAGTAAGGTTGCATTAAATGTGGATTGTTGTAAATGTTTGATTTACCTTAGTGGAACAAATATGCTTTTTTTTTCCAGGAAGCCACTGGGATCTCTAAAGTGTTTCTGGCTAACTGGGAAAAAATTGCAGAGAAGCAAGAGTAGCAGATGGAAAGACAGTTGGCTAAACCTACTGCCCATACAACACAGTTGCCAAAACCCTTGAAAGTAATAGTCCATTTTGGAAACATTTTCTGGAAAAACAAATGTTTGCTACTGAAACCAACATTGGGTCCATTAGGAAATAGCCAAATAAAACATTTTCTTAGCAGACATAAATATTTTACTTGAGAAATACTTGCCAGGGTAAATATGCTATTTCAAGGTATATACAATAAGAAAGAATACATTATTGTAGTCAGAACATAAAATATATAAAGAATGGGTAATTAGTACACATTATTAGCTACCTTAAACTATTATTTATCTTATGATTGATATTTCAGCAGGATATTTACACTGGGGAAGAGTTCTTTTGAATAATTAAAGAATGAGTATGTTTGTACTATATTATTTTAGCTTGTTCACTTTAGCTATAAATGAGTTTGAAAACTATAAATAGCGTAAAAATTAAGGCAAAATCAACAACCTTCAGGGATATTGAGCAAAAGGCTGTATTTTAACTCTGAGTATTGAAATAAGTTTATTACTAATTTAATTAAGTTTATCTTTTAATGTTATTAAAGTTCATCTTAAATGTACATGCTTTAATTTCTCACACACCTATCAAGGACAGTTTTTAATAAAAATCAGTTCAACAATCATGATGACAATATAAAAATGAATCAAATACCTATTTCTCTGAGTACTTTTTAATACATGAAAAAAGTTGCTTTTAATGACTGTCTTTGTTTGGGGTTAAATCTTATATAGATCTCTTGTTATTCTTTTATGAGAAGTATAAATATACATAAATTCAAAGGTAGTGAGGGATTTAAAATCAATCTAGTTCAATCTACTCACTAATTACAGAGGAGCAAATTGAGTTCTAGAAAGGTTAAGCTGTTTGCCTAAATCATAAAACAAATTAGTCATAAAGCCAGGATAAGACTTTCAGTCTCCTGATTTTTAGAGCAGAATTTTAAAATTAAAGTTGTATTTTCTTATTTGGGAGGTCAGAGTAAAATTTCACATATTAAGATATAAGAATTTAATGAGTACCAGGTCAAGATTTTTTTTTATTATTATTATCTCCTTTATCTATAAACTGAGGAAGAGGTAGAATTAATGTGGTGGTGGTGAAATTTTCTACAAATTTTCTTAGCACTAGTAGAAAAAAATGATGCTTTGGTTTTAATGAAAATTTGTAAGTATATTTTTTCATATTCTCTCCAAGCTATGCATAAAAATGTACAGTTGAATAAATTAAACTTAAAGGTTCTGTGCAGTAAAGATTTTATTTTGACAATAGGAGGTCTAACCTTGCCCTCATCTTCTGGGTGGTGATCTTAAAGCAATAGAACCTCTTTTCTGATGAGTGTGTTTGTTTACCTTTGTGCCATGGGGCAAATTACATGCTCTATGTTAACCATATGATTTGTGGTGGAGGCTTTGGACTATGTGGTGTCGTTTGACCCCTGATCTCTGGAGGGCCGGAGACTAAGATTAGTTATGTATGTGGTCTACCATATCTTCATGACTGAACGCCAAAAAAAAATTCTGAACTCAAGACTCAGGTGATCTTCTCTGGTCAGCAATATTCTGTGCTGCAGGGAGGGGCAAGCACTGTTTGCATGACTGTACTGGGAGCTTTCATGAACCAGAAGCTCATTCTTGGAACTCTCCTGCCCCCTGCCCTATGTACCTCTCCATTGCTAATTTTAATCAGTATTCTTTCACTGCAATAAACCATCACCACAAGTATAATGGCTTTGAAAACTTCTGTGAGTCCTTTTAGAATATTATCAAACTTGAGGGTAATCTTGGGGACCTATGAACTTGTAGCTGGTGAGTGAAATGTGAGTGGTCTTGGGGACTCCTGATCTATGCAGGGATTAAATATAAAAGGTACTACTTCCAAATGAAAAACAGGAATAAGTGTTTAAATTTACAATGAAAAGATAAAAAATAAGTATTTAAAAATGTTAAGCTAGAATAATTTGCATTAAATTCCATCAGACTCTGCTTCACTGAAAGACACTAGTGAAATTCAAATAGTCTGGTAGCTACTTAGCAAGAATTCCATAATGAACAAATCAAATTAGCATATTGAGAGTTTGGGCCATCTATTGATGTTACTTTGATACTGATGTTAAGAAACAGATGATGAACATGAATGTGTTCATAGAAGTAGGCAGTCGAGGAGGAGGAGCCAAGATGGTGGAACAGCATGGAAGTTTTTTGTGTGACTCGTGTCCATGAAATACAGCCACACCAACACTAAACCATCCTATACACCTAGAAAACTAATTGGAGGATTAACACAATGATCTGCACAACCTGAACCACAGAATTCAGCAGATACGTGGCTTGGAGAGGTGAACTCGGGGAGAGAGAAGCCGGTGGCGGTCAGGGAGCCGCTTTTTCAGGCAGAGAGAGGACGGAGACTGGGGCAGCGGGGGGTGGGGGGGAGGGAGGAGAATACAGGAAAAGCACCCCTCTCCAAAAGCAGCTGGAGAGAAAGTGGAAAATTGGAAGCAGCCACAGGGACTAAACTAAAAAGGGAGAAAGGAGAAAGGAGAGGGTTTAAATTCCATTAAGACTGTGAACAAAGGGGGCCCAAAGTCTGCAAATCCGCAACTCGATACCTGGTGGTGGTCTGGTGGGAAGGGCGAATCACCAGCAACAGAGAGGGGTCTGGGAGGTTGTCGGGCCACATGGGGAAAAGTGGTTTCACTGCTGGAAGGACATTTGGTAGAGACTGTTGAGGCCACCTGGTCCCAGCAGACCCCGAAAATGGCCACATTCGTTGGTGCTGGAACAAGGTCATTAAGGGTGAAGACTGGTGCCAGATGTGTGTTGTGATTTTCCATAATCCCCGGAAAGATGCTGCTACACTATCTCGCGAACTTTTTCTGGGGTGGGCTGGCACCTGCCTGCAGTCTCGGGGCACTGGCAGCACCAGGGTTCAGCAGGCGTTCCTGGGTACAGCTGGCATCTGGCCATTGTTCGGTGAGACCCTCATGCAGAGGGGTGGAACGGGTCAAAGCCGCAGTCCTTCAGAAGTAAGGGGCCGGGGAAAACAGCTGCATCTGAGACAAATCTCGGGAGAGAGGGACTGCTGGGGGCTGGTCACGGAGAGTGAAAAAGAGGGGTGTGGACAAGAGTTGAGACAGAGGACAGTTGCACAATTGCTGATCCGGGAAAACAGACTGGGTAGCTGGGTGGTGCCATTTTCACCACTCCCGCGCATGTGCATACGCACCTAAGAGCACCACAACACTCCATCCCAGGAGGCTAGCAGCGCCACCTAGTGGAGAACGGAGCCATTACACTGAGCCCCACCCTACTGGGCCAACATGGCTCTTCAAGAACACAAGTCTCAACGCCTACTTAGTTTATGGACTATAAAGCACTACATAGTCTGACTTCTAGAGGAAAATGAAGTAATTTCAGTCCTATTTCAATCTGTTAGCAGGTCCATCTATTCAATTTTCTTTCTTTTTCTCTTTTACTCTACTTTTCTTTTTCTGGAATACAGAAAAAGAAAAAATTCATTTTTATTTTCAATTTTAGTAAAAATATTTTTTCTTTAATTTTTTTTGAAACCAAAAAAACTAGTAGAACAGATCAATGAAACCAGAAGCTTGTTCTTTGAAAGAATTAACAAAATTGATAAACCACTAGCCAGTTTGATCAAGAAGAAAAAGGAAAAGACCCAAATAAATAAAATCAAGAATGAAAGAGGAGAGATCACAACCAACACAGCAGAAATAAAAACAATAAGAGAATATTATGAGCAATTATATGCCAATAAAATGGGCAATCTGGAAGAAATGGACAAATTCCTAGAAACATATACACTACCAAAATTGAAACAGGAAGAAATAGAAAATTTGAACATACCCATAACCAGGAAGGAAATCAAATCAATAATCAAAAATCTCCCAAAAAACAAGAGTCCACGGCCAGATGGCTTTTCAGGGGAATTCTACCAAACATTTAAGGAAGAGTTAACACCTATTCTCTTGAAGCTGTTCCAAAAAATACAAACGGAAGGAAAACTTCCAAGCTCTTTTATGAAGCCAGCATTACTTTGATTCCAAAACCAGGCGGAGACCCCACTAAAAAGGAGAACTATAGACCAATTTCCCTGATGAACGTGGATGCAAAAATCCTCAGCAAGATAGTAGCCAACCGGATCCAACAATACATTAAAAAAATTATTCACCGTGACCAAGTGGGATTTATATCTGGGATGCAGGGCTGGTTCAGTATCTGCAAAACAATTAACGTGATTCATCACATCAATAAAAGAAAGGACAAGAACTATATGCATCTCTCAATAGATGCAGAGAAAACATTTGACAAAATACAACATCCTTTCCTGATAAAAACCCTCAAGAAATTAGGGATCAAAGAAGCATACCTCGAGATCATAAAAGCCATATATGAATGACCCAATGCTAATATCATACTCAATGGGGAAAAACTGAGAGCTTTCCCCCTAAGGTCAAGAACAAGACAGGGATGTCCACACTCACCATGTTATTCAACTTAGTATTGGAATTCTTACCCTCTGCAATCAGACAACATAAAGAAATAAAAGTCATCCAAATCAGCCAGGAGGAGGTGGAACTTTCACTCTTCGCAGATGACATGATACGCTGTATGGAAAACCCAAAAGATTTCACCAAAAAACTGTTACAATTGAATCATGAATTCAGCAAAGTTGCAGGAAATAAAATCAACACACAGAAGCACTGCATTCTGGTTGCATTCCTATACACCAACAATGAAGCGACAGAAAGAGAAATCAAGGAATCAACCCCACTTACAGTTGCACAAAAAACCTATAAAATACCTAAGAATAAATTTAACCAAAGAGGTGAAAAATCTATACACTGAAACCTATAGAAAGCTTATGAAAGAAATTGAAGAAGACACAAAAAAAGAAAAAGATTCCATGCTCCTGGATAGGAAGAACAAATATTAAAATGTCGATACTACCCAAATCAATCTACATATTCAAGGCAATCCCTATCAAAATAACACCAACATTCTTCACAGAGCTAGAACAAATAATCCTAAAATTTGTACAGAACCAGAAAAGACCCCCAATAGCCAAAGCGATCTTGAAAAAGAAAAACAAAGCAGGAGGCATCACAATCCCAGACTTCAAGCTATACTACAAAGCTGTAATCATCAAGACAGTATGGTACTGGCACAAAAACACTCAGATCAATGGAACAGAATAGAGAACCCAGAAATGGACCCACAAACGTATGGCCAACTAATCTTTGACAAAGGAGGAAAGAATATCCAATAAAATAAAGACAGTCTCTTCAGCATGTGGTGGTGGGAAAACTGGACAGCGACATGCAGTAGAATGAACCTGGACCACCTTCTTACACCATACACAAAAATAAACTGAAAGTGGGTGAAAGACCTAAATGTAACACAGGAAGCCATCAAAATCCTTAAGGAGAAAGCAGGCAAAAACCTCTTTGACCTTGGCTGCAGCAATTTCTTACTCAACACATCTCTGGAGGTAAGGGAAACAAAAGCAAAAATAAACTACTGGGACCTCATCAAAATAAAACCTGCACAGCAAAGGAAACAATCAGCAAAACTGAAAGGCAACCGACAGAATGGGAGAAGATATTTGCAAACGACATATCAGATAAAGGGTTAGTATCCAAAATCTATAAACAACTTACCAAACTCAACACCCAAAAAACAAATAATCCAGTGAAGAAATGGCAAAACACATGGATAGACACTTCTCCAGAGAAGACATCCAGATGGCCAACCAACATATGAAAAAATGCTCAACATCACTCATCATCAGGGAAATACAAATCAAAACCACAATGAGATACCACCTTACACCTGTCAGAATGGCTAACATTAACAACTCAGGCAACAACAGATGTTGGCAAGGATGAGGATAAAAAGGATCTCTTTTGCATTATTGGTGGGAATGCAAGCCTATGTAGCCACTCTGGAAAACAGTATGGAGTTTCCTCAAAAAACTAAAAATAGAACTACCCTACGACCCAGCAATTGCACTAATAGGCATTTATCCAAGGGATACAGGTGTGCTGTTTCGAAGGTACACATGCACCCCCATGTTTATAGTAGCACTATCAACAATAGCCAAGTACGGAAAGAGCCCAAATGTCCACTGATGGATGAATGGGTATATATATATATACCAAAAAGAATGAAATCTTGCCATTTGCAACTACATGGATGGAACTGGAGGGTATTATGCTAAGTGAAATTAGTCAGTCAGAGAAAGACAAAAATCATACGACTTCACTCATATGAGGACTTTAAGAGACAAAACAGATGAAGATAAGGGAAGGGAAACAAAAATAATGTTAAAACAGGGAGGGAGACAAAACAAAAGATACTCATAAATATGGAGAACAAACTGAAGGTTATGGGAGGGGTTGTGGGAGGGGGGATGGGATAAATGGGTAAGGGGCACTAAAGAATCTACTCCTGAAATAATTGTTGCACCATGTGCTAACTAATTTGGATGTAAATTTAAAATAAATACAAAAATAAAACAAGTTAAAATTAAAAAAAAAATAATGAACAGAGCTAAGACTAGACGTGAGAGCTCTTGGCTTTCTTTGACATTGGTCTTAGTTGGACACCACTCTCCTTTTGTAGATCTAAAAAGTATTGTTTCAAAGTTTAGGAGACCCAACAAATAAAACTATAGCCAATTTTAGACCCAAGTTCTTGAAAAATACAGCAGGTATGTATAAATATATATGCACATTGTTTCTAAAAAAAAAAAGAAGACAGTCGATCAAGAAAATTATTCATCAGCATTTTAAACATTTAACTACATTTAAACATATCTCCAGGAGCAGTAGCCATATTTAAACCTACTGAAAGCTCACAGAGTTGCATTTATATATTCCTACAAGCTTTATTACTAGCTTAGATTTACCCTTAGATCAGCTCTAGTCACATTCATCTGTATGCCCATTTAAAATTTTTTTTAATTTATTTATTTTTGAGAAACAGAGTGAGACAAAGTGTGAGTGGGGGAGGGGCAGAGAGAGAAGGAGGCACAAAATCTGAAGCAGGCTCCAAGCTCTGAGCAAGTGGTCAGCACAGAGCCTGATGTGGGGCTCAAACCCACGAACTGTGAGATCATGACCTGAGCCAAAGTTGGATGCTCAACCGACTGAGCCACCCAGGCGCCCCTACCCATTTTTTTAAAGTTTAATTTATGCAACTCAAGTTGTTTGAACAGTCTAATGTCAAATAAGCGATTTAGAAACATAAAATGATACATTTTGACAATTAAATAGGATATGTTTGTGTAGGAACATCAGTGTAAAAAGTTATAGAACTATTAATTCATCAAAACAAAAGCTTCTGCATAGAGAAGGACACAATCAGCAAAACTAAAAGGCAACCGATGAAATGGGAGAAGATATTTGCAAAAGACATATCAGACAAAGGGTTAGTATCCAAAATCTATAAAGAACTTACCAAACTCAACACCCAGAAAACAAATAATCCAGTGAAGAAATGGGCAAAAGACATGAATAGACACTTCTCCAGAGAAGACATCCAGATGGCCAACCGACACATGAAAAAATGCTCAACATCACTCATTACCTGGGAAATCAAACCAAAACCACAATGAGATACCACCTCACACTTGTCAGAATGGCTAACATTAACAATTCAGACAACAACAGACACTGGCGAGGATGTGAAGAAGGAGGATCTCTTTTGCACTGCTGGTGGAAATGCAAACTGCTGCAGTCTCTATGGAAAAGAGTATGGAGGTTCCTGAAAAAATTAAAAATTGAACGACCCTATAACCCAGCAATTGCACTACTAGGTATTTATCCAAGGGATACAGGTGTGCTGTTTTGAAGGGACACATGCACCTCAATGTTTATAGCAGCACTATCGACAATAGCCATAGTTTGGAAAGAGACCAAATGTCCACCAATGGATGAATGGATAAAGAGATGTGGTATGTATACATACAATCCAGTACTACTCGGAAATCAAAAAGAATGAAATCTTGCCATTTGCAACTATGTGAATGGAACTAGAGGGTATTATGCTAAGCGAAATTAGTCAGAGAAAGACAAATATCATATGACTTCACTCCTATAAGGGCTTTAAGATACAAAACAGATGAACATAAGAGAAGGGAAGCAAAAATAATATAAAAACGGGGGGGGGGAACGTAAGAGACTCCTAAATATAGAAAACAAACAGAGGTTTGCTGGAGGGGTTGTGGGAGGGTGGATGGGCTAAATGGGAAAGGGGCTTAAGGAATCTACTCCTGAAATCATTGTTGCACCATGTGCTAACTAACTTGGATGTAAATTATAAAAAAATAAATTATAGAAAGTAAAAAAAAAGAAATGAAAAGGAAAGAAAAAAAATTAACATACTGTCCTCAATAATTTGTGGCTAAATTTTATTTTTAAATTATTTTTATTAACATGGAATAACACACAGTCCCCTTTTTAAATTATATGCCTAAAATGCATCACTGCACTGTGCAATAAATATTTATTCTTGAATTAATTCTTTGAATTATTGGTCCCAATTCATTTGAACTGGTCAATTTTAAAATTACTTTTTTCTCCAAATTCTTACTAACCATTTAGGAAGGTACCTGCAAAATCAAGTGTTGTGTAGCAGGAAATCAGTAATCAGGTTAATTGTGAAATCCAAATATATATATACGTATATATATATATATATACGTATATATATATACGTATATATATATGTATGTATATATATATACATATATATATATGTATGTGTATATATATATATATGTATGTATATATATATGTATGTATATATATCTGTGTCTATCTATCCACACACATGTAGAAAGATAGATATAGCCCTAGCTAGAGACATATAGGAATAGATATAAATATATGGATATAGATATGTAAAGCTTCCTTTGTCATTATTATGCCTATCTTTTTGAGATTTCCCACCTACTGCAATGGTGTTGTATGCCTCAGCCTCCAAGTCTTGAGAAAAATTTACTTGAAAGATCAAAGTAGATATTTATAAGTGATACATTAAAAGAAATACCCAAAGCCCTCTATGCAACTGCTTTCCTCTTCTGGTTCATTAAACAATATGCAAAAACAAGAGATAAAGATGGAGAATTGCAATTAATAAAACATCCTTGGAAACAGTTATAACCTTGTATACATATTACTGTGAAGTCATCTCTAAATACGATAACCTATTTTTCCTGTCATAAATTTTACTCATTTCTTGAATGATTGACATACTTTTGTTACCTTTTCTTCTATTAAACTAGAGATGAACATTTCTCCATGAGATGATGCCTAATAAATAATGGTGGAGAAAAATATATTTAAAAAAAAATTCCCTGAATCCATGAACATATTATAATTGAGCCCTACAGCATTTGATACTCCAAATCTCTGAGCAAAGGTAAGAATGACTTTTATAGTAATATTTTTGAAGGATTTCCATATTGAATGTACTTATACCTATTATTTCAGCATTCATGAAGCTGAACTTGGCTTTGGGCTCGTGGCCTACTTGTCAGTTTCTTGAAATCAAATTTTGAAATTAGAATTTACCATGGACATACCAGGGAGGTAGTATGATGTAAGTTTAATGCTTTTCTTGAAGAGCAAGCTGTATTTTACAAAATGTAACTTCAATTGTCTCAAATAATTTTTGTTTTCTCCTAACCTTGCCATTGTGTACATGTGCAGCCAACTTTCCTTAACCTGAAAATTTAATTGCTGAATTACTGAACATATTCCAAGCTCAGATATTCTGAAGATACAGTGATTTTTAGAGGAAATTAAACATGAAATTTAAAGTATTTCATACTTTTTAAGGGGTACACCAAATACTGTTTTTTTTTTCTTTTTCCCCAAATTCACTTTGCAGGCAAACCAAGTCACAATAATCCCAGGCCCCAACTCAAAGCTGAATCAGAATTCTTGAGTGTGGGATGAGAACATAAACATAAGAGACTTTGTGGTTAGTTTTTGTGCACATTCAACTGTAAGAGACAATGTTGAGTATTCAACAATTAGAATAAAGCTCAAGTTGTTTGACATCCTGTGGTGAGGAGGTGGCAGTGTGAGCTTGTTTTATGCAGACCCATTCAAAAACAGGAGCTCAGGAATTTTTCTTTCATGCCATCAGGCCATTAAATGTTCCACTTAAGTCTCAGTGTCTCAGTGTTTTAGTGTCCCCCACTAAGTAAGGGTATCACCCTCAGTCAGGCCTGGCAAGAACACAGAGCTTGCAGGGAAAAATGGACATTGTTTCTGTTGGATTACGAGAGGTGATTTACTTGTGGAAGGAAGGAGCAAGTGGAAAAACAATGAAGGTAGCTCCTCTGTGCCTCCAATATGTGTTAACTCCTTCAGTGCAGTGCCACATATGTAATCTGTGTCTACATGACTCCACATAATGGTCGGCCAGGTCTTGACAGGATTGGTTAGGCTGTAAATCCTAATCCAGAATTAAAAGATGCACTGGTATCTCCCTCAATGATCTGAATATGACTTGGTTTATCAGATAGATCTCACTCTGGAAGAAAATGCCTTTCCATTGTTCTGAAATCTTTAGTGGCTTCAGATCACACTTCTTAACTTTGGTATTTAATATTCTCCACAATAAATTGCATAAAAATACAGGCATACCTCATTTTACTGTGTTTTACTTTATTGTGTTTTGTAGATTTTGTGTTTTTTACAGTTAAAGATTTGTGGCAACCCAGCACCAGGTTTTGGTGGCGTTTTTTCCAAAAGCATCTGCTCACTTTGTGATTCTGTGTCACACTCTCATAATTCCCACAATATTTCAAACATTTTCATTATTATTATATTTGTTATGGTGATTGTGGTCAAGGATTATGACTTGTTAAAAGCTCAGATGATGGTCAGCACTTTTCAGCAATACAATATTTTCTAATTAAGGTTCATACATTTTTTTTAGACATAATGCTGATGCACCCTTAAAAAACTACTATTAAGTGTAAATATAACTTTTATAGGCACTG
Source organism: Panthera onca (assembly GCF_046562875.1). Classification (NCBI taxonomy): domain Eukaryota; kingdom Metazoa; phylum Chordata; class Mammalia; order Carnivora; family Felidae; genus Panthera; species Panthera onca. Next base: position 182,513,647 of record NC_138339.1, read on the forward strand.
GGAAAAGAAATTTTCATCTGACTTTTTAGTGCGATATTCCCTTTCTTACAGTGATCAAGAACCAAATCCACAATATCTCCAAAGTATGCCTGTAGTTCATTTTAAGTTTAATTTATCAACCACTATTCTCCTAAAAGAATCTTCTGTTTCAATTAAGCTGATTTTTTCATTGTCCCTCAATACTCAGATATCACTATAATTCTTTTTATCAGATCGCCTCCTTTTTCCCAATCCAAGAATCAACTTCAGCTCAAGTTTACCTCCTTCCTAATGCTTTTCTTGGGTGCTCTGGCTCACATCCTCATGCCTCAAATTCAGTGTTCTAATTCCTAGAGAATCTTGTATTATCCATATTACTTGGTCATATTTAACATTTTATTTAATATTTTTCATCCTACAAATAAAATAGAGACACATTGATAAACAAGTTAAACATCTAACACTACCTTTCACTTTCAGAATTAGCTCCAAGTTTTCTTGATGGTAGAGATTCCCCAATACTGTCTGTACTCCAGACAGTGTTGTTCATGTTGGAGGGATGTTTCAGGTTACCTATGAGAAACATCTGCCTGGTGCAAGAGGCCCATCCTCAAATTCACTTCACATTTTCACAGAGTTTCAGGTTGTAAATAATTCCAGTGACAAGAATTTCAGTTACTACCAACAGAGAATCTCATGCCAGTGTTTAACAGTTTTCATTGCTTGAAAGCTCTGTATTTTAAGTGGATTTATAGCTTTATGTTTTCACCTGCAGTTAATTCACAAACTCCTCTCCACTCATTTGCCTCAAATGTAACAAAATAAAGAGGATGGCTCAGCAGATTACCAAAATCATTAGATTTTTTTTCTTTCTTCTCCCCCTGGAATTTCACTGTCATTGCATATTCTCTTCACTATTAAAGGCAAATATATTCTTTTGAAGATTGAATTATTCAATTCAGAAACAGTCGTTACTATGTTTTCCTCCTTGGGCATGGACACTTACTTTTTTAACCAGTTGTCCAACAATAACTTTTTCAGGGAAGAAACAAAACATATAAATTTATCCATTATGTTAAATACACCAAGAGAACTCAATTTAAAGCTTATGGCCGTTAAAAATAAATAAATAAAGCTTGTGGCAGTTAAAACAGAAAACATATATGTAAGTGACAAGACTATAGAGTAAAAAGACAAATGTATACTCTCAAAATATGTATATTTTCTAGAAATACTTAAATTTGGAGTGAAATAATTTTTGGCAAAATATACTTGTCATATTTAATAAAATATAATAAAGTGACCAAATAACATTAATTATATTTATGATTTTAAACTCTATTTAGCTTTATTTTTCAATAAATGAGTATCTATTTAAAAAGTGAGTATTACTTAATGAGTAATACTTAAAATGAGTATTACTTAAAAAATTCAGAAAGCAATTTCTCACAATTAACAATGAATTATATATTATTCAAAAAGAGTTCTCATCATGGGAAAGAATGGATAATTGACTCTGAACTGATGTGAACTTTCAGATTCAGAATTTAATAGCAAATTCAGTTATCCCAAAGGATTGTATGATCTCATTTGACATGCAGTGAGACTTCAAAATTAATGTAACATGCATTTATCTAATTTTAGCACAATAATGTCATGGAATTTAATAAAAAACATTCTTGGTTATAGTTAGTTTGAAATAAAATTGCCTTCAAGAATGAAATCCACAAAACAAAATTGGGTTGGAAGATGGTGAGGCAAAGCTGGAAAACCGATTATTTAATGTTCTATATGTCTACCTATAACATGAATGCATTAAATTTTTAGAAAACTATTAAATTAGATTATATTATATCAAAAATTATTATTTTAAATGGAATTTTCAATAAAAAATTATTAGTATCACTTATATTCACTTATTTTCTGTTTTTTAACATATCTTAAATTGAATATGTATGGATATATTCTTTTAACTTCATTGACATAGATGAAGCAAATTAACCTCTTAATGACTTTTTTAAAAGCATACTTTTCATTTCAGAAACAACCTGAATTCTAAGGCCAATGATTGCTCCCAAGCTATTTCATGAAAGATAATATACATACAAATGTACATATAGACACTGAAGTATGTTTTATAATGTGTTTTACATTTATGAAATACATTTATCTGGTTTCTGCAACTTGCTTTTCAAAATTAAATCACATCCTTGCTTTACATGCCAATTAAACTGCAGATAAATGGATAAAAACACTACACATCTTGTTGCAAAAACAGAACTGTAAGAAGAAAAATGGCAAAAATATGAAATATCATTTTCTTATATGTATATGTTTAATTTTAAATGGTAATTTTTGAAAGAAAATAAAATTTGCTTAGACTCAATAAAAAATTAAATTACTATCCCACTAGCAATTAATTACTAAATATTTAAAAAATTATCTCCATTTTTTTGGTAATATCCACATAATTTGGGTGGAAGTTTGGTCTGGGAGATGGTAGGGAAATCTGGTTATTTTAGAGTTTCTTCTAATTTAGTTTTGGGGCTTAGAAATAAAAAGGGAGCAATCATTCAAGTGTTAGTTCAAATCACTGTTGAAAGTAATTGGATGGCTGGAATTTGTAATAATGATTGAGAAGATCCATTTCTCCCAAAATGTAACTTCTAATTCACAATGATTAGGAAAAAATGAAGAATAGGAAAAAATGAAGAAAATCAGTGGCTGCACTTCAAAAGGTAGAAGATGTGGGTTTACAGCAAACTGGGAAATGGAGTCATGGATATTCTGTGTTCAAAAAGTCAAACAAATTATCATGTATTTCTGAGAGCATCTCCAGCCTGACATTGAATTCTACCTGGTTAAGTATTTGAAGTTTGTTTTCCCTTCCCCTAAGCTTTAGATAAATCTACAGTAGAAAATGTTGACCCGAAATACAATTTTGTTTAGCGCTATCCTGTGGCCAAGAAAAGTTAATTATTTCAAGATTTTGGTCTTCAAAATAGATGCTTTATGACTTGAAAGACATCCTATTCTAGTAAAAACTACTGCTCCTTCTCCTTTCTTTAAATGTTATAATTAAGCTGTGTATTGTACTCTGCTTGATTGTAGACAAAACCAGTTCCAAATACCAAGTATAGCAGGGTGGCCATTGAAATAATACAAAAATGATACACATATAAAGGGCCAGATATAGCACGTTGTTTTCTTCTATACCATGCTTTCAGCAGGGCTGTAACCACGTGGAAATGTCTTACATAAACCCAATGAAAGCTACCAATGTATTAGCAGTGCTAAAACCAGTTATATTACCACTATGACACCTTACTTTCAGTTATTAACAGCCATTTTATTCAAAGGTGTATTTATCATATATGTGTGAGAATGGCTAGTGGATCACATTTAATCAGAATAGTTTTACCTAAAGATTTTTACTTAAATTTATATATAGTAACTATATTCTATTTGTATTTGCTTGTCATTGTTTAAATGTTTTAAAAAGGCATTCTTGTGATTTAAAATCAATAGGCATAGCTCTAAGCTATTCATGTCTCCAGAAATGCAGGACCCTTACAATACAGGGTATGTTGCAGATCCATGGGGTTAGTGAGAAATTTTACATCACAAGGCTTTACATCATAAAAATACAGTGAGACAATTTTCTCCAAAACTGGATCTAGGCAGGGTCTAAGAGATACTGTCTCATTATATTTTTGAAAGGATTTTTTTCTTCCTGGTAACTGAGATAACGGCACTATTAATGTCTCAGCATCTGATCATCACTTTTTATCAAAAACAAGTCTGAGTCATATTAGGAAAAGAAAATTAAAGGAAGTGGGCTTTGATATGGATATGAATACTAAAATAACTTCCTGAAAACATCGTATTTTATTTCCACAAGAGGATGCCATGTGAAATTGGAATAAAAAGAATGTAGGTCAAAAACTTCCCTTCTAGTATCTAATGAATACATTCCTAAATAAAAGTAACATAGGTTATTTCCTAAGATTATGAAAGCTTGTAATGTATAGGAATGCTCTTAGAAATTTTATTTAAACAATAATTTATCATAAAATTCAACACTTGCATCTCTTATAAATAATTATAATACATATAATACATATAATGTATATAATATAATACATATTTAAGCAGTTGGTATACTTAAAATGTGCAACATTTCCGAAAATTAAGAGAACAGTGTTCTTTTCTGTTTTTTCCCTAAAAGAACCTATATCTCTCATTTCATTTTATTAGACTAATCATTTCAAATTCTAAAAAAAAAAAAACAAACCATGTATCTTCTTTCAGGAGATACATACAGGTTGAACTGTTTTTATGAAAATAGAACAAATTTCTTCTCAATGCATGGTTTTAAAACAATTGTTAATAATTTGTTTAAAGAATTTGAGCTAATTGCATCAAGTTTATCTTTCAAGTTCATTGAAGCAAGTATCCATTACTCTGAACACCATGCAAATCTTTGTAGTATATTAAAGAGTTGTTGCATGGCACCACATCTCTCATTTCTTAGGTTGTATTGTTTCTATCTTATTTAAATGTAAATTCAAACTGAAAACATTTCACTAATTTGAACTTTTTATTCATTTCCTAGTATCTATTCTTCTGGAATAAAATCTGGGCATAAGATTTTCAAAATAATTCCATTTTTTAATGTTTATCTATTTTTGAGAGAGAGAGAGTGAGACAGAGAGTGAGCAGGGGAGGGGAAGAGATAGAGGGAGACACAGAATCTAAAGCAGGCTCTAGGCTCTGAGCTGTCAGCACAGAGCCCTACGTGGGACTGAAACTCATGAACCACGATCATGGATCATGTCCTCAGCTGAAGTCAGATGCTTTAACTGACTGGGCCACTCAGGCGTCCCTCAATATAATTCTAATGTTTATATGTGCACTTCATATGCTTATTACTTCATTGGATATTTAAAATAAAAGGATAGCCTTTTTCCTTTCTTAATTTATTTACTTTGCCAATAGTTAATGTCTTTCTCTATAACATTAGAGAAAAGACTTAGAGAAACTTAGTAGTTTTACCCCAACAGATTTTCAGTCATAGGTAATAGTTTTTAGGGTTCTAGAAAAGGCATGTATATATGGTATGATTGAAATGTTTTGAAAAACTAATTGAAGAACACAAACAATGGGAAACAACACATGATGACTGAAAACGACAATGAAGCTAAAAGTAATGCACAATTTCCAGGACTCTAAGGCACACAGGGTGCGTGTATTTCAGCCAGGCCATGGCTAACGGTGGCACCTCCCATATTAGGAATAGAGGGATTTCTACCCAGGAAATGTCATTATGTCAACTCTCCAAGAAGCTCATTCAATTACATTGTGTTTCCAAATAAAAAGAAGAGATCCAATAGACACATATTTTCTCAAGTATTTGAAATTTTGATGCAAACAGTTTGGGGCTCATGTTACTAATTATTGCAATGCTTATTATCCTTTTTACTAAGAATAAGTACCTCTTCAATTTTATTTCTTGATAACACTGAATCAGTTGGACCAGTTTTATTTGTAGTTGAAGGATTTGCCAGTGACTAGTCATGCCCACAGCCAAACAGTTAAAATCAATGATATACTTTTTTCCTGAATGCATACATTTTGCCATTCAAACCAGGGTAGGCATAATCTTGATGGTACAAGATGAATCGAACACTTCAATAAAACTATTCATACACGAGAAATTTTATATTTCCAATGAACATACAATCTGAAGAATGTAAAAGTCACTGTTATATTTAGAATTTGCAAGTCAGCATACATGCTGGCCATGTATACAGAACTAGAATATTTTCAAGAAAATTCCACTGGGAACATTTTATAAACAAATATAATTCATCTTTACTGATATATATACATGCTCTAAAGTGCTTTTTCTTTCTTCCCTTTACATTATTAATCTTTTGATCTATTTGGAAACATTTGATTTGGAAGTATTAGTGCCGATTTTCTTTATTAAAATTTAACAGATTAACTTTCTCTTTTTCATTTTGTTACTGAAGAAATGAGCTCAAGACAAAGACAAAACAAAATCTAACACCTGTTTCTCAAAAAAAATCTCACTTCGTAACTGTTATTTTGAGTGACTTAGAAATATTAATTCCAGTCACCAAAATACAAATTTGCATAAACTTTATTTTTTGACCGAAATGTTAGTATGATTGTGGTAATTATTTTTTGTTTTCAGATGCACTTTCGTACTGATCTGAAAATGCAGCAGAACTAAGAAAACTAGAGCAAAAGTAATCATAGATCTGTCAGTATAAGGGTTGGTAAACTTCTGCAAAGCACCAGATAGTATACCTTAACTTCTGTGAACCATACGTTCCATGTACAAAGTGATCGACTTCTCCTGTGACGCACAAAGGCAATCATAGACAATACATAATGAATGTCCATACCTTTGCTCCAACAAAACAGTTTCAAAAAATAGGAGACAGATTTGGCCTATGACTATATTTTGCCAACTCCTATCTTAATCTACTGATTAAGAAAGAATACATCCAGGATTTAGTTACTAAATTGGATTTGTTTCAATTGAAAATTATATCCTCTTCTTACCAGTTTCTTCCACACACTTGAAAAAAAGGCTACAGAGAGTCAATCATGGACAGAAAGCCCATAGTGGACTGAAAGTGCGTTTTTTAATAAAACTCAATTACTCTGTTCTCTGAATGTTTTCTCTAGTCTACCTAGTTAGCCAAAATTTAGCACGATTTATTACCAAATTCCTTATCCTTTGCAGAATACCACCCCCAAAATACCTTTTAACTTAATATGCCATCCTATTGTATTTAAGACTCACCATATAAACATATGAAAGCAGTTTAGGATTTTAGCAGCATGGAAAGCAATTGTCAACAAATAGGTTTTAAGTCTACATATTCTTTGCCTTATTACTATCAAAATTGTAGCAGGCCAGCATCTATCTGAATATTTTAAAGTACGCTATTTAAATGATAAAATTTAATGAAATATAGTGGTCTCCTGTCCCATATTTCCACAATTTGGATCTATTTACATCCAACTTTTTAAAACTTGTTCTCTATTAATTTCCTTCTACATTTCTAAATAATTTTTTTATGCTGACATGATCTGATTCATTAGTTTTTGACTTGGGAGACTAAGAGAAAAATTACCAGGTGTACTCACAACTGCAAAGAAAAGACCCCCCCCCCCCCCCCCCCCACCTTCCGTTCCCGGAACCAGCCAGGGCGTGCCTGGTTGTGGTCTGACCTAACCTAAAGGCGGGAACCAATCAAGTTCTGCTGAGTGTTCAAATTTAAATGTCAACCAATAACAGCTCTGTAACCGTGAAAAATCCCTAACTTGTTTGTGCCTGTCTATAAAAAAAGCTGTAAGATCCTCGCTCGGGACCTCTTAGCGTCACCGGTAACGAGTGCGCGGAGGTCCGGGTTCGAACCTGCAATAAACGACCCTTGCCGCTTGGCTTTGACTCTGGACTCTGGTGGTTTGTTCTTGGGGGTCTTTCGAATTTGGGCATATCAGACTTTTTAAATTTACTTTCTTCATGGCGTTTTAATATTTACCTATTTTAAATTCTTCACAGGGTTTACCCTCTCCATATCTTATCATATATGTTTATAACAATTTTGGTAAAACAGATACTTTGATGTTTATGCTATTATATACAGTCTATTTATGTGTTTCCAATAATTTTTTTTTCCCTGAGTGATCAAATAGAGGTTCAAATCCTCGATATCAGTTATCCTGTTTCTCTTCTCCACCTCCCCCCTCCCCAATTCTTGTTTCTGGCTTTTCTGTTATTTGTAATGCAAAGGCCTTTCCTTCTTTAGCATACCAGTTTGCTGCTGCCAGCCAGATCGATTTTATTCCACTGTACATAGAATCTCACTGTGAGACTTCCTGTTTACCCCATAGGATTTTCTTTTCTTTCTTGATCATGTATCCCCCTCTTTACAAAAAATTAATCTTTCTTCTGTTAAAGTTCTAGTTATAGGAGCCTCCTAGGAAAGGATAAGGTGGGCCATCTTTACTTTGTCATCAGTATCTTTATTATACTTTCAAAGAATGATGATAATTTAATAATTTCAAAATCATTTTTTCTCAGTAATTTGAAGAAATTACTCAATTATCTTCTACAATCCAATGTTGCATTTGAGAATTCTAATGACATTTAATTTTCATTTCAATTATTTTGAAAGTGATTTTTTTCCTCAATGGAAGTCACTGTTCCAACATTTTACAATGAAGTACCTTGAAGTGTGTCTTTCTAGTCATCATTCACTAATGAAAATGAGCCTGTTCAATTCAAACATGATGTTTCATGTATTATTTCTTTAATAGCCCTGTCTACTCCTTTTGCTGTTCTTTCTTTACAATTTTCTATTTATCTTCTATTATAGTGATCTTTCCAGTATTTTTCTGTAACCTTGGAGATCTTCACATTTTTCCTTTACATTCTCACAACTGAATTTATTTATTTTTTTGATCACAATTACAACATGTAAGAATTATATCTTCCTTTTTGATATTTTAGTTGCTAGCATTATATTTATATTTAAATTTTAATTTATTTAATTTTAATTTACTTCCCAAGTCAGTGGAAGGATCCTGCTCTCTTATTCCCATTGAAGATAGATGGCCTCACGAGCACTGACATGTTTCCTTTTCTTTCTGGGCATTTAATTATTGCTGTAAAACAATTCAGTAATGCCTTTTCCTACCCAGTTGATAAAAAGACATGTGTGTACAGGAGGTACTCCTATAGGATTCTGGAGCCTCTATCCGCTTGAATATTGTGTGACCCTGAGAGTCATCTACAACCAGAGTAAACTTTGAAGAAATACGATTACTAGTATCACTACTACCATCAACACCAAAGCAACATTAAATGATTAATAATAATAATATTAATAATAATGCTAATAATAATAGTGTAAATATATATATGTTCATTTTCTTAAGCCACTGAAGTGGCCTTTTCTACCACAATGATCCAGTTTCTCCTGAATGATTTAAATTCAATATTGTTTATTATCTCACTGAGAATTTATTCATGTTTATTTTAAGCTTGGTTGTACTTTTTACATTTTCTCTGGTCAGCTTTAAATATTTTTTTTTTTGTTTATGTTTCATATCTGTCTTTTTCACTTTGGTAGCATTTCCTGAATGTTTAGTAATCTTTGGTTTTCTGACTGTCTTAGAAATAACTTAATAGCTTATTCTTAAGTATACGTTTGAGGTCAATGCTCTAGAGTGATTGGATTTTTATAATCCCTCAATTATAAGATCTCCAAATGTCCAGGTTTATTTATTTATCTGAGAAATTTCAGGTTTTTTCAAATTTTCAAGAAAAATGTGTGATTTCTTTGGCTGTATACAATTTATTGCCAATGTTTTTGGACTAGAATTTAGAAAGACTGCTGTGTTTCTTGTGCAGCAGATTTTGGTTTAGCACATCAATATCACCATATTTTTTTTTAAGTTTTATTTATTTAAGTAATCTTCTACAACCCAGCTGGAGCTCAAATTCATGTTACACTGGAAAACCTGATTTTTGAGGCAAAGATGATACTAATAGGAAAAATAATGATTGTGATTTATTAAATGTTTAATGTATGTCTGTAGTTTTTGAAACAGTTTGTGTGCAATGCATCAAGTAATCTTTCTCAGCCAGTTAGATCTTATGCTACTTTATGTATCAGTAGGTAACTGATTCAAGGTCAAAGAGTTAGTAAGTACAGGATTCAGAGTATGAATACAAGTCTGTCTGATTCCAAAATTCTCAATCTTTCAAATATGTTGGTGTTGCTGAAAACAATACCAATGGCAAAGATATAGCAACAGAGGGATACATTCTATAAGAACGACTTGATTAACCAAATTGCCATTATTTTCACTTAAAAATAAAATATAGACATATTGACATATTTTTATTCTTTGGAAGTTGTAAAAGAACATTATTTTCTGGCAAAAATAAAACAAAGTCTTGGATAAATATGTAATGTTTTAAGACTGAGAAATTGGAATTGAGTGTGAGTTGATATAAAAGAAAAATTGAAAAAATTACTGAAGTAATCACATGCTATTAGATAATATGTTTAAGAAAAAAGGAAACTTTAGTTTTCTATCATAATTAATTTAACAGGTTTGTGATAAAGAGATCACAGAAATGTAGAAATTCTTATTCTATATTAATAAAAACCTGTAAACACACTTACAAACATATACACACACATGAAAATAAATGTCTCATTCTCACAGAATTCAGTTATTATGACATCATAATGTAACTACTGCAATTTTATTGTTTATTTTAAATTTAAGTATATTTTCAAGTCATAAAGATATAAACTTTGATAACACCAGGCAACTTTGCATTAAAAATGTTTACATGTACTTCTTGTAGAGACAATTCACTTGAATACCAAAGTAAACTTTATTTATTGATACCATTTTACTTAACTAATTATTAACTTTTTTTTTTTTTTCCTGTTTGGGCAGTGATTAAAAATAGTGCTTACAATCAATGGCTTTGTTCCTTGTTTTGTTGAAAGTGAAGAGATAGTGTCATGAAATTCAAGAAAAAAGGACAATTATTCTGAAAGTGAATGAAACTACTCTATTGTTTGACAAAATGGCACCCTAATCATCCAACCATCTCTTCCTTTGACATCTAGAAGTCCTCATTGTGTGTCCAATGATGAATGCTTTGTTCAGACTGTACATTTTGAGCTGTTGAAAGTAAGGGCATCTGCCATTTTTATGCTTATGTGGCCTTACACAAAACCCCTTCTGTTATTTGCCTGACAGAGGAGCACACATCTCCTGTTTCAGCAGAAAGCCTCTGTTGAGAGTTTAAACTTCCAGTTTCTTTGCCAAACAAATACCCTATCCGTGATCAAAGTAAAGCAAGGTTTTGACATTCAAGTTCATGTTTAGCATCCATAACAGATATTAAAAATGGGGGGAAACCCTTTAATTCTAAGGAAATAATTTGATTAGTATCTGGAAATTGGCATTTCACCAAAAACTACAATGACCAACAACACAGAATGCAGGCTTTATTTTGCCCTACTCTAATTTCTCACCATTCCTACTTTCTCAGGACTTTACCAAACACACTGGCCTTATGGTTTTTCATTTTCTCAGAGGCAATTTTCAAATTATCCCCTAGATTCATTTAAAATTATTCTATACATATATCATCTGTATGCTTTCTCAAATTCTTTATTTCTCTAGGATTCAATTTAATCACCACAGTTCCATAGAAATTGCTCCTTCCTGTGAGGGTTAACAATGTCTCCAGGTTCTCAAAACCAGTGGGTCTGTCTGTGCTCTTCTAACACCATTTCTCAGAAGCAGGTGAAACAATGCATGTACTTACTGTATTGTAACGTTTACCACATTTTATTCTATTGTCTATTTATCTCCATTGCCCTGGAGTGAGGCCAGGTACTGCTTCTTTTAGTCTATTAATCAAAAATGTCCAGCAAAATTCCTGGTACAAATTGGAACTCCAAAAACATTTAACTAATGAATGCACAATGAGATTTAATAGTGTATTTTAGTGCTCTTATCTACTTCTCCCTGCTGTCTGGGCATCGGGAGCAATACATTTCAAATGACTTTAAAGTTTAGTGGGATCATATGATTGATTCTAGCCAATGGATAATTAATTAGCAGAAATAATGTGCCACTTCTGGGCTAAGATTTTTAATTACCATTGCCTCTGGTACCGTTTTCCCTCATCCCAGTGATGTTGGAAGTATGTGTTGAGAAAAGATAGTATATGAACAAAGCAGCCAGAATTGCTGCCAAATAGAGCACGTCTACCCTGGAGTTTCACCCACATCACAAGAGACTTGGATCCAGCACGAAATAAACTTCTGTTTTATTATGCCAAGAAACTTCCAAGGGAAGAAAAGAACACTTCAGGCACAAAAGCTACTCAATATTCAAATGTTGCAAGTTTGCCGAACAAGAAAGGAAGCCAAGCCCCCTAGACCAATTTATTCTTAACATGTGGTCTGCATATCACTGATTGTCAACTGGGCACTTGAAGTGTGAGGTCAAAACTTATTTCCTTATAATAGTAAGGCAATGTTTTTATTTTCACTGTTGATATTTCCACTGACAACTCATAAACAGTGGTGGACAAAACTGCTGACAGCTTAGCAGGTTATTAAGTCAGGGAAACCAAACAGTTATACCAGCCATTGTATTCTTTACTCCTAAATAGTCCCAGGAGAAATACGCCAATTTCACTTAAGAGTAGTCTTAGTGAAAATTTATTAAGCAGGAATTTATGAACTTGTTATTTATTTAATTTTATTAATTCCTGGACCCTGAGTTAACACTGCATTAATAGTCTTTGTGTAAAAATGAGAAGTCTGCGTGTATCTTTTTTGTCATGAGGAAAGAACTTGCACAATTGTGTGAATTGTGAGCTGAATGGCTGCATTTTCATGAAAGACCATTTTACTTGAGCAGACAATTGACTGAGTGGGACTTACCTAACTTGGGTATTTGCATGTTTCACAATAATGACAAAAGTGAGTCTATTCCTTCAAGAAAAACAACTTATGGTAACAGGTAATTAAAAGCATGCACATGAGAGTGTTTTTTAAAACACAAGAACAAAAGTTAGGTTATATAAATCCAAAGACGTGAGCATTATCTCACCGAATTTAGGCTTCACATTGAAAGGGCAAGTCTTTCAGAGTATTTTATAATGTATAGAACAGTAAGGGAATAATCTTGACTAGCTCATTACTTTAAGAACAACAAAGAAACAAAAATGCATTAAGAGAGAAAAAAAATAAGTCTAAAGCCACTAATTACTGGAAGAAGAAAGCGCTTTATATTTAAGTCTACATTCTTTATATTAAAAAAAAATTGTATTGTTGAAAATCTCCTTAATGGATGGAACGTACCTGTCAGTTCAAGATCCCAGTGTGTGAGTGTATGTGTGTGTGCAGAGAGAGAGCACAAGATGATTTTGTCCACCTGTGTTCTAGAAATACTTATTTCTAATATTTTACTAAAGAATAGAGAGAATGTTGCAATCATTCTACTAAAGAATATAATGAAGATTGCAAGCAAAATTAAGGATTATACTAAAAAGTCATTTTAATTGCTGAACAGTTTTTAAAATGTGAAAGGATTTAGACGTAAGTCATACATACTACATCATTATTAATAGTCTGTGGGAAGATCAGACACTGAGTCAGTGAAAAGACCTTTATTTAAACAGGCCAGTGACCACAAAGCCATTTTAAAAGGCCATTAAAAACTATGTCAACAGATCCCATTTCCCCAAGCTAATTAACAACAAACAGGCGGCATTGAATCATTTTGTCTATGAGACTGTTTTTCATTTTATAAAGCTGCATTGGCATGGGCGCATTTCTATTTATCTCTGAGACAATATTCCATAGGCATGAAAAGAGAGGAAAAAGTAATTTTTTCTCCCCTCTTATGTAGGAACTTTGCTCCCACTCCTATCCCTGGTGAGTTTACCACACTGGGACCTCTGAGTTAAGAGTTGTCAGTCATATTGGCTTAAAGGATTTAAAAGTGTCTTTTTAAAATTTGAGTTTCCTTAATATTAACTGGCTTAGGCTAATCCCCTTGTCTCTATGTGGCATCTAGGAATGGGCTCCTACCAGTGTAGAGAATCCAAGGGACAATATTCCAATATGATGAGTAACAGGAAGAATGACAGAATAAGAAGAGAGAAAAGGAAGTCCAGTACCAGTTTCACATTCACAGGGGTGGCCAGAGTACCCGAAACTAGGAATGGATTCGAACTAAGGTTGCTTCTAGTAACCCACAAAACTTACAAAATAAAATGATGTAAACTGAGAACTTTCAGCTACAATGCTTTCCATTCCTTAGCCAAGTGGGTAAAGTATTTTCCATTTTTGAGTTAGATTATAGGACGGCAGTATTTTAATCTTAAAATAAGTGACAGCCTTAATCTTGTGTCTTTAAACCAACGCCATCTAACAATCCATCAGAATTTCCTTTCCTTTTAAGAACTATTTCCTTGATTGCGATTATGTAGTTGCAGTGGGGGATTTTAAACCCGGTGTCCTGCCCTTTGGTCAAGGTAGGACACATGATGCACGTATATTCAGTAACCAATACACGTGGATCAAAGAATTGATCTAGTGTTGAAATATTACCTATTTTGTCTGTGCCAATTGAAGGTGATTTTTTTTGTCCCTTGAAATTTAAACATCATTAGGACAAAATATTAGACCAGTTGTTTTCTTTTTTTTTTAATGAGGAAACAAAAAAATCTAGTTATATGAAAGTTTAATCTATAATTAATTATTAAATCCTTTTTTAAAAGCTGTCCCTGTGAGGGTCCATGCTCCAATGGCCAGTAAACATGGAGTGGCATGCCAGGTAAGTATATTTCACTGAGAACAGAGGCAGTAGTGCCTTCCACAGGAAGGCTAGAGTGGAGAGTGTGGTAGAATACCTTGCCATTTTTGGTTAAACCTGTACTTTCTGAACTTTTCATGAAGCATACATATCAGGATGATGTTAATTGTTTCCACTGTCTAACATCAAGAAGCAGAAGAAAAAACTCAGAATATTCATTCTCAAGTGCAGTCATTAACATTGGATTTCAGGAAAGAAGTGTCATCCCTTCATTCTTACTACAAGGTAAAAGGGAACTGTTAAACCAAGATGGGGAAAAAGTTAGGACTGAGATATTTCCAATAATGGGCTTATTATGATATGTTCATATAACATAGTATATGAAAGAAATAAGAGTATGTTTCACTACCTAATATACATATTTAAGATTCAGCAGCCATAGGAATATTTCTATCTGAGGCAAAAAGAGGGAGATGTGCACCATGATTTGTTTTATACAATACTTAGAAACATACACAATAACATATTTTTGTCGATAAAAATATATAATAAAATCAAAGAAAAGCCTGATAAAGCATAAGGAAAGAAAAAATGGGATAGAAAAGGTAAGGAATCCACAAGATATTCAAAATCATGAAAATATTCTGCTTTTCACGGTTGGTGGGTGTAGGGTAATTCTTGTATCACTGTTTTTATGCCTTTCATATTTCTATAAAACTACTTGTGTTTAATATTCATGCTCTACTA
Organism: Panthera onca; assembly: GCF_046562875.1. Lineage (NCBI taxonomy): Eukaryota > Metazoa > Chordata > Mammalia > Carnivora > Felidae > Panthera > Panthera onca. The sequence goes on from NC_138339.1 coordinate 182,528,785, forward strand.
ACTGAGCCAACCAGGCGCCCCTCTCATTTCTTTTTAGTGTTGGATTATATTCCGTTGTCTGGATATACTACAGATTATTTATCAATTCACCTACTGAAGAACATCTTAGTTACTTCCAATGTTTCAGAATTACAAATAAAGCTTCTCTAAACAGTCACAAGTTGGTTTTTGTTTAGACGTAAGTTTTCAACTTATTTACATTAATATCAAAGAGCACAATTGCTGAATCACATGGTAAGAGTATGTTTAGTTTTGTAAGAAACCACCAAAGTGTCTTCCAAAGTCACTTTCCCACTTTGTACTCCTACCAGTAATGAAAGGAAGTTCCTATTTCAAGTCAGTACAGTGCCACTGCAGATACAATGATGCATATCAGAATACCTATCTTCATGGACATTACAGTTTATTAGCAATGATAACACACACACACTGACACACACTCACACAAGTCTGCTAAAGTTTTCTTTAATGCTGGAATTTCTAAGGGTATGTTCTTAGGAATTAGATCTCTAAATAGAAATTCTTAAGGCAGAAGTGAAAAAAAGCTCATTTTTCATTTTATTTCAGTAAAGAATGTCATTTGATTAAATAAATAATGGTTTAACAGCTTCTTGATGTTCCCCCTGAAAATGTCTGATAACACTGAAAGAAAAAGCCCATTTGGCATACTACATATTGCCATTTGCAAAATATAAATTATGTGTTGAACATTATATTAGGTAGTATATATACCACATTACTTCAAATCAAAAATTCATCATTTGTGAAATATCTAAACTAAAAGGAAAAATTCAGTCCAAATAATCATAAAAATTTATCAGTTTAATTTACACCCTAGACATGTAAAAATGTGATAAAAACTATTTCTCATTAATTAATAAGATATTTTCCTTATTATCCCTTTTAAAATGTGATGAAGTGTAATGTTATATTCATTTTATAAATGAGATCACTGATTATCAAAATGCTGTTGCCTGATAAAGTTACAAATACAGGAAATGAAATAGTTAGGATTAATATGTGGTTACTCAATCTCTACTCATACTTTACCAGTTAATTTGGAAGCAGAAATTAAGTTCAAATTAATATAAAATAAAATTTAAAATTTACTGTAAAAAGAAGCTTATTCTTAATAAGAAAACACATAGATTAGAAAACTGAACATCATGAATGTATCATTATATCTATTCAGGCATTTTCTAATTCTCTGAAATGTGTATTATTTTCACATATTTTCATGTCTTATGTTTTTCTTGATTTAATGATTCTTCCCTAATACATTGCTACTGGAACAGATTGAATTGCTTTAGGCATATTTTTTTTCCTGGTTTACCAAGAAGAAAATTGCTCTTTATATGATATAATCCCAAAGTAGTTGGTAGTCTTTACACATTAATGACAATATGTCCTTTAAAAAATTCCTCTATCTTGTGATTTTCCTAACTATAGTCTAGTAATGATCACAAATTCCTTCAGCTTTTATTCTTCCCTGATGTTGCAATTTGACTAATTCCTTGACCTTTAAAACTTTATTAGCTATTATGGTATTAAACTCAGAAGTAGAGAATTGCCCAATTTCATTAAAAAGATATATTTTAAACAGATTTTCCACTTTGCAATAATCATCTTTAATAAAAATATTCAATAGAAAGCACGGTATGTAAGGTTTATCTTAGACAGTACGTATGTTAATAATTATGAAAAAGAAAAGAATCCATTGTAAGAATCCCAAAATGCTGAATAGAAAAAACAAACATAGCACATAGTAACAAAAATAATAGGAAATAAAGCCATAACATCAACTATGTTTAAAAGTGAAAAAATCTCATTTATGTTGTCAAAAAAAGATGAAGTGGTGTGGCATATAAGGATAGGGGTCAGTCCATCAGTATGTATTGGGATGAGGGTCAGTTATGAATGGTGGACATCAAGGTGGAAGACACAGGGATGCAAATGGGGCATCTCGGCTTATACCTTACTGTATAATTGGACTTTGGAACAGTGCAAAATATTTTGTATATTTAAAATAGAAAATTAAATTTAAAAAGATAAAAATTTACTTCTTAAACACTGAAAATAACATGGAATAAGTGAACTGGTGTTTTAAGTTGGTAATAAAATCACATAGAGATTTCAAGTGTTTTAAAATGCACTATTTTGATTGTATGTCCTTAGCGAGATATTTAAAATATATATATATATATATAGCTTAAACTGAAATTTTTATTTCTCCAGTAATTGTAAAAGTAGCATTATTTTGAAATTCTGATATACTATTTTACATGTAAATGTATATATTGGTATAAAGAAATAAATATTTTAAATGGTGTTAAAATAATTGAAAAAAGGAGGCTGATGTGGCTCTAATGCCATGCTGGCCTACCAAAGTAAACCACAATCTAAGCCTGTAAAGACCTCAAAGTTACAAAATCAAGACACTAAGGACAACCCATCACAAACAGCCAACTAGACTTAAAGCTATAGCCAATTAAATAATTTCTTTTCTTTGCTTCCATATTTTCTTGATGGCTCCAGGTGGCAGAGGGTTCCCAACCACTTTCATCTTGACACTGCCCAATTCCAATCAACTTTTGTTCAAATAAACTCTTAGAATTTTTAATATATTTCAGTTTATTTTTTAATAAGAGGATAATAACTGTTTTTCAGAATAATAAAAAAAGGAATTAAGTAAAAGCCTTGAAATGTTAAAATTGAAATGGATCTCATAAAAATATGTTTTACAAACATACATATTTCTTGGGGTCCCTGGGTGGCTCAGTTGGTTAAGCACTGGACTCCTGGTTTCAGTGCAGGTCATGCTCACAGTCCTGAGATCAAGCCCCGCATCAAGCCCACACTGGGCATGGAGCCTGCTCGGGATTCTCTCTTCCTCTCTCTCTCTGTCCCTCTGCCCCCTCAAAATAAATAAAAAAAACTTTAAGAAGTACATATTTTTTTTCTCTTCCCATTCAGAAGGACAAGGAATAATCTTTCAGTCATAGTTAACACCAACTACCAGGGCTCAGACTGTGGAATCTAAATATGATTTCCCACAACAGAGACACAGGGCTCTTTGGAATAATGGTCACCATAGAACAACATGTATCAAAAGGTAAAAAACCTGCCAGAGCAAGGATGCATGTTGAAGGAGAGAAGCATCAATATGAAATACTCAGGTGGCCCAAAATGAGGCAAGTTTAACGTAAAAAAAAAGAAAAGAAAAAAGAAAAAACAAGACTGACTAGTGACTGAAACTGAAATTAATTGAATAAATATAAAATCCATGATATTTAATATTTGAAAAAGAAAAAAAATGACACAAACAAAAACTTAGTCACCATTGAAATAGTTACTTCTTATTCCAAATTTTGGTGATTAGAAGGGAAAATAATGAATTTACTCTTCCTTTCTTATGTATATTGTATCTCAAGGTAATCAAATGACTTTAGCTGGTGAGAGAAAGTCTGCTTTAAAAAGAAATTCAACTAGTAAATGTGGAAGGAATATGAGAATTTAAAAATTGTTATTTGCAACCACTAATGAAATAAATGATTCAAGCAAAAATTATCAATAGATGAAATTATAAGATGGAAATTTGAAGTTTTATAATGAAGAGATCAGCCTTTTGCCAATTCACTGATACATTTAAAAAGACAACCAGATATTATGTTTTTTGTTTGTTGGTTTTGTTCGTATGATGCAACATGAACTCCACAGTCTGTATAGGTCTTTATTTTTGCAAAAACAAAACCAAAAATAGCTTGAATCTAAAAGCTAATCAAGATTTTAGAGCTAAATCTAATTTGCAGGAAATGCAAGAGATAGTGGAAAACATTAAATAGCATAATGAAAAAGCAAATGAACAGATACATAGCAAAACTGACTTGGTTTCTTCAACAATGACTTGGCTTTTTTTTTTTAAGTGAAGGGAATATTGTTCTTATTACAAGAAATTTAAGAGAATAATCATCAAATGCAAAATGTTTACAGAAACTCCTCCCCATGAACCCTTATTACTGTCTGTAACATTCATTTCTTCTATTACAGCACTTGATATATTGCATATGATTTATTTATTTATGTGATCCACTCTTACTAATTTAGGTCCTCAGTCAGGATTATATTTTATTCATTACTGTTTTATTCCCATCTAGCATGGTTCTTGATTCACATAGAATGGCATATAAAACGCTCAATGACTAGTTCTGAAAATATCTTCATTGGGAAATGTCTGAGTTTTATATTGCTGTAAAAAAAAATCACCACAATCTTAACAGTTTAAACAACACACATTTATTACCTAACAGTTTCTGTGATTCAGAACCCTAAGCCTGGCTTAACTGGGTTGTACAAAGTCTCACAAGACCATAATCAAGAAGTCAGTACTGCAATCTAATTTGGAGACTTGCTTCAATGATCACTGGGATTGTTGGCAGAATTTTTTTTTTCCTTGCTATTGTGAGATTAAATGCCCTGGCTTCTTGCTGTAAAACATACTCAGTTCCTGGAGAATATTCTCAGTTCTTTGCCACATGGTATTCCCAATATATCCACTTAGTTCATCAAGCCATCAAGGAGAGTCAGTAGGGTGAGTCCAAAAGCAAGCTCGAGTGTTATATAATGTGATGTAATTATGGAAATGACATTGCATTACCTTTCCCATAATCTATTGGTTAGAAGCAAGTTGCAGGTACTGCATACTCGGAGAGGGGATTATACAAAGGCACGATAACTAGAGGTAGATGAGGGAGTCACCTTCTAGGCAGTCTCACATAGGACATTATGTGTAATATTGTTCAAAATCCATTTAAACAATAAATTGCCAAAAGTGCTTGCCCTATTGTGGAATTTAATCACCTTGTAAATAGCCACAGTTAAACCTAAAAAATGTTTAGAATTATGTTTCACATTAATGTATTTGATTTTTTTCAAATAATGAAAGCCATTTGAATTAGACTGAATTGTTACAGGGATTGTGAGAGCAACAAATTAAAACATAGTTTCATAAAACAATATTTATGATTTTATATTGAAATAATGCACAATTATGTTGTTTTTGATGTACATCCTATACAGTTACTTGTTAACAGATTACTTAACTCTAAAAAATCAATTTTTATATATATAAACATTGTATTTCCTATAGCTATTTCATATATATTCATATATATACTATATTTCATATATATTTTTGGGATACATAGGGGTATAAATAGATAAAGATGTGGAAGTAGATATAGATGTAGGTATATTTTTTATTCCCAAGTTACATTATCAATAAATAGTGCTGAAAGGGCATGTCTTAATGTGTATATCCAGGCGATTGCTTTTCTTTCAAATACCTAGAATGTAATTGATATTCTCAGAAGCTTATAGTATAAGACTCAACACAATAAAAATGAATAATCCAATTAAAAATGTGTAGAAGACATGAATAGAGTTGTCCAAAGAAGACATACGGATGACCAACAGACACGTGAAAAGATGCTCAACATGATTCATCATCAAGGAAATACAAATCGAAATTACAATGAGATATCGCCTCACACCTGTTAGAATGGTTATTATGTTAACAACAATAAACAACAGGTATTGGCACAGATGTGAAGAAAGGACAACCCTTTTACACTGTTGGTGGGAATGCAAACTGGTGCAGCCACTCTAGGAAACAGTATGGAGGTTCAAAAAGCTAAAAACAGACTACCCTATGGTCCAGCAATTCTACTATTAGGTATTTCCTCAAAGAATACAAAAACACTAATTCAAAGGTTACATGCACCCCATTGTTTAGAGAAGCATTATCTATAATAGTCAAACTATGGAAACAACTCAGTGTCCATCAACTGAAGAAAGGATAAAGAAGTGGTATACATAAAATGGAATATTACTCAGCCATAAAAAGGAATGAAATATTGTCATTTGTAATGATGAGGACTGAGCTAAAGTATTATGCTAAGCAAAATAAGTCAGTCAGAGAAAGACAAACACTATGATTTCACTCATATGCGGAATTTAAGAAACAAAATAAGTGATCATAGGGAAAAAGAGAGAGAGAAAAACCAAGAAACAGACTCTTTAATATAGAGAACTGATGGTTATCAGAGGGGAGGTGGGTGGGGGAATGGTTACATAGATGATGGAGATTATGGAGTGCACTTGTCCTGATGAGCACTGAATGCTGAATCGCCATATTGTACACCTGAAACTAATATTACATGGTATGTTAACTAACAGAAATTTAAATAAAAATTCTAAAAATAGAGCAATGTTTAAATGAAAGGAACCTAGCTCTACTGTTCATACACTCTTGTGAAAGAGTGTCTTACAGCCCTTTCATTTTCAAAACAATAAATATGTTGCTCCCCCCCAAAAATGCCTATAATTGAAACAAATGTTTAAAATCTAAAAATTCCTATTGGTGATAGAATTTAAAAGGGAATTTTACTTTTTATTTTCAAATATTAGTTCACTAAAATTGGCTATTTAACCATAAATTTATCTAATCAAATATTTATCTACCTACCTACCTACCTACCTACCTAAAAGGAGATCATTTTTACTTTCAAATTACTCTGATCCTCAGTTATATGTATGGGTTTCTAGACTCATATAAGCAATTAAGAATTTGAGAAGAAAAATGGTAAAGAGCAAAGGTCTCTCTAATATGATGATTAATCTTGTGAAATAGAAAAAAAAATCTCCAAGATTTTCTTGAGCTGCCCTAAGAGGAAAGAGTGATTTATTTCTTCCACCACATGTCATGTTGGCAAAGAAACAACTTCTACTGAACTTACAATCACGATAATCAGTACCTATACTTGTATTTTTTTTCATTAATTTGTTTCCTTAGAGATTCGATAAAAGTCCATACCAAACCAAAGAGCATTACTGAGGTAACATTCTACCTAATCTTATATGAAGGGATCCAAGAATATATGATTATACATATATTGCCATACTTTTACTATATATTCCAATATATGATTGGATTCCAATATATAAATACTGTGATGTATGTGATGTATTGTTTGCATATTATTAAACAAAATTATTTCACTACTGGAATTATAAAATATAAAACACAACTCACTAAATAAAATATGAATCCATGTCAAATGTTCAGGAGGTTCCATATTTTTATGATTAAATATCTAGTAACATCTGCTCTTAAAGTGTTCTACAAGTAAAATGTTGCTGTGTTATGATTGGCTGTCTCAGGGAAAAAAAAGTGACCAATGTTTAATGGAAATAAAAAAAAAAAACAACTTATGAACAATCTTTCCCTATCCATAAAACAGCCACATAATTTCTGTTCTTTTCTTTCTCAAATAATTGCAAATACACAGCCAACTTTGATTTTAATAGGCAAATCTGTAAGCTGTTCCATTAATTGTGTTATTTATTATTTATTTTTGAATGCTCCTTTAATATGTTTGTTCCCAATTTTTAATATTTTTATAAACTTCCCTACAATCTTTGAAAACACACCTACACATAAGGCAATGAATGAATGATAGTATGAAATAATATATCTCACTCACTCCAACTGAAGCCAGAGCCAAACTTGGAGACAAAAATGATTAAGCCTACAGATATTAATTACATTGCTTAGATGCTAGGATCACAGAAGTACTGAGACTGGGAAATTCTCATCCTCAGAAATTTGACAACAATTGAAAGTTGAAAGAAGCATGTAGCAAAATTATCTACAAAATAAAATAACTACCTATAAAACAGAAGTTACATCTGAAGCATGTTTCCCTATACTTCAAAATTTCTTGACAGTGTGTAGCTTAAGCTGTACTAATATACTTTCATGGTAATGTACATGCCTTTGGACTTGATGAGGTAACTAAATTAAACCAATACACATACACACACATACATACCCCTTAAATTTTTTTTATCTGGTTGTTCAAGGATACATGTGCAAAGATGTTCATAATAGCATTAACTGTAATAGCAGAAATTGGAAGGAATTAAAATGTTGTCAAATGGGAAAATGGATAAATAAACTTTGTCTAATAAAATACTAAAGATCAAGGAATTAGAGCAACATAAACTGTCTTGAATCTCCTAAACACTAAAGACAATTTTACCTATTTTTCAACAAAAACTTAAAGTAACTATTATATCCCACGTAATCTCTTAGATTTTTAAGATGTATTGGAGAACAAACTAGTTAACAATTCCTGTTCTTGAGCTGGAGACAAAGAAATAGCTACAGAAGAATAAGAGTTTGCTAACGAATATAAAGCTTAAACTATGTTTTGGGTGCTTTCATTAGTGCTCATATTCAATTATGCAAATGGTGCATATTTGTTATAAATATGTTCTATGATATAAATATATATTATGCAATGAAACATACAAAAATAAAAACTTAAGAGCATGAGATAAAGATAAAACTAAATTTTAAAACTTTTTTTTTTAATGTTTATTTATCTTTGAGAGAGAGAGAGAGAGAGCAGGGGAGGGGCAAAGAGAGAGGGAGACACAGAATCTGAAACAGGCTCCAGGCTCTGAGCTGTCAGCACAGAGCCCCTCACGGGCTAGAACCCACGAACCATGAGATCATGACCTGAGTTAAAGTCGACGCTTCACTAACTGAGCCACCCAGGTGCCCTGATAAAACTAAATTTTAAATGCCTATTTTATTTATTATTGACAGTAACCTGTATTTCTATGGTTATAATGCTATTAATAATATCATAGTGAGAATGATATGATTATATACATCAAAATTTTAAAACAGCCTCTTAAGTATTTTTTAGTATAGTGTTTTAAAGATGTGTTTTTAAATCTTTCTCACTTGCTGAAAATTATACTTCAGAAAGTTAGGTGACTTGATTTAAAAAAAATTTTACATTATGGTAAAAAACAATTTCTGTTATAATCATATTTTATTATAAGTTATATCATTATTGAATAATGAGATTAAAGAAAGAAAATAGATGATTTTTTTCTAACAAGATAAATTAAATGGTTTTTTGTCAATTGATATTATTTTGTTTCTAAAATTCTTTTATGGTCCAAAATTTAATATCTAGTTACCTAATTATATTCATATTCACATATGCAAACATATTATTAATATATACCTACCTACTGGTGTTAATTGTGCAACTATTTATTGTACATTGGAAAAGTACACATTTTGTCTTTTCAAGAGTCTTCACATCAGTTAGCATGAATTATCTTGGTACTGAATTTTCCCAAATTTCTTTATTTAAAATTAAAAAAAAAATTTTATGTACTTTTGAGAGAGAGACAGAATGCAATTTGGGGAGGGGCAGAGAGAGAGGGAGACACAGAATCTGAAGTAGGCTTCAGGCCCTGAGCTCAGCACAGAGCCTGATGCAGGGCTCAAACTCACAAACCATGAGATCATGACCTGAGCCAAAGTTGGACAATTAACTGACTGAGCCACCCAGGTGTCCCACATTTTCCCAAAAACTGAATTAGATTTTCAGAAAACATATCCATATTACTATTAAAACTAAATGTGAAAAAGTTAATACTAAAATATATCAAAGAAATATTAGAAATCAAATACATGAACATATACATGTGTGTATATATTATATATAATGTATGTAAATATAAAGACATAAATTTATATAGAAGGAGATCCAGAATGTTTACTTGTTTAAGTAGAAGAATTGTAAACTAGAATGTAATTTGCATTATTATCCTTTTTTGCAAGTTTTTTTTTTAAATTTTTTTTTTTTAACGTTTATTTATTTTTGAGACAGAGAGAGGCACAGCATGAACGGGGGAGGGGCAGAGAGAGAGGGAGACACAGAATCGGAAGCAAGCTCCAGGCTCTGAGCCATCAGCCCAGAGCCCGACGTGGGGCTCGAACTCGCAGACCGCGAGATCGTGACCTGAGCTGAAGTCGGACGCTTAACCAACTGAGCCACCCAGGCGCCCCCCTTTTTTGCAAGTTTTAAAAGAACTTATTTATAAATAAGACATTAGTTATTTAAATTGTAACAACTTAGGTATAAAAACCTTTTCATCTTTCTCCCAATACAAGTTTAGATAACAATTTGCTAGGCCTACAAAGCAAACACATGATCTTTTAAAGAGCTTTACCCATTTTAACACTTGTGCGAAATCCAACTATCTGCATGAATTAAATGCCATGCTTATTACCAATTTTGCTCTCTATTAACTGCGCTATTGCAATAGGAATAAAATATATAGTCATTTTTAAACTAAAGTCCATTAAAAATTCGATTTGCTAAGGAGTTTAATTTACCTAGAAGCACTAAATGAATTTTGGATTAAAATCCAATTATCTTGATGTTATACAGTTTTATGCAATATTATAACTCTCTAACTCTTAGTTTTAAAGCTTCTGCATGAAATTTCCTTCTAATAGAAAGCATTTGCAATATGCAATTGCAAAACTTCAGAGTTATTTTAATTTAAGAAGTTGTATGACCCTTACTTCTAGACTGAAAACAGGCTTTGACAAAAGAAAATTAAAAAAAGAGAGAGAGAGGAAGGAAGAAATAGTGTTTATTTATCTTTGATTAAAGTCACAATTCAGTAAGACATGAAAACTGTTCAAGTGAAAATTGGACTTTTCCACCATTTTTCACAAAAAGGAGAGGGAAGCTATTATCTTCCAAAATAAAATAATTTGTTTGAAATGATGCTTATAACTTTAGTTTTCCCGAATAGTATTTACCTCAGATTTAAAATGTAAAAATTGTTGGCTTTACACACTTACACATTCTGAGTATATGTGAGGGTGCATCTGGGCTGCTGCCACATGACCATTCATCCCTTCCTTCATCACTCAACCTCAAGATCTGGGGAAGTCATTCAAATGAAGATGACCACTGACCTTATCCCAGGAAGTGATGAGTAAAAAAAGAAAATGAGTTGTGGTATAGGAGCCCCAGAACAGCATTAGTCATTATTTGATACAAAGAAAACTCAATACACTCTTTAAATGTTAACTCTTGCTTTTACTTTTCTTCTAATATTAATTTTATTAATAATTTCTTAATAATTTTTTTCAAATTACAGAACTCTAAAATTTTAGCTGTCCCTGAAGTGATGATTTAGCACATGAGGAAAAAAATATTTGTCATACACTAGTTACAAGAGGATATGACAAGAGAGGGACCGAGTAAAAGATTAGCAGACCGTTCTATTTTCAGGGAAGAATATTCCTGGGAATTGACATAACTAATTTTTAAAATCAAATTTTGTGTAGAATGTTAACTCTGTGTCTCAAGATCTAAAATATTATGTAAAAATGAAATGCAATGAGATGCATTCATGCTGAGCTGGTAGGGAAATCTTTTCCTCAACCCTCAATTACCTCAGGTTTTTTATAATAAGTAAAATCACTGCCATTTAAAAAATAAGACCTATGTAAATACTAGTGCTAGTGAAGATTTAAAACATCTGTGTCTCAGCATATAAAGTAGATTTAAGATCAATCTGTTTTAAATCTTGATAAGGATATAAACTTGTTCATCGAATTGTTGCCCCAGGGACACAGGGTTTTGTTGGGTTTTGTTTGTTTTTCTGACAAGAGAAACTGGACAGTTTTATAATGATTGATGTAATTTTGTTTCTAACAGTTGTCTATAAGAGCAAGGTTTACAATACAGCGAATTACAAACAGATTAGGCAACAATTCTGAGAAGGCAGCTACTTATCAGTAATGCTGTCCCATCTCTGCTGCTTGTGATTACTCTGTCAAGTCAAATTGTAAGATTTACCAGTCCAGAATATAGTCTGCCAACGTCCAGAGAAAAAAACACACATTTTTGGAGACATGAATATTTCTTCATTTAAGACTTGACTTATAAATTTTGCATATATCATATACACACACTCACACACACACACACACGCACACACGCACACACACACACACACACACATTATCCATAGTCAACTAAGGAATGGATGATAAAGGCCACAATAAAACCCCAAATTTCTGAATTGCAAGGCAAACAGACCATAATCAAGAAATTCTCTTCCCACTGGGTCTGCCTTCATTTCAGGGTTCAGAGGAAATAAACACACAGATTTGCCAGTTGTAGGGATCACCATCATGCTTGCCATCAGATAAGTTATTCTGAAATGATAAACTCTTCTGCTGGAAGGATGGATGGAGTTGGCTCAAATGCCACTGAGATGTTAGAAATTATACTTTGATCTAGAATGCTTTTGAAAATCACTTTCGGCAAACATTTTGTTGGAGTTCTAACCAAAGAAAATTCACACAATAAATTCAAAAATGTGTGTAGGTCAACTTAAATGACCCAATTAACTTAGTTAAATAATCCTCAATTACTACTTAAAAATGCCTTAAAATTATTAAAATCTTAATCTGATGTAAAATCAGTTTTGGAAGAGAATACACACATCCTTTGAAGAAAGACATATTTCCTCTACCTCTCTTTTATATGACTATCTGAAGACCCATTAATTCAGAAAGAAAACACATCTGATGTCAAGTTCAAAAGCTTGAGATCTTATAATTGCCTGCAGAAAGTTATTTACCTTTTTAAAACAAGTTATTATGTAGCAGAAAAAATAACTCAGAGACAAACTGGAGGTAACAAGGAGTAGAGGAATTTCCCTTCAACCCTGAACCATCACTTAGAGATACCTTCCCTCACTTAGTGATCAGTGAAAAATAATTATATCTCAAGGTTCAGACACTGTAGTTTTTGTCAAGTACACAAGAAACAAATCTAAATTTGTTTGGAATGGAATGGGAAAACCATTCATGGATGCAACGAACAGATGTTATTAAAATGTTAATACTACACAAAGCAATCTACACATTTAATGCAATCCCTATCAAAATACCACCAGCATTTTTCACAGAGCTAAAACAATCCTAAAATTTGTATAGAAGCAGAAAAGACCCTGAATACCCAAAGCAATCTTGGAAAAGCAAAGCAAAGCTAGAAGCATCACAATTCTGGACTTAAAGCTACGTTACAAAGGTGTAAGCATCAAGACAGTATAGTACTTGCAGAAAAGCCAACACTGGGGGCGCCTGGGTGGCTCAGTCGGTTGAGCGTCCGACTTCGGCTCAGGTCACCATCTTGCGGTCCGTGAGTTCGAGCCCCGCATCAGGCTCTGGGCTGATCCTGGAGCCTGCTTCTGATTCTGTGTCTCCCTCTCTCTCTGACCCACCCCCGTTCATGCTTTGTCTCTCTCTGCCTCAAAAATAAATAAATGTTTTAAAAAAAAAATTAAAAAAAAAAAAAAAAGAAAAGCCAACACTGATTAATGGAATAGAATAAAAACCCAAAAATGGGTCCACAACTGTGTGGTCAACTAATCTTCAACAAAGCAGGAAAGAATGTCCAATGGAAAAAGTCTCTTCAACAAACGGTGTTGGGAAAACTGGACTGTAACTAACAGAAGAATGAAAGCATAACCTATAAAAGAAAAAAAAAAGAAAGAAAGAAAAAGAGAGAGAGGCAAACCAGAAAACAAACTCTAAACTATAGTGAACAAACCAAGGGTTGCTAGAGATGGGGTGGGTTGGAAGATGTGCTAAATGGGTGATGGATATTAAGGAGGGCACTTGTGATGAACACTGGATGTTATATGTAAATGATGAATCACTAAATTCTACTTCTGAAACCAATACTACACTACATGTTAGCTAAAGAGAATTTACATAAAAACTTGAAACAAAGAAAAAAATACTTGCATTTAATGAATGAATGAATGAATGAATGAATGAATGAATAAATAAATAAATAAATAAATAAATAAAATTGAACAAGAAGACTGAGCTTTATATGTAAATAGCTGACTTTGGAATATGGTTGACAAAGAGGTTGTAGTAGGAATAGGAAAAGGACAATTTCCTGTCATTTTCTTGTTGTTGGAAATTACATAAATAAATTTGTTTTTCATGTGTTATTCCCTAGCATTATATTTTTGTCGGTTGTCATTTTAGTGAAGATTAGTTTAGTAAAAGACATTTAATATACTCTATGCAATGATTTAATGTTATACATATCAATTGTAATTCACTGGAGAGGGCTGCATCTAAAAAGTTGATGGCAACGCTGTTAGTGCTGCTGTATTATAAAAATTACTATTCTCCCCTCAAGACACAAGCTTCCGTGGGAAGCAGGCTAAGAAATATGTGAATTTCCAGTGGTTTTCTCTGATGCAAGGATAGCATTCCTCTAACTTTTGGGGGTTGGAGGTAGGTGTATATTGTTTAGAAAAGTGATTGTACAGGGTTTCCATGAAATCACATTTTAACCAGCTGACGCTGCTCAACATTGTCTAATATATATGCATTTTTTAATGCATCAAAAATTTCAAATAATTTAGAAACCTAAATACTAATCCCAATAATTTCTAAATATATTAAATATATTTTAAGCTATTCAAACTATTTTTTATACATATCCTAATTTTCTACCTATTTTCTTATTTTTCTTCCTGAAAAAAAATATTTATGAAGAGCATGCCGTTCGTTTGAGACTGGGTTAACCTGTATTCAAAGGCATCATTTTAATTTGATCTAGTGAATCCACAATCATGTTTTATAATGATCAAAGTTCCCGAAGTGCTGTATTTCTTTCCAAGGGCTCCAGGCTGTTTCCTGGCATTCTTTAATTTTCTTTGCTTCATGAGACAACTATTAAAGAATTTCAGATAAATTAATAGTTAAATCACAGATTATGCCAATTCCTTGATATTAATAACAGAAACACAAGCTGAAGAATATCTGTAACAAAGTAGAACATAAGAAGCTTCCCAATCTGCAAGTCTGTTACATTTGTAGAGTATATAGTATGCTTTCATTTACAATTATTTATCCTTTATCCAGCAAGAATCCTTTATTTCATTATTATTGGTGGTTATTAGCAGTTACTAACCCATGATTTTTCTCTACCCTTTCCTAAAATACTTATACTTAGGGTGGAAGGCATTGTCTTTTACTATTTTCAGGACAAAACATTTAAACAGTAGTTTTAGGAAGTGTGTCACAGCAAGAGATTGTGAGAAACCAATATCTGTTCATGTGTTTTGGGGTCCTTTACTTTACTTTTGTTGATGAAACTTTATCTTTACTACTAAGGACTAAATGGCAGAATTTGAAACTTTCTCATTTATCTTTCAAAGAAAAGTTTACACACAATGGCTTTTTGCTCATACATAGCTTAATACACCAATGGTTCCTAATTAATTCAAAGTATAACATTTTATAAACAGAGAATTGATGCATATTTTATGAATAGTATATCAGTGTTCATCAATAATCAATACTTCAGTCAAATGTAAATTATCAGGTTGTTTGTCTTTACTCAAATATAAAGAATAATGCAATACTATTTAAAAATATGTATCTCCCTGAACTTAACTAACAGTAACAAATGTATCATCACTCAAATAAGAACTTGTTGGAATATTCAGGTATCATTGTCCCTCCATCAAAATAATCAGAAAAGTCATTATAGCAATTGTCCTCACCATTCCTAGACATCACCAAAGTAGAGAAAAAGAAACTCTTTGGTTCATTCAAAACGTTTTTAATGGTTTATTACTTTTATTTTTTCCTGAAGTGAACTTAATATGCACAATAGGAAGAATTAAAATATTTACTGAGAACCATTAAAAAAATAGCTATGGGGGCGCCTGAGTGGCTCAGTCGGTTAAGCGTCCGACTTCAGCTCGGGTCACGATCTCGCGGTCCGTGAGTTCGAGCCCCGCATCGGGCTCTGGGCTGATGGCTCAGAGCCTGGAGCCTGCTTCCGATTCTGTGTCTCCCTCTCTCTCTGCCCCTCCCCCGGTCATGCTCTGTCTCTCTCTGTCTCAAAAATAAATAAACGTTAAAAAAAAAATTAAAAAAAAAATAGCTATGGACTTTACTATGAATCTCCTGAGAAACTACCCATTCCATTCTATATTTTAAGAACCATATTCTCATTTTATTCACTGTATACAGACTGACTACATGAAAACATACAGAAATGATACAGCATTATCTCTTAGATTTATAATAAAGAAAATTATATTTATTTTTCAAACATTCAAGAGTTGGACAGGATAATTTATTTTCAGAAGACGTGTATGTCCTGCAAGAATTAACTCTGACAAAAATCTCTAAATACCAAAGATCAGCCCATAAATTACTGCAATTAACTAGAAGCAAATATTGAATTAATTACTTGAGCACATTAAACAAATAATATGTAATAATTCCTGAATTGGTGATATTAGTGAAGATGATATGGTGGTATCATCTTGTGATATGCCTAGATTTATCTGGTTCAGTGATTCATGAAGTAATATAATACAGTTGATGTCATGCTGCTAATTTAGATTAAATATTAGAAAATTTAAAAGTAGAAATATTGAGCAATAGAATTTGTATTAACAATCCCCCCAAACACAGATACTGTAAACGACAAGACTGCCTAAATCAATGAGCTAATTACAGTAAGACAAAGTTTACTACAATTTAATTTACATGTTTTACTTCAAAAAAAAAAAAACCCTCAAAAGTAAACATCAAATAAACAACAAATCCATTTAGGTATGGTATGGGGAAGATAAGCCATAATAAATGAATTATTAAACCTGAAGACTTGGGCTTTTATGTGACTATCAAGCCAAAATAAACTTGAATTCTTTATATGGGAATAGGTGCTTGATAACCAACTTGGGATAAATACCAGTCTCATTTTAATAAAGGTAGAAAGCTATATCCGTGGTCTTTGCTGTATAAAATCTTTTATTGAATAAATCTACAAGGATGAAAGAACTCAAAACAGTATTAGGTTTACCAAAACTTAGGAAAACTCACACAGCATACCAGCTCTAATAGGACGAAATTTGTAGCTATACCACCAACATTGTTTTCTTGTTCATTTTATTTTTAATTCTAAGTTATGATAGGCTGGGGAAATGGGCACATTAGAGCAGAATAAATTCAAGTTCATATACATTTTCCAAAATAAATCTTTTCAGAATATATGATTTCCTCAGTAGAAATTCGTACCAAATTAAATGTATTTCCAATACTTAGTTGTATTTGCCAAACCCTTGTTATCTTGCCTTAAGATATATATGTATGTAGATATATGTATATGCATATGTCAAACATACATTTTGCACACCAAACCACATCAGAACTCATTGACATACTATGAGAAATATTCATTTCTTTGGGCAGAAGACATGAATAGACATTTTTCCAAAGGAGACATAAAGATGGCTAACAGATCATGCTCAACATGGTGTTGATGCTCAACATCACTCACCATCAGGGAAATACAAATCAAATCTACAATGAGATATCACCTCACACCTGTCAGAATGGCTAAAATTAACAACACAGGAAACAACAGATGTTGGCAAAGATGCAGAGAAAGGGGAACCCTCTCACACTGTTGATGGGAATGCAAACTGGTGCAGCCATTCTGGAAAACAGTATGGAGGTTCCTCAAAAAGTTAAAAATAGAACTACTGTATGACTCAGCAATTGCACTAATAGATATTTACCCAAAGGATACAAAAATACTGATTCAAAGGGGCACACACACCCTGATATTTATAGCAGCATCATCAACAATAGCCAAATTATTTAAAGAGTGCAGATGGCCTTTGACTGATGAATGGGTAAAGAAGAGGTGGTATAAGGGCACGTGGGTGGCTCAGTGGGTTAGGCATCCAACTTCGGCTCAGGTCATGATCTCATGGCTCTTGGGTTAGAGCCCCGTGTTGGGACTCTGTGCTGACAGCTCAGAGCATGGATCCTGCCTCAGATTCTATGTCTCTCTCTCTCTCTCAATCCCTCTCTCAAAAATAAATAAACATTTAAAAAAATTTAAAAAAAGAGGTGGTATAAATATACAATGGAATATTAATCAACTATCAAAAGAATGAAATCTTGGGGCGTCTGGGTGGTGCAGTTGGTTAAATGTCTGACTCTTGATCTCAACTCAGCTCATGATCCCACAGTTCCTGAGTTTGAGCCTTGAGTCAGACTCTGTGATGATAGTACAGAACCTGCTTGGGATTCTGTCTCTCCTTCTCTCTGCCCCTCCCCAGCCTGTGCTTACTCCCTCTCTCTCTCTCTCAAAATAAATAAATAAACTTAAAAAAAAAATGAAATCTTGCAATTTGTAACAATGTGGATGGAACTAGAGTGCATTATTCTAAGCAAAACAAGTCAGTCAGAGAAAGACAAATACCATATGATTTCACTCATGTGGAATTTAAGAAACACAACAGACAAACATAGGGGAATGAAAGAGAGAGAAAGGGAGGCAAACCATCAGAGACCAACTGCAGAGAACAAACTGAGGGTTGCTGGAGAGGAGGTGAATGAGGGGATGGGCTTAATGGGTGATGGGTATTAAGGAGGACACTTGTAATAAGCATTGGGTGTTTTACATAAGTGATGAATCACTGAATTCTACTCTGAAACTAACATTACACTATATTATATATTAGCTAACTAGAATCTAAATGAAAACTTGAAACATTAAAAAAAACCATTTCTTAATTTCCTGTCTACTGGTAAACTGGGATTCAGCTGATGTTGTCTGGGGCTGTCAGAGATTAGTTCCAAGCTGTGGGTTGGGCTCACATTTGTTCCATATGTCACTCATATCTATGAACTAGTAGCTAATCAAAGCAAGATTTCCCATGGCAACAGACACACATTCAAGAGGATGAGCCAGCCATGTATTTAAAAATCAAGCATGTATTTATCTGCTTCATTCCACTGGCCAAAGTAAACCACATGGCTAAGAAGGAAGATATGTATGGAAGAAGTAAATACAAGTCTGATGAGTCTTAAAGATGATATATAGAGAGTCATAAAGGGATAGATAATTTAGGTACATATACTATTCTGGAAGTAAGGTTGGGTATTCAGGGAAGATTATTTGATTAAGTGAAGATCAAATGTGAAGGATAAAGAGTTAGGTTTGCAGAAATGGAATAAAAGGGTGTATTACAAGTATAGAGGGGGGATTACTAGTGAGAAGTCCAGTGGAAGAAAGAGCATGGTATTCAATAAACAAAGGCTAAACATACTGACAGGACTTTGGGGGAGGTTTTGATGATGAAAAAGCACAGACTGTATATCTAAGTTATTTAGTGTGCTATCACATTTGGGACTTCAACATTAGAATAGTAGGATACGTAGATTTTAAGCAGACAAGTGAGAGAAATAAAATTTCAATTTAAAAATAAACATTCAAGGGGCACCTAGGTGGTTCAGTTAGTTAAGTGTCCAACTTCGGCTCAGGTCATGATCTCAGGGTTAATGGGTTCAAACTCCATGTCAGGCTCTGTGCTGACAGCTCAGAGCCTGGAACCTTCTTCAGATTCTCCCTCTCCCTCTCTCTCTCTCTCTCTCTCTCTCTCTCTCTCTCTGTGCCCCACCCCACTTGTGCACACACAGTCTCTCTCTCTAAAAAATAAACATTAAAAAAAATCTTCAAAAAAATTAAAATAAACATTCAAGGCACCTGGTTGGCTCTGTTGGTTAAGCTTCTAACTCTTGATTTCAGTTCAGGTCATGATCTCACGGTTCCTGAGTTGTAGCCTGGCATTAAGCTCTGCGTTCACCGTGCAGAGTCTGGTTAGGATTCTCTCTCTCTCTCTCTGTCTCTCTCTGTCTCTCTCTCTCTCTCTTTTTCTCTCTGTCCCTTTCTCTCTCTGCTGCTCCACTGCTCATGCTCTTTCAAAATAAATAAAAAATAAAAATAAACTTTCTAGGGGCACCTAGTGTCTGACTCTTGGTTTCAGCTCAGGTCATAATCTCATGGTTTGTGAGTTCGAGCCCTGAGTCAGACTCTGGGCTGCTGGTGTGGAGCCTACCTGCTGGGGATTCTCTCATTTTCTCTCTCTCCCCCCTCCCCCAGTCTTTCTCTCTCTCTCAAAATAAATAAACTTAAAAAAATAAACATTCTCTCTTTAAAGCAAAAGGGAAAAAATGGCTATGTGTTTGGAGAGAGTGAAGAGGAGACTTATAGTAGACTTTCTTTTCTTTTCTTTTTTTCTTTTTTTCAGATTCTATTCTTTTAACGTAATATCTACCACCCGATGTGGGGTTCAAACCTAAAACTTGGAAATCAAGACTTGCACACTCTAATGACTGGGCCAACTGGATGTCCCAGTAGACTTTTAAAGCAGTTTAAAAGTAGTAGACTGAGCCTGGATAGCACAGTCAGTTAAGCATCCAGCTCTTAATCTCGGCTCAGGCCATAATTTCATGGTTCCTAGGTACAAACCCCACATCGGGCTACTCGCTGTGAATGAGAAGGCTGCTTGGGATTCTCTCTCTCCCTCTCTCTGTGTCCCTCCCCTGCTTGAGTGCTCTCTCTCTAAATAAATAAATGAATAAACTTAAAAAAAATTTTTAAAAAGATCTAAGGTAGTTTGGTCAAATAAAGTTTGCTGGTTTAGACTGGGTATTAGCAGCAGAGTTTAACAGTATAGACTTAAATAATGGTAGTAAAATATGAACACTAAGAGGAGATAATATTTATTGAGTTTTGCTATAAGCCAAACATTGTGATAAGAGCTTCAATTATTGCCTATGTAAAATTCACAAAATTACTATAAAGTAATTAAACTTCTATCTCCATTTCATAATTGAAGATCTCAAGGCCACAGCACTTTCGTGGAGAGGTGAAGGGTGCAGGGTGAACTTCCTAACACCAAAACCCATTACATTTACCAATAGTCTATATTGACCCAATTTTAAAAGTAGGCTTATAAATAATACAGTTATTAATTGTATAAAATTATTTACCTAATGTGGATCTTCTTCTAGCTAGTACTACCTAATGGGTCTGTATGTAGCACTACTGACCCTTCATTAACATTAACACTGAATTTTTTATTCCTTTTATCCCAGTCATTTTCGTGTAAGATGATGCTTTATTTTGCTAGAGCAGATCTCCAATAATGGCTGTTTTACTCTCCTTTCTTATACCTTAAGTAGCCCTGCTCCTTGACATGTTGGACACAGAAACCATTTAACTGTATTTTACATATTTAAGGAGGACAAAATGAGATTCTTTGCCTTACATTAAATTAAGTATGTTTTACATTAAATTAAGTATGTTCTACATTAAATTAAGTATATTCTAAGTTATGTGTTCATTCTTTTCTAGAGTAGGAAAAATGGGAATTAAAAAATTAATAATTTTTATTATTTAAACATTATTTATTATTGTTAAACAATATTAATAATATTTAATAGTGTCAGTTTGATTAAAAAGCATCTCAAAAAAAATGGTTTGCCAAAGCATCTGAATCTTGACCTTAGAAAAGCATTAAAGGTGATTTGGAAGAGATTTTGGGCTAAGACACAAGGCTTTATCTCAGTATTCAAAGTCCTATAAGGCCTATTATTCCCTCTTAAAATATATGTCTATTTTAGATACTTTTTTCTCTTTGTTGTTCTCACTAAACTATACGTATATCTTTTATTTTAGTAAAACCATGCTCCTTTTCACTGGCACTCAGGTTAATTCTTGAGAAGTAACAATTCAGGCTACTTTCCAGCCTTGCCTGGTGTTGGTTAGACAGGAATTTGGAGAAGTTCAGGGGAGCTATAAGATTTTAGATGTAATTTTATCTTGGCTCTGCCAAGTTGTAAAAGAGTAATAGGATTGTGAAGAATCTCTGAATGTACGACAATAGGAAATGTGATCAAGACTCAACTGTAAGCTTTTCCTCTTGCTCAAATTGCCTTCTGCTTCTTTGCTACTTTGAACCTGGCAGCCAGCTGTGTTGGGCCTTTCTGGAGGGAAGACATCTCATCCCTATAGCCATATATCTTGGCTCTTTCTATCTTTGCTCTTTCCCTTGGGGGCTTTAAGGATGCACAGGCTTTAAAGGATGCCTTGATTTAAAATATCGGTTGTTAGAATCTTTGTTCTAATATTGTCAGTTCTGAGTCTGATCAAAAGTTCAGAGGTTAAAGCAGAAAGTTATAATCCAGTGTTAGTTCTTTTTTCCTTTTTTTTAAAATATGAAGTTTATTGTCAAATTGGTTTTCATACAACACCCAGTGTTCTTCCCAACAGGTGCCCTCCTCAATGCCCATCATCCACCCTCCCTTCCCTCCCACCCCCATCAACCCTCAGTTTATTCCCAGTTTTTAAGAGTCTCTTATGGTTTGGCTTTTTTTAACCTGAATTGAAAATTAGAATTACCCAGGGAGATTTCAAAACTACCTTTGCCCTGGCCCTACTCCCAAATGTTCTGTATTAATTGGTTTCAGGTGCAGCCAGAACATAATAGTTGTTAAAAACTGCCAAGTGATTCTAATGAGTAGCCAGAAATTTCCAGAAATTGCCTGATTCTTCTATTAGGACCTTTTGAGCTCTACCACCAATGTGGGGTCATCTAAAAATTGTGATGTTCTTTTACTTGCTCTGTGTACCTGGACTCCAAGAAATCCTAAAATATTGTAGACAAAATTGGTAAATTTCCACTCATTTAATCGGTATTTGACCTGTCAAGATGTTGTCACAAAATGTTAAGAAACATACATAATATTAGCCCAACTAAGCCTATTTACATCTAGAATTCCCATGGTTCTTTGTAGTTGACTCTAGAATCACACAACCAGAACCTATCCACCCAGGATATAATTTTTTTTCTCTGCATTTGTAAATTACAATAGAGAGTTCAGTTGATTTTTTTTCCAGTGTCATATTTTTAAATGGTCAAATATTTTTGAAAATTATTTCAGATGATATTTTATGGGTTGCATTAAAATTAAATATCTCCTGTTATTAGATATTTTCTGTCAGATTTTTACTTTTATAAATATAACAATGATTAAATAATTTGTAAAACTGGCTGAATCAGGGATGATATCCTCATAAAAGTAAAACCACCTTAAAGGATCCTTTAAGAATCATAATGTATATTTTCAAATGGCCTTTAGTAGAAGTTAGGTGTCATCATTTTAGAATATTAATTATTGATCAAAGTTTAAAGAGTTAAATAGTTCTCTCAATGGAGAACCTGTTCTATAAATAGATACCTAGACAGACTTCAAAATATAAAATATGATTCACAAACAGCTGGCCTTTGGTCACGGTGGCTAGGGCTGCAAAACCATAATTTCCATTTATTACCTTTTTTGGAGTTGTGTTGTAATGGACTGATTGATTTTCTGTTTCAATTCATGGTTGGCTTTATTTTACAAAGACTTAAATTGAGTGCTTGCAGTTTTCCTCATGGCTAATTAAATTGCTGAGGAAAAAGATGTCTGGGTCAAATAACAATATGCTTGGATAACATATGTTTTGCAGACTTACTTTAAGCCTGGAGGAAAAACTTAAAATAAACACCAGCGCTCTTAAGATTTGGCAGTTGAGATATTTGCAAGAGGGGCATTTACCTAGCATTCCAATGTCAGACTAATTCCAGATCAAAAAGAAATACGCTCATCATAAATATTCTTAGATAAACCATTTTAAGATTTCTCCAGCTTTTAAATCATAGAGTTAATTATTCAGTTACATAACCATACATTTTTAAAATTTACTTATTTTTTAATTTACATACCATGAAGGTACATTGGCCAAGGCTGACTGTTTTCTTGGTGCTTTATTGAGTTGTCATTATTTGAGATTTTTTTTTAAATGAATTGGGGGAGTTTGTTTACATCTGCTTTAAAAATATTGCAAGGTATTTGCTCATTGTAGCCATATACTATGTTGTATCCATTTGGGGCTTTGATTTTTATTTACTTATTTATTTTTTTGTATGTCCTAGAATGGATCCAAATCACTTTATAAGTATGGTCTCAGTTTTGTTTAGGTGTTACCACAATGCACCTTCATTCATGGTATTAACACAGTCTATCTTTGTGGTGTAGGCCCCTTGTTCAGTCCTATGTTCTTGGTAAGCTTCTCAAATTTCAAAGACGATGCTAATATTGACTCTTATATTTATTTATTTATTTTTAATATGAACTTACTTTTCTAGCAATGTAATTAGCTGGCCTCTAGTTGCTCCTCAAGTACCATTAAATCTTAGACTTATCATTGGTCAATGATTATTAAAGCTTACCTCACATAAATATATTTAAGGAAGATTAACTGAATGGTATGGAGTCATTAATTCCAAAATCTGATGTTTTATAAGCAATCAATCACAGAACAGAGCCAATCCATGAGTGTCCACTAACTCAAGGTAAAATGAGAAAAATAAGAAACATATAGTGTTTCTTTCTTAAGGTAAATATATTTAAAGAAATATATTTAAAGAAATCCTTTAACAAGATTTTAATTTTTATTCTCAGTCAGTAGAGGAAAAATATAGAATACACTAACATAGTGTTAGTGAAAATGTAAAAAAAATTAATTGGAGTACCACTTACATAAAATAAAAATACATATAAAATATAAATTTTATAAACATAACACAAATAAAAATACAAATTAAACATATTGTAATGGAAAGAAACATAGCATTTAAAAGTAAATAAGTCAATAAAGAAAACAGATAACAGTAAATAAAAACCTTTCATTTGCTTTAACAGTGGTGATGATCACAGAATCTAAAAATTGAAACATTTCTGTGTTACTACTTAGACCCTCAGTCATCCTATTGCACCCCTCCATTTTTAGCATTCAATGTTACTGCTCTCTGAGGTCCAAAATCCTGGTACCAATTTTTACAGGCAATTTAAAGCCTGGAATTAACCAGGTCACTGGAGTGATATATCAGCAATATGCTTTCATTGAATCATACCTACATTGCCATGGTCCTTGTTACTGAAAGTTATAAGGAAGGGTTCTATGGGTTCAGCTACTAATTAGAAGCTAAGAATAATTTCCTGCCTATTCTTCCCAATATTATATTATGTTACATTATATTATATATCATTTATTCTTTAGACAGATGAAATACCTTGTTTCTCAGCATGCCTTTGTTTAATGAATGAATTAATGAATACATAAATGAATGAATCTATTATCAGCACCATTCAAAATTGTGCCTCCAATCTGAAATTCATTTGTGATATCTCACTATAATCATGTCACATGTAAATGACAATTGGAGCCAAAAATATGGCTCACTTTTGTTACAATGTGTATTTTGATTGTTAGAACCTTTCTGGTTTTATTTTACCTGTCTTTCTCTTGTTTTTCTTCAGTCTTCCCATGTGGGGAATAAGCTTAGGAATCCCCTGGGGCTTACACCAATGGGTTAACAAGGCATAAAGAAGTACATAGCCATAGGATGCTCACATCAAGTTTGGGTAAACAAGATTAGCTGAATAAGGATACAGAAGGGGAGCTGGGGCCCCCAGAATAAAGTAGGGAGGTGCAAAGGCACCAGAATAGGGAGGGGAAAGGCCCTAATATAGAACATAGGTATATGAAATAAACAAGATTAGGTATTCAGGGCAGAAGCGCCCCCCGCCATCCCCAATTTAGTACTATAGCAGAAAGCTGCTTTCACAGGAAGGAAGGACCAAGTTAGGTAAACAGGTAAATTGGGCCACAGACCACTGCTCTGCACTGCAGGGTAAAGTTGCCCAGAGCGGAGATGATTCACAAAAGAAATTTGCCTTGTTAACTCTGAGGTCACATATCTTACCTGTTTCATCCCCTAGGCTAGCTAAGATAAACAGAGGTGGTGCCTCATGCCCGCTGTAAACAGCCTTCCACCCGACTGCCCAGCGCCAGGATTTTGCTTTGTATTAACCCAAACCCCTAACCCCAAATATCTTCAAGACCCCCTTTCCCTCACATCCCCAAGTTAATGTTCACAGTTTCATTGTCTCTTTGTGTACTCCCATCACCATGTTTGTAAGCTTTCTGATCCTAATAAAAATGGGCAAGGACCCTTATTTGGGGCTCTTATCTTTTCCCGGACATTTGCCATCTATCTCGCATTTTAATCCCACGTCCCACTTTCTTGCTAGACAAGAAAGAACTTTAGACCCAGAGTCTATGACATTAGTGTTCTCACTCATTTTTTTCCCTAGTTTTATTTATTGATGGTTCTACATGCATTCTTGTAAAAGGATTTAAATTGTTTCTGGAGTAAACTAATAAATATTGTGATGCTATAATAAAGGATTTCTAAATCCCAGTGCCACCATGTTTCAGATAGGATCTGAATTTACATATCTGCCTTATTCATTCAATTTAAGTAATGATTCTTTTTCTTTGACCTCTTCATGGTATGTGGTTTCAATAAACAGTTTAATTTTTCCTGTCATCCCCCAGGACCCCATTCCATTCAAGTAGTAATTGAAAATACTACCCAACTGCAACAGATAACAGGAAGGCAGAAGGGAGAAGCATGGGGCATATCTGCTTCAATAATTTTTTCTACTTCTGACACATTGATTAACTCCTTAAAGTTTAAACTATAATAGTTTTTTAACATGCTCTGAAAAT
Source organism: Panthera onca (assembly GCF_046562875.1). NCBI lineage: Eukaryota > Metazoa > Chordata > Mammalia > Carnivora > Felidae > Panthera > Panthera onca. The sequence goes on from NC_138339.1 coordinate 182,555,208, forward strand.
TCTCAATAGAAATTATGGCAAGTGCTCTAAAAGCCACAAAAGTGGATAAGCCCAAAACATATGGTTTCATTGTTATAACAGATTGGCATTACATCCTATAGTATCATTTCTATAACACATTTGAGTTGTATTTTGTTATCATCACAGATATTTGAATACTTAGCACCCACTGCCTACCAACCTGAAACTACGAAAGATACTTGGGTTTCACTTTCTGCTCACCAACCTTAAACTTTGTGGCTCAAGGGAAAGTAGCCACAATGTTACTTTCCTTAAGAAAAGTCAACTCAGTTTGGAGCCACAGTGTTTTCCAGGAAACTCTGCCATTATCACCTTAAACCTCCTTAGTATAAATTCCCATAAATCACTCAGAGTTGCCAGTCTGAAAGTGGTATATTTATGTGAGGAAGAGATCTACAAGGAATACGTGAAATTATCAATGTGGTTTTAGTTCCCCAAAGCACTCTGAAACCTTAGCTCTTGCAATATTGGTTAATTAATAAATATGAATTCAATGTGAGAGAATCAAGAGATACTCTTACCTTGGACTTAAACTTTCAATTATTGCTATTTGCTACACCACACACACTCAGCTTTTTTTGAGTTTGGACAGAACATGGAGAGTTTTATCAGTTTTTTCCATGATCTGTACAAATTTCCTATTAAAAGAAGTTAATATCTCAAATGAGCTGCCTAAAACTATTAAGGAGTCATCATAATTAAAATACGTGTGTAGGTGTATGTATGCACATGCATACACACACACACATGAGTTTGCAAGTTGCATACCAGACAAATTTAAATCAGTATTGAAATTTTTCCTCAATTTTAGTTTACGAAGAAAGTTAGTATTCCTTCCTTCCTCTCACATGATTACTGGACCATGGAGTATTTCCCTATTACTGTGTTTGATGGTTTATTGCTGACAATAGCTATCTGCTCTGCTCTGCCAACCTCTGCTGATATTTTAATTACTTTCTTTTGTTTCTATACACAGTTGAAATTTTGAGATAAATAGCAATTAAAACATACAAGTATGTTCAGTGGTAATCACCAGCTTTTTCTTCAACAACCCAAAGGATGAGGCTTTGAGAATAGTAAATGAATTTATGTTCCATTAGGTTTAAATTACAATAGAAATATTTTTCTAATGCTAGTTTTCAGGAAGTTAAAAAAATATCATCAGCAGCAACTCCTCTTACTTATCTATGCATCAAGAATACTCCATTCTTATTATCACTACGAAAATCTGTAAAATAAGGAGGTAGCAAAAGTTAGATTTTCTCAGGATCTTGTGAAGTGGAGATATGGCTGTGATCAGGTTTACAAAATCAGTATATTGAAATTTTTATTTTTATTTTAACTTGGCATACAAACAAATGCCCATTTCTTTTTCTTTATTTCCAAACAGTTACTTGCTTTTAATTTAACAATAATTGTAGACTAACGTAAGGCATTATAAAATGTCCTTACTTTGATGACACAGTAAGCTGCAGAGCTAATTTCAAAGTGTATGTGGAGACTTTTTTTAATGAGATAAGATAATTTTTGGCAAAACATTTCTCTAAAAATATATGACTAACAATCATCTTTGTGTTAGTTTCTCATCTGAACCATCTTCCTTTCTTTTCACTGTCCGAACAGATTCAACCCTACCTTTGAGGACAAATTAAGACCCATTTGCTCTATTAACATTATCTTAAACACACTTCAAAATGGGACATGTTTCATTTGCCCTTTCTGTTCTTCCATCATTTCTTTATAAATTGTTCATTTGCAATGTCTCATTATTTTCAAGCTCTGAACTGTTTATAGTTATTTAGTATGCAAGGGTTTGATTTTATCTTCCCCACAGGAATATACATTCTTGGCAATGATTGAATATAAAATTCTTTTTTATAGCAATTGTTCAAAGTCTCATCCATTGTGTTTATACAATAAATGTTTACTGGTTTTATATTTTTGTGAGATAGTTGATTGATGAATTTTATACTACGAATGAATTGCCATAAGCAGGAGTGGAAAGATGGATCATTCTTTACTTTCAAAATGTCAACATATTTACCAGATCAATAATATATCTAGCCTGATTAGAAGGTCCATTAACTTGAAGCCAGAAGATTTAATGGTACAATATTCAGGGAAACAGAAAACTAAATAGACAATCACAGTACCCTGCTAATTACAAGAGGGATGAGAAAACTCCTACGGAAACACATAGGAAAAGATTTATGTTAATGTTGTTACTTACTATCTTATATATTGAAAATTCTATCCAAACATGCTCACTCATCATTAATTATGACTGCCAATTATGTGGCTTCCTTGTGTTTCTTTTACAAGAAGGAATAGAGAAGTGTGGTTCAAGTTTGAGGGTTGATGAAAACTAAAGAGCTATTTCCTTTGGAAAAAAAATTTTGAAAAATTTATTGAATACACTTCATTCAACTTTATTGAATACACTTCTCCCTTTTGAAATTCTTATCATTTTATCCATGTATGGAGATTTGTGAGCCTTTTCTATGGGCCTGGCAATGTTCTGTATTAATCCATTTAAAACTAATATCAACACATGTGGAAGCTACCAATATTATCCCATTTTGGAGATACACAGCCAACCTGACACCAAAGGCTAGGTCATAATGTCTACCATATCTTTCTAATTCTTTTTTTTTTTTCTTTTTCCTTTGCTAGTTGTATATCACTGTTCTGAGACCATAGCAAAGACTTTGGTTCCCATTTAGTAATGCTAAACTTATCCCACGTGCAAACCTTTACTTCTGTGGAAATTTATTCATGAGTGATTTCACCTTCATATCCATCATGCTCCCCTCTCCTCTGCCTCTCTAAGTGCTTGTTGGAGAATTCCACTTGTGTCATATGGTGTTATCACTTTGAATTCAAATGTGCTTGGGTAGTTAAAGATGGAATGGAGAGGATAAGGTCTAATGTACCATTCTGAGTATCCTAATTCAGGCACTTCTATCACTATTTTTCAAATCACTTAGGCAAATATGTTCCTCAAACACCTGGCTAATAGCATTCTGTTAATCACTGTCACTTTTCCTTTCTTCTTTTGGTACTCCCTCTTTCTGTCATTGTTCATATCATAGCTCTATTCCACAACTCATTCTAAGTTTTCAATTCCATTAGACTTTTGTTCTAGAGGAAAGAGCCAGTGTCCAGTTTTTCCACTCACTCTCTCTTCTATACCTTCCTCTTGTAGTATCTTTTTTTTAAACACCAATTTTGTATAATACAACTATACCATTCTCCCTATAATATTGAAAGGTTTCATAGTCCTTACAAAATGATGCCTCTAGTAATTAGCCTGACAAAAGTTTTTCATATGTGCCAAATTATTTCTCCACCCTTGCTGTACAACATCCTCCTCTAAATCTCTAGGGGTTTTCACCCACCCCTGTCTGGAAATTCCATGTTCATTTTATTCTTCACTTTTAGTCACATAGTTTCTTTGGAAAACTAACTTCCATTCTCTCCATTTATTGATTTATTTCTTTCATCCACTTATTTGTCATTTATCATGGTATACATTTTTTTATGTTTTCTATTACATTTTGCATTTATTTTTGTTCTATGTAAAAATAATGTATTTGTAGGCTTATTCGGTAGCATAGAACTTTCACATAATAGTTACTCAAACATGAGATTGCAAATACACACGAAGTATTCCAGGAAATACAGTTGGGAAATATAAATAACTATAAATATGTTAATTAAAAGGGCTTGAAAATGCACTTTAAACAAATAACTACATAGATAAATAAAAACGGGTTGCATATTTTGAAGGTGACATCACAAAGCTGACTTTAAAATGCAATTGTTTTGCCAAAAGTTTTTGTTGTCCTCAATTTTTGATCCACAACTAATTAACACCGAATACATATTTCAAAGTGTGGTAAGTGAATCAGCTGGATTAAGAATATAAAAGGAGAAATTTTGCAAAGCATAAACTTAGAAGAGAAAAAAGTCAATGATTTTTTCCAAGTTTACTTTAAAATAGCATTGAGAGAAAGAGGTTTTTTGTGTGTGTTTACGCTTTTTACTTTTAAAAATTGTATTTCATTTTTATTTAAAACACAAGCAGTTTCGTTGTTCTGTGGGTGAAACTACTGTTATATTATAAACTATTTTTTACTGTTTTGAAATAAATGTTATTAAAACAAATGAAATATCTGATAAAGAAAATTCTACTTGCATGAAATTCAAACAGCTTGAAAGGTAATTTAAAAAAATTAATATTTATTCATTTTTGAGAGACACAGTGTTAGCAGGGAAGGGGCAGAGAGAGAGGGAGACACAGAATCTGAAGCAGGTTCGAGGCTCTGAGCTGTCAGCACAGAGCCCGGAACAGGGCTTGAACTCATGAACTGTGAAATCATGACCTGAACTGAAGTTGGAGGCTTAATCAACTGAGCCACTCAGGTGCCCCTAAATTTTTGTTTCTAAATTGTCTTACATGTTTTATAAGATCCTAACCTTAAGTAAACAGAGGTCTTGCAAACAAAATACCAGACAGAATTTAAGTTTTTGCTCTTCATTGGCATTATCTGTGAATCTTGATATATCATTTAAATGTATCATTGATGATATATCATTTATATCTGAGCTTCAGTGTTATAATCTATACTATTAAATTTTGGTTACTGATATTTCTGGGTTGTGGATAAGAATAAATTAGATAATTAAGGTAAAAACACATAGCACAAACCTTGGCAAGATAGCAACAAATATCAGTTGAATCTAAATTTTAGAAAACATTAAAGCAAGGGACTTAATTCAAAATCAAGTTAACTCTACATTTAGTTTATTCTTCTATGCCTCCTAACCCAATCTTGTTGGAAAAATTACTTATAATTGAAAACAGGATACTGTGATAAAGTGAATCCATGAGACACAGTGCCTTCAGAATCATCTCAAAACATTTAACTATCATGCATTGAATACTGGTGAATTGTATATAATGATTATAGACAAATAGCATGTTTAGTTAACTAGTCCTTTTTTTTTTAAGTGTATTTATTTATGTTAGAGAGACAGAGAGAGAGAGAAAGAGAGAGAGAGAGAGAGCACGTGGGTCAGGGGCAGAGAGAACCCCAAGCAGGCTCTATACTGTCAGTGCAGAGCACCACATGGGGCTCAAACCCATGAACCATGAGATCATGACCTGAGCCCAAATTAAGAGTTCAATGCTTAACTGACTGAGCCACCCAAGTGCCCCTGGCTAGTCCTTTATACTCCTTATTTAATTAGGTTTATTTCTTATTTAACTTTACCCTAGCAGCTATACATTTATCACAAATGATTTAATAATTGAAATTATATTTATGGTTGATTTTTTACTGTAAATTCTTATTTATGTGTTAATAAACGTTATATCGGACAGTTATTGCATGGTGTAAGAAAGACTCATGTTTGAATGCTATATATCACAACTAACTGTACAAAATTAGACAAATAATTTAATCTCCCTGAGCCACAGGCCCTAACAGGAAAACTTCCCTCTTAACTTTATATAATTGATATGTAGAAGTGATAATTAAATAAATAAAGCATGTGTCAAAACCTAAATAAGACTTTTTTTTTTTCAAATAGTAAGTGTGGTAAAAATGACTACAATGGTATTGAGCCCCAAATAGGCAGTCTGCAAATGATTATGTATTTTTCTTTGTTTTACTCCTAAACACAAATTATATTCTAAATCACCCTATATATTTTTTCCAGAAGAATTAGAAATAATGAGACATTGAGCACCACATTTCTAAGACTCAAAGTTGTTCCTTAGAGTAAGCCTCTGCAATGAGTACATTGAAATTGAGAAGAGATGCACAACCGTCTTAAATTTCCTCCTCATCAACAAATGCAAGCCTCCTAAATCTCTACAGTTGAACTCTAGTCTAAAACTTCTTCAAATGCAAATACATGAGAATAATAAGAATTCAGACACACCTCAACATTGATTGACATTTTTCTATTAGTTCCAATCAACTGCACGGTAGACACTTACACTAGGCCATGAATAAGGGATCTAATTTAATATATCTGTATGACCTAACCAATAGACATGGGTTAAACAAAACCAACATGGAAAGTCTAGTTGGAAGATATTAGGGCAATATAGAAACACTTTTATTTGCTCATGTGGGGTTATTAACAACATTTCTTCATGACCTAAAATATTTAAGATCAAAAGAGCTACTCATAGATAAGGTTGAATTGATAAGCATGTGGCTAAGATGCCAAAGAATATTCAACAAATAATGTTACCTCAACTTGCACGGTCTGGGCTGTGAGTGACTACTGGCACTAGGAGGTTACTCAGGGGAATACCCATATGTCAAGATGTTATGGTATTAATTTATGATTTATATACAGTTATGTCTTTATCCATTTGCTCATGTGTTCTGCCCAGCATGCCCAAACAATTTGTGGACATATCCTTCACTTTGAAGGCACAATTTGAACAAATACTTATTTCAGGAATTCAGGAATCAAATAGTGAAAAGTGAATCCTACTTATTGATATATAAAAATATTTTACAAATCAATTACAGTACATATATTATATAATACGGCATATGTTGCATATATATACTGTATATGCCCACACAAGTCCTGGTATTTGGGGGATTCACTCTCATCCGCCATATACCTTCTCCAGCCTCTACCTTCCTCTGACTCTTTTTGTTGATCTTCCTGGCTCTGTACCCTAAAATTTATCCTCGGACCTGGCTTAAATGGTGAATAAATGACACTAATAATTTCCTGGCTTAAATGTTTTCACAAGTGTTTTGTCTCTGCTGCTACCCACTTATAGAGACATGAGTGAAGTAAACAACACATATAATTTCAAATAACTACTTAGAAGTATCCATGATAAATAAAATTTATGATAATAAAATTTTAAATGTAGCTATTTATGACATTCCATACATCTACTCTCAAGTCAGGAATAGGATATTGAAAATTAAAGTTACATTATTCTGCATTTCCTAATGTTAAATACATGGACATTTTCTGTGTAGTTTAATGTTTTTCAGGTCCCATGATTCAGTGCCTTCATCTTTCAGATGAGTACCTCTCCAGTAATTCAGTGGGTTTTATCTTAAGAGCATCAAGCAGGATAAGATATACAGAATGTAAACCTAGATAAGCATACTCCAATATACCCTAAATAAGAGAGCTTGAGCACTCTTTAAATCATATCATACATAGTTTAAAGTCCCATAATTAACTAAGAGGTGAGTAATGTCCTTAACTATATATTTGTTTTATCTGAACTCAGTAACATTTTGCCACTAAATGTAAAACAAAGAATTGTGACTACTATGAGATAAATTTGGCTTCAGATTTAAGAAATATTTCATTTAGAAGATATTTTTGCTGTAAAAAAAAAAAAGTAATATCCTTTTCAGTTCTAGAAGAGTTTTGTGGCCAAGGATCCCAGTTTGGCAACCAGAAACAACATAAAAAAATAAAGAAATATAACTCTTTATACTTTCTTTCTTAAAACCTCTAAACTGCACAGGAATGTAAAACCCTCGTTATATCTCTTACTTAATGCTTTTACATTAAAAAAAAAAGGCCTATGTAGATCACTTAAATAAAATCTCCCTAAAGTCAGCCTCCTGCCTTTCTCTCTGACCTCCCAGGACTTACACCATGGGTATGTAATGTGTCACACAGGACCCCATGTTTTAGAGGGATGCCACACTTGACTTCTACTTTGTTGTCACCACCTTAAAACCTTAATAACTTTAACAAGACTTACTCTTTCACTTTGCACAGACCTTCTCTAGGTAGCCAGTCCTGTTTTCCACCCTCTCAAAGGCAAAGCAATAACATTTAGGCAGGCTTAAAAGAACAGTTCATTTAAAATCATCTTTCAAGAAAAGATGCCAGTGAAAAGTTATAAACTATTAATCACTAATAATTTTTGTTCTATGAATCATATGTGAAATTGAACACATAACCATGTATCAGAGACTAAACTGTGTTTGGGAAGAAACTTCATGTGAAGAGTATCAAGAACTTAATGCATATTTTGATTTACAGTAGCACTTTCAAAACATGCATTTTAGGAAGGAGTAAATGAGGAGGTATGTGTAGAGACATCCGTCTCACAAAATGTAAAAATTTTTACCACCGGAAGAATTTTATAATAGCATTTTCTCCCAAATATTGTAAGCTGTAACACTGAAGGCATTTCCTACTCTAAATGTCTGTCTCACTCCAGATCATGCTCATTCTATGCACTTCTTTTCATGTCCTGATTATAGCTACACTACAGAAAAAGAAAATGGCTAGAAACACTTGTTTTATAGAGACACAATCTATAAAGAAAAGTGCCTTGATGAAATGGAAATACTGAAGACATACATCCATTGCTATGCCAGTCTCAAGCTAGCAGAGGCCCTTCATGTTGGTCCATATTTTCTCAGTAAGGAAAACACAACATCAACTTTAGAAATCTACAGGCTACTTTTACATGAGTTCTGCCCAGGTTTTTCTTTTGTACTTTCACCATGTGCATTTCATTTAAAGGAAATGATTGCCATATGGTTTTGATTCATTTACACTCAGCTCATAAAAGTACTATGTTTTAGGAGGTATTTGATGTCCACGAAATTTCTGAATGTCTTTATAAGCAATTTTATTAAAACCAGGAAGTTATATTTTGCTAGCATGTGAAATTGAATAACAAATGTTTCATATTTGTTAAAAGAAAATCTCTCAAATCTATGAATGCATATATATCACAGAATGACTTTGTCTATCTACTTTCTTATCTCTATGATTTTGTTTATACATTCCCAGTGAAGTAGAGAATTGAGGAAGTTATTTACAAAGTTCAAGTTTATAACTCTTTTTACAGAATTATATACTTAATTTATTTTTTTTATTTTAAATGTTTGTTTTTAGTGAAAATTTAATCCAGATTCTATTCCACTTGCCTGTAAATATTCTTAAAATTTTATAGTAGAATTTATTACGTATATATATAAGTTCATTTTAGTTTTTGAGAGAGAGGGAGAGTGTGAGCAGTGGAGGGGCAGATATAGAAAGGGAAAGAGAGAGAATCCCAAGCAGGCTTTACACCGTCAGCACTGAGCCCGATGCAGGACTTAAACTCATGAACCATGAGATCATGGCCTGAACCAAAATCAAAAGTTGGACGCTTAACCAACTGCGCTACCAAGTCACCCCCAATTTATATATTTGAAAATAAAAAATGAATGTGAACTTTTTGAGTTCTGTTTATTGGTTTTGTATAAATGAAAATTCCAGAAGTCTCAAGCATACACTTTGGTTTTCCATTCCTATAGCTTTCCATTCATTATTTCTTTTGAAATTTGCTTATCTGAGTGAAAAGTTTAAATTCAACACTTGAGTTTTAATTAATGTTAGATATTAATTCAGAACAACTCATCAACAAATACACTGCAGGTACAGGTTAATTAAATAAATAGCAACCTAGTATAGGTTGGAAGACAGGATAGGGGTGGAGGGGTGGGCAAGGAAATTCCCTAACAGAGAAGATGACTCAGAGAAGCCTGACTAAAATTTGGTCAGACTATCAGTGGCCAGACTGTGGATTATGCAGAATCTTATAAGCCATAGAAAGTAATTCACATTGTATTCAAAATATGAATGGTAACCATTGATAAATTGTTATCAGAGGAGGAACGAAGTCAACTTTTTTTAAAAGTGTCACTTCGGCTTCTATGTCAAAAGGTAAGACTTAATGTGTGTGATATTTTGACTTATGTATTAAAGTAGACTCTCAACTTAAATTATTTTCATTATTTTTTATAAAATCTAAACTCAAATATCCCTGTTTTCTTCTTTTATAAAAGTTGAAATACTAAATGGAAAATATATTAAATATTTATCATCCAAGTGTTGATATTTATACCTTTCCCTTATGACACAGAAATATATTCCTTTGATTTTGAAAGTTGTAAAATTAGTGATTAACATTGCCATATTTTTACTGTTAAAACTGAAAAAAAAATACATAATCCAAACACAATCCCCAAAGTCTCTTTTATTAAATGAACTTAAATAAACATCTCTTAAGTACCGAGGTACATCTTGGTACTATCATGTTTGGAAAGCAAAATGAATTAAAGTGAAAACAAAAACAAAAACAAAAAACTAGCCTGATTATATTACCTGATCAGCAAAATAGGAATCTCAAATTTCTTCATTGACATATTATATATATAAGTAGTGCTCTTATAACAGGGTAACAGTAGTAGCCAGACATCAGAAATATGGTCTTGTATGATGGAATAGATTCTAAAAGGTAATAGCATCCTATTTTAAAATAGTGCAATTACTACTACATCAATATAAACTGTAGAAATGATTTTCCTCTTCACCGAATTTATCCAAGGCTTATGATAAATGAATGATTTAATTCAAGAATTTCATTATTTTGAGAGGAGGAAAAGGGATAATTCATTATCCAGTTTTCTTTTAAACACTGAAGGTGGCTGATGACCTTGGATATAATGAAGAAGGTTGATGAGTAAGGAGAAGCATAGTAATGTTACCATAGAGCTACATTCTATGCAATTGTCCTTTCCTGTTATAAAGTCATAATGAAACATTCCACATTGGTAGGGATATGTTGAAAACAGTCAAACAAAAAAGATAAAAAATTCTGTTTTCATATTTTTAAATTATTTTTATGTACAGATTGAGCATGATTTTATCTATTTCCTTTCAAACAGAATAGCAGTCAGGAGAAAAAAGACACTGTATTGGGAAGAGGTTTTTCAAAAACCCTCAAAGAAACATGAATCTACTGGCCTTACTTGAAATCATTCACCTTGAGACTTGCAAACTTGGAAACAGTTGTCTCCCGACTGCAGCAAATGTAATTTTCTCACAGAACTCTGCTGCAGAAATAGTTTCACCTATGGGTGTGTAGAAGCAGCAAGAATACTGAAAATTATTCTTATTATCTTGAATTATAAGGTTATCTACAAGATAAAAAATGGAAAAGATAAACAGCTACCACTTTTGAAGACAAAGAACATCCATTCTTTCCTCTCTCTGTATTTAGCTAGCCAGCAGGGGTTAGAATCTTTACACCTGGCTTTTGTTGGACATTTGAGGGAATTTTTAAGTTATGTGGAAATCCCTAGCTCTTATAGCAAAGCTAATTTAATAAGAACCAATTCAAGGGAGATCAACTTATTTTGCTGCAAAGATAACTGACAGGGGAAGCAAAAAGAAGAAATCTGTCATCTGCACTGGAAAAATGAGTAAGCAACTCTCACAAATAAAAGAACATGAGAATTATTATATTATGTGAAAGTATATAGAAGAAGCTTTCTTTTTTTTATTTAAAAAAACTTTTTTAAATGTCTATTTATTTTTGAGATAGAGAGAGACACAGAATGTGAGGGGAAAAGGGTCAGAGAGAGAGAGGGAGATACAGAATCTGAATCAGGCTCCAGGCTCTGAGCTGTCAGCACAGAACCCGACGCGGGGTCAAACTCACAAACTGTGAGATCATGACTTGAGCCAAAGTTGGCTGCCCAACTGACTGAGCCACCCAGGTGCTCCAGAAGGTTTCTTTATTGGTGAATGTGTGAACATTTTCTGGTGATTGCTAGTTTAAGAGGAATCAATGGATGATCTAAAGCATTATTTACTTTTATATACCTCTTGTTTCATGGCAGAATTTTCTACATTTCAACAGAGTCAGTACATTTCCACATTCATATATTAAATGCCCAGGGTTTAGGTGACTTTTTTCTAGAAAATCGGAACTTAGAGAAAATATATTCATGTTATCAAAAAGTGCAAGGAAAAACATATTATGTAAATAAAAAAAGTATTTAATATATTTTTAATGTTTTTATTTATTTTTGAGGGGGGCAGGGAGAAAGGGAGACACAGGATCCCAAGCAAGCCCCAGGCTCTGAGCTTTCAGCACAGAGCCCAACTCAAGGTTTCAACTCACTGAACTCTCAAACCATGAGATCATGACCTGAGCCGCAAAAAAAGTATTTATTTATTTAAAAAAGTTTTTTTTAATGTTTATTTATTTTTGAGAGAGAGGGAGAGACAGAACGTGAGTGGGGGAGGGGGCAGACAGAGAGGGAGACACAGAATCCAAAGCAGGCTCCAGGTTCTAAACTGTCAGTACAGAGTCTGACTCAGAGCTCAAACTCATGAGCCATGAGATCATGACCTAAGCTGCCACTTAACTGACTGAGCCACCCAGGCACACTGCAAAAAAAAAAAAAAAAAGTATTGACCTGCATGGTTATAAATCAATGTGGTGGATTCCATGGTAAGAACATAGAAAAGTGGCACAAAATAAAACAATAATGTCTGTCCAAATACATTGAAAGAAGAGAAGACATGAAGTCCAAAAGCAAATTTGAATGGTAAATTCTAATATTTCACACAAACATTGGGGAAATTACTATCCCAAATAAAGGACCAAACGTTTTCAAAATTTACTGATGTATTAGGTAAAAAACAGTGTTCCATGATCTAGAAACATGATTATCAAGATGATTGTTTAAATTGTTTTGGCAGATGAGAGATATATATAGGCCATATCTAGGTTATGGAGGCCTACAAAGTAGATCTGAGTTTTTAACTTGGCTGTTAATAAAAGTAAGAGTGGTTGGGAACTGGTCATGTTTGTGAAGTAGGAGGAAAGTTTATTTTATACCTGTAAAGATTATTTAAAGAAAGTTGCATTATGGCTGTATATATCAGAATGAGCCAAATTACCTTGATTTATAGTTCAAAAAAACAGAACACTTAATCTTTTCTACAAATTTCTACAAAGGCTCATAAACCTGGGTCTATAAGCAGCAAAAATGAGAAACACCCATTAAAGGTGCTTGAAGAGCTCTGTTTTTTAGACAGCAAATAATATAAAATATTTTTCCTTTAAAAGCTCAAAGGAAACCTCTCAATTAAGTGATATTTATATAAAATACTTTTCTGGGCAGCATGCAAAAGTAAAGACTAACTAAAATAAATACTTCCATTTATAGTAACATGCTACAAAAAATAAATTTAAAAAATGATTGCTTTGCATGAGAATTCATTTTCATATGGCACAAATACAAATTTATTGCTACCAATGCAAATATTTTCAGATGTTTACAGAATGATGTGGCTTTTAAAGTTTACTTTAGTCATAAAATATCTTAGGACATAAATTCCATGCTTACTATAAGATTGGAGAGAAGTGAAAGTATTTTATAAAATATGAATTTCTTAGCACACAAGTGTTTTCTTTCTTGTTCTGATATTCATTGCTTTCTAAAATATTCCTGGGAAGGACACACAAACTTTCTTTTCGTAATAAACTAAATAAACTTGTGTGCAAATTTTACCCGTTTCAGATTAGGGTATTTATCAGTGTTTTAATTGGAGGGATGACAGATAATGGATTCCATTTAAACCCCTATAGCCCTGATTTTCAGATATGGAAAGTAGATTGAGTCATCAAATAATTCCTTCCTGTTCTCCTTTATATATCCCTTTAATGTAAAAACAGAGGAGAGATCGGAGATGTTTCCAGAGTAAAAGAAAAACGGAATTCTATCATATTTTAAAATATATTTAATTTCACATAGAAAGGAAGTAAGAAAGGAAGGGAAGGAGGAAGGAAGGAAGGAAGGAAGGAAGGAAGGAAGGAAGGAAGGAAAGAAAGAAAGAAGGGAGGGAGGGAGGAAGGAAAAGGCAGGGAGGCAGGCAGAGAGGGAGAGAGAATTAGTAGCTATGTTGAAATATTACTTATGGCCAAAATATAATAAATTCCAAACAGAAGCATTTTAAATTAGTGTGTGTTTATTATTACAAAATGTTCACTATGGGCAGATTTAGATAGATACATAGATAGATAGATAGACAGATAGATAGACAGATTTGTATATATGTATGTGTGTATATATATATATATATATATATACATATATATATATGTTTGTATATAAATATACACGAAATAAATGTAACAGTAGGAGTTTATAGATAGCATCTGAAGTTTGAAGGCCAACTGTTTACTGGAGTCACAGAAGGCTAAGAAATCAAGAAGAATCCTAAATAGATTGTTTAAAAGGGGAGGGGAAAAAGGAATCTATTCATATCAACACTCTTCTGATATATCTGCTGTCAAACAATATCTATGTATTTCCAATTTTTATGTAATGAAACCTAGTGGTTTACATAAACTTATGAGGATAGAGGAAACAAAGGAATAAAAGCCGAAAGACTATTTGAAGATTAGATTAATGGTGATGAATAGGAACATTTTATCTGTAGTAGCAATACTGATAAAGTCAAGTTAATCTAGGTTAGCGAAACTTCCTCCTATGGACACATGGACAGTATCTGTCCTTTACTTATTTCCTAAAGGTTAGAACAGGTTTCCATGACAAAATTATTTTTCTAATAAGTAATGAAAACAATGACAACAGCAATAATGGCCACAACAGCAACAACAAATGTCATTATTGCCAAGCCCTGTGCTTCAATGCTGATATGTATCTGTAAAGAAAAGTGTTGTGATGCCTGTCTTAGATTCTTCTGGCTTTTTAAAAATTAATTAATAATTAGTTAATTAATTACTTTTCATTGTATGTATGAGGTTTAGATTTTTTTGTGACATTCTGATTTAAGATTTTAAAAAAGTATTCTTTTTCTTTATTTTAATTTTTTTTAATGTTTTTAAAGAGAGAGAGAGAGAGACAGAGACAGAGAGAGACAGAGTGCAAGTGGGGAAGGACAGAGAGAGGGAGACACAAAATCAGAATCAGAAACAGGCTCTAGGCTCCAAGGTGATAGCACAGAACCCAACCCAGGGCTCAAACCACGAACTCTGAGATCATGACCTGAGCCCAAATCAAGATTCCAACGTTTAACCGACTGAGCCATCCAGGTGCCCTTAAAAAGTATTTTTAATAAAATTTTGAAATATTGGTTAGACATTGAAATATTTTTGTTGCTGCATATATTGGATAAGTTACCATTACATAAAGTTTAAGTGGTTTTTTTTGTTTTTGTTTTTGTTTACCAATTAGCTACATTCTTGTCCAAGAAAGATTTTCCTTTTTTGTTTTCTTTGTTAATATTTTGGAATTATTTTACATATAATCATGGGAAGGTCTTGTAAAATTATGTACCACAGTATAAGATTAAATGTTTGTGGCTTTAAGTTATATAAAGCTTTTCTTTGAAAATACTATAGATAAGTGCTGTATATCCTATCTATAGTCAAAGACATTTTCTTCCTGAGAACTGTTGACTTTGAACTTACTTTCATTGCCTCCTCCACCACAATCACAGCAGAGAAAGATGATGTTTAAAATCAATATGTGGTGAAATATGTTCAAGAATTATAACAAAAATGCCAATACATTAAGAAAAATGTACAAATATAGAGAGACTGTAAAGTAAAATATCTTTATCCTAAGTCCTCATTATATAGTGAAGGTCTAGAAATTATAATGATATTCTGAGAATCTACCAAGGTTCTCTTATAGGAAGAGTGAAATATAAATAACAGGTCTTTTAGTCATCGAGTCCAGGAGAACAGGAGCACCATGTATCTAGGTCAAATACTATATTCTGTGAGGTTCACATAACACCAAACAGTCTAGAATATTCAATGTTAGATATCCCCACATTATTTTTAGGTGATATCTCATAGTTGGTATATGAATTCTTTAATTTTTTTTTAACATTTATTTATTATTGAGAGACAGAGCATGAGCCGGGGAGGGTAGAGCGGGGAGACCCATTATCAGAAGCAGGCTCCAGGCTCTGAGCTGTCAGCACAGAGCCTGACTTGGGGTCTGAAAGCACAAACTGCAAGATCATGACTTGAGCCTAAGTCAGACGCCTAACTGACTGAGTCACCCAGGTGCCCGGTATATGAATTTTTAATTGAAGTTTGAATTAAAAGGTACTATCCACACTCTTTGTGTGATTACCTTAGACTGTATTCTTTCTGGGACAGTTTTCTTTCTTTCTTTCTTTCTTTCTTTCTTTCTTTCTTTCTTTCTTTCTTCTTTCTTTCTCTCCCCCCCCCCCTCTTTCTCTCTCTCTCTCTCTCCCTCTCTCCCCTCTCTCTGTCTTTCTCTGTAATGGGTAAAACTCAATCCTGGTTTGAGATAGAGAATAGGAGAGGTTAACTCAAAGAAAAAGCCTTTATTATTCCAATTTGAATGTACTCTGAGTTCTGCTTAGAAAAAAATGATATAAATCAGAAAGTTAAAAAAGGAAAACAATTTGAATTGAATTAACATTGTAAAAGTATCATTTTTGAAGGTATACACACACACATTTCCTGTCTGAACTTTTAAAGTTACCAGAGTATTTTTTCTGCTGCAGATTATATTTATCTTTGGAAAAGGAAAAGCAATTAAAGGAAAATTTAAATATCAACTAAAGTACTCATATATGTGAAACAATTTAATTCCTTTCCATTTTCTCAGCATGTTCAAACTGCTTCCTTTGGCTTCCATGACCAAAATCATAAATGTTTACTTCTTGCATCTGTCTTTCTGTCTTTTTGTCCTCTTCCACAACACCTGCTGTCCCCACCATGCTCAGTGCTTCAAAGGGCATCTCCTTGGATACTTCTCCACTGATTTTGCACTCTACTTTGGCAAATATGCCCATTTCCATGGTTACAAATATTTTTTCTTGTATTTTTTCCCCCAGCCTTACCTTTATGTAATCCATGCCTCCTTTCTCAGTAACACCATCAACCTTTGGGTTTCTTTCAGTTTACAACTGCAATGTGACAGAAAACACAGACACAAACACATAATTAACATGGGATAAACTGTCAAGATCAACATACTGCATGTTCTAGTATCAGCTTTACAGGAATGACAGTTAAAAATTTCCTACAGTTTATATATCATTTGGCATATATCTTAGAATTTACTTTTTAAAAATTTTTTATTTAAATTCAAGTTAGTTAACATGTACTATAATATTAATTTCAGTAGTACAATTTTGTGATTCATCACTTACATACAACACCCACTGCTCATCACAACAAGTGCCCTCCTAAATATTTCATTTTGGATCTTCTTTTATTTAAAAACATGGTCTGTATACATTTAATATATGTTCAACATTTAATAGGTTAAAAAATCTTGGCATGTAAATTTGATTTTTTGGGTTTTTGCAAATACTAATGTTTTATAAAATGACTAATGTGGATATGGAACTCACAAGACTGGAAATCTGTGATTAGAGAAGGCAGATCCTCAGATAATAGCATGAATGGCTAAAGTTAGTCATATGATTTTTGTATACATGTTTTATAACCCACATTGTACTGTCGGGTATAATACATATCTCCTGATGGAGAATGCTTTCCTTAATTCAGGATTTTATATGGATTTCCTCATCCAAAACATCTAGATTTATTTATACCTAGTTGTGTGCTAATATCTAAACCAATGAGAAGGATTCATTGTTACATCACTAAATATTATTATTACTATAATTTGTTGAAAAGCTATAAACATCACCAACACTAGTAAAATCCTTCTCATTAAAATCCTTCAAACTGGATGTTACTCAATATTGAGAGTATAGTTGGAAAACATCCAAAAGCCTTCTGCAAATGTGTTCATTTTGGAAAATATCACTGTTACTAAGACAAATGAACAAAGCAGATAGCAATATAAATGGAAATAAAACAGTATTTTCTAGGATAAATAAATACAAAATAACTACATTTTTTTTATTAAGCCCTATAACTGATAAGGGATAGAAGCAAGAAATATCAGTACAAAAAACATTTGCTTAGAACATTTGTATTTGGGATAACAAAAGTGACTCAAACACAGCCTTATATCCATGCCTCTAAACTACTTGTTTATGGAAATCTACTTCAGTAATTGTTTTGGCTAAGTTTGCTTTCCAGACCCAGACCCGACTCTGCCAGACTATTGGCATTTAGATCATACAGTATAGACTGGGTATATACAATTTTTCTTTCTTTCTTTTCTTTTCTTTCTTTCTTTCTTTTTTTTTTTTTTTACAAGAGTGAAAGAGAGAGAATGAGCAGGGAGACAGGGGCAGCGGGAGAAAAGAAAATCCTAAACAGTCTCCATGCTGAGTGGGAGCTCAATCTCACAACCCTGTGATCATGACCTGAGCCAAAATCAAGAGTTGGATACTCAACTGACTGAGTGACCCCAGCACCCCATATACAAACTTTTAATCAAATATTAGACTCCAGGGGTTTTCTGGGAGATTTATATATATATATATATATATATATATATATATATATATATATATATATTCTGTGTGTGTGTGTGTGTGTATATATATATATATATATATATATATATATATATAGTCTTCAAATATATACAAATGTTTTATAAAATGGAATGTGATACTATGTGAGTTTTACTGGATGTTTTTAATTTTAAAATGTATTCAGGTGAAACATCTTATCATTATGGTTCATTATATTCTCTAAAATATAGGTAAATAACTTACAGTGAGGTCAAAGTTAAACCTTGCCAAAATTCAAACCAGACCTGTTAGCAGTTTTCCTAGTCTAAGTTACCTTTCTATACCTCAAACAGAACACTCTTAGGACCTTTTGAAGTCCAGAATGAGATGCCATCAAGTTGAAGAGGATGACGGGAGACAAAGGTGGGATGAGGAGGATGGTTTTGATAAGCAAAGGCCGAGAGGAAAAAAATCAAGGATTGTTTAGACACTGAAAAGAGGCTATGGTAAATCAAGTAAATGATTCTACTAAATCCAGAGACATCATTGTCCTCAATTCATTTGATCCTGGTTGAACATTTGACTAAAGCCAACCTGCCTTGTTTCCTTGTAGTCTTAACAATTTTCAGATAATTGTTTCCTGCACCATTATGTCAGACTAAAGATAGACTTACAGCCTAGCATTAAAACAAAACATCTGTTGCAAAAAATAACACTACTCCCCCCACCCAACCCCCCATAAATAGAGTTAAGATCTGTAGTTAGAGAACCTTGGAAGTTTTTTTTCCCCTCATACAAGAGGTGAAAAGAATAAAAATGTCTTACTTAAATGAAATGAATATACACCTATAAATAATGAATGAATGAATTATATAAAATTAGATCTTAAACTTTGCCAATATTTCTAATTAAATTATGGATTTCTTGAAAACACTATTCAACAGCATCTAGAAAAAAATATCTGGCAATGACTAATAAGGTATGAGTTATTCAATTTACTAGTCCACTCAGTCCTAATTCCTCAGGAAAGGTCTAATCTTGGTATAAATTACATCCACTGGAAGATAGTAAAGATGTGGAAGGCTGTCTAACTTTCTGACCTAGAAAACCAATATGAATTTAGAGTGGGGAAAACTGATTCACACATATGATAAATAACATTTACAAGAATCCAGAAACTTCAAGTTTATTTAAAAAGAACTGACTTACAGCAATTCGCATTAATTCCCAGGTCTGATTTTTTTTCTCCCAGTCTTCCCGCTTGGTGATAAGTAACCTGAATTTTTTAAAAATTTTGTTAATGTTTATTTATTTTTGAGAGAGAGAGAGAAGGAGCGGGGAAGGGGCAGAGAGAGAGAGGGAGACAGAGAATCCAAAGCAGGCTCTGTGCTATCAGCCCAAAGCCTGACGTGAGGCTTGAACCCACAATAGTGAGATAGTGATCTGAGATGAAGTCAGCTGCTCAACTGACAGAGCCACCCAGGTGTCCCGTAACCTGATTTTTAAAATGTAAATTCAACCAATATAAGCATTTTCAAAATGATTTTAAAATTATTTATTCTGGATAAATAAATCAGTCCCAGTACAGTTCAGAAGTTGTCCATTAGCCTCTCCTTAAGCTTCTCTAGGTCTCATTTTTGAACAACTAGAGCATAATAATCCTGCATATCAGTGCACAAGGGGAGAGATGTCATGGACTTCACTAATAACCACATATCTGTGGGAGAAGGGAAGACTATGCACTGGTTCTGTGCTTCTTCTCTGCTTCCCCTCTGGCTCTTGATGTTGACGTAGCATCTCTCCAGACTTTTCCACATGGCACTTGGTGAGGCCTGTGTATCTTCACAGGATTCCTCATTCTCCTCAGATCTGAAACGTGTTGCTCATCATCTGGAAGTTAGCCAGATCGCTAAATCTGCATTAATTTTTGCAACCTCCAAATTGATCTGTTAGTAAGACATTACCCTTTCCCTACTGGTATGTCTGTTTACAACTTGGAAGAACATACCTCTATGTATCATTTGCAAAATATTCACTGAGAGAATATCAGGCTATATCCCAAGCCAGATATTGCTTTAGGCTTGGGATATAGTAGAGAACACAAGATAGTGAAGCTACCGCTCATATGCAGCCTTTCAGTAAGGGAGAAGGAAAATAAGGAAAGTTACGTAAATATAAAAGACTGATTAGTCCTATGCTGAGTGATAAGTGCAATGATTGCATATAGGCAGACAGGGTGGATGGATGGATGCTTACATGGAGAGGCCAGAGCATAATTTTTAAACCTGAAACATAAATGCTAATGAGGATCTACTCATCTAACTTTCAGAGACAGCATTCCAAGCACAAGGAATAGCCATTGCAAAAATCAAAAATGTGGAAGCAGCTGGACAATGTTGAGGAGACAAGAGATGTCCAGGGTGGCTGAAGCATGACCAGTGTATCAGAAATCTCTTATGCTTTTCCTCCTTTTTTGTCTCCATGAGTCACCATTTATTACAGACATAGTTGTGGCAGCCAGCTTTGTCCAGGTGTAACCCTGCCTCAGCTTTCTGCCTTAGCTTCACCACCAATTAGAATTGTTTTTATTGTTTTTTCCAAGGGTATTCTGAGGAAATGGTATTGGACCTGCAGGAAACCTTGGTCTTCACACATATGAATGTGCCAGCAAAGGACTGAGACCCAATGGGTGGAGACTGAGAATTGTATTTATTTCCTTTACTTCTACTCACTTAAGAGACAGAGAGAGAGAGACAGAGAGAGAGACAGAGAGAGAGAGGGGGGAAAGGAAGAAAGGAAAGGAAAAGAAAGGAAAGGAAAGGAAAGGAAAGGAAAGGAAAGGAAAGGGAGAAAAAGAAAAGAAAAGAAAAGAAAAGAAAAGAAAAGAAAAGAAAAGAAAAAAACCACTTTTCAGCTCTTTACTTTTATCCCCTTCTTTTCTCTAAGCTTTATCTTATTACAGACATGAGAAAGAAAAATAGATTCTGTGGTTCGTAAATTTTTCTCAGGCCATTTTCTTTTACACTTGATGCTGTGTCCTTTAAATAATTATTTAACAATATGATGAGTTTTTCTTCAGCTTTCAAGTTCGGGGTATCAGGTGGAACGAAAGAACAACATGCCTTCCCCTATTTCCAGTCAGTTGCCTGCCTCAGATTAATAACCTCCCCATCTTCCTGTCAGAATGAGGTAGAGGCAGCGATGGTAGATAAACTATACAGTGAGAAATAGGTAAATGCGGATATCCCTGTCACTACCATCTCTTAGCTCCTCTTTCCCTCAGCGACTGGTATCTCAGCACGGTAGGCACACAAGGAGCAGTGGTTGAGGTGGAGGACATTATCAGGAGGGGTGAAAGTGTGAAAGAATTCAGATAGCTGGAGGATTCTGTGAGGTGATGAATGGGGACATTTGGCTTGTAGCCTTTCAGGAACTTAGGAGATTCTTCTGCCTTCATTTGCTCTGGGAAACAGAAGGTTCTTCTTGGGATTTGCCATTGATTTTGAATAGCTACAATATGTTTCAGCCACTGTCTGAAACAATCTATATACGTTATAGCATTTATCCTACTCTTGATTATTTGAATACTATTATTTTCTGCATTTTATCATTGATGAGCATGAGGGCGAATTGTTCCATACCCTAAATCTATAAAGAAACAAACATTTGAAGGTAGAGCCCAAAGGTATAAAGCATTACATTTAAGTTCAGGAATGGGGGAGAGAGAAGCTTAGGTGTTCTTGTAGATTTTTCTATTCTTTTCATCATTATAAAGAAAATGGATTCAAGAAGATCTTTCCAAGAATAAATACTGTAGCTTACTAAGAGAATCTCTTGTTACCTATATTTCAATAAACTAAATATAGTAAAGAAGTTACTGGCAGTTTAGAACCCCCAACATATGTTACAATTTAAAACATAAAAAGGAGTTGGGGCGCCTGGGTGGCTCAATTGATTAAGCATCTGACTTTGGCTCAGGTCATATTCTTGCAGTCAGTGGGCTGAAGTTCTGTGGCAGGCTCTGTGCTGACGGCTCAGAGCCAGGAGCCTGCTTCAGATTCTGTGTCTCCCTCTCTCTCTGACCCTCCCCCACTCATTCTCTCTCTCTCTCTCTCTCTCTCTCTCTCTCAAAAATAAATAAACATTAACAAAAATTTAAAAACATAAAAAAGAGTTAAGAATGGTAATACTTATTGTTTTAAATCTTTGTACATAAATTGATAAAAAATTTTTAAAAACATAAATCAGATAAAGTCTTTTATCTTAGATCACAGTGATATGAGTTAAACAGTGCTCTATCATTAGCCTAATTTCACATGGTACTCCTTCCTGATGTTTTTGAAATTATGGATGTGTAGAAAAACATTTTTTTCCAGAGTCAGGATTTTTATTATACAGGACAATATAGAAAAACCAAAAGCTGAAGTTCAAGTTTTATGATAGGATATCACATTGCATGTATAACTCTAATTCTTCAAAGTTCAGATAGACCTTTTCTAGCATTATGATTTAACAGTATCCAATGCATAGGTCATCACTAAAATGAGGCTGATATCCATCCTTACGCAGGTCCTATTGGTGGCTCTCTACATTGGTTAATTGCAATGAGAAATCATTAGCTTTGCTCTTGTGAGCAAAGTTACCAGAAAATTCACTTTCCCAATAGTATCCAACCAAGATACTCTAATCATTATCTTTCCTTTTAAGAAATGTCAGTAACATAGCAAGCCAGGCATCCATTGCCACTCCACTGGGTCTTTATGTGGATAAAACTTGCCTTGAAGCCGCAGATGGCTCTTTAATCTTATAATGATTCAGAATTGTCCAACCATACTCTGTTTTTAGACTTTTCACTGGAAGAGAAATCCACCCTGAGTCCCTTATTTTATTAACCTATTTGGCTGGATAGATCAAAGTTTAAAAAATAATAAGGCCAGGATTTCTATTACTTTATATATAATGACACAATTCCCCTACAGTTCTTGTGATTTCAGCACCTACAGAGATTAGAACACCATATTTTACAATTGTCACTCTGCAAGCTTAAAACATGGTGCTATCCCCATTATGGTATTTGAAAAGTAAATTCTTAAAAACAAATGAAAAGGTAGCTATACATCTAATTTTTATAAATATTGCAAGCAAATAACAGTTCAAATAAAATAACATCTAAAAAGATTGTATTTTTTAAATAAAGTCTAAGCTTTTCAGTATCTACTTTTTTTTTATTACTGATTTTCTTTCTCTGCCAACACCCCAGAATCTCACAATGAATTACTTTTCAGGGCCTTTTACTTCATTATTTTTGTCTCCTTTTTTTTTGTTCCTTTTATTAAAACAGCAGAGGTCCATTTGGAGCCCCCTGCTTGGCACGGCTGCAGGGATTTAAACTTTAGCAAGTTCAAAGAAAACAAGAATTATAAGGAGAAGCCTTGGATTTATATAGATTCTTTTGAAGAGCTCAAAGTATGAGAAACCTTTCCCATGGTCAGGGTTAAGGTTACAAAGTGTAGAACATGTAATCTCTGTATTCTTGTCAGCCTCTTATCCTTCTATTCAATTCCCAAAACACCTTATTGAAAATGGTAGGTACAGTATCGGTCAAGGTCCCAACAGGAAACAGATTCTACTCAGACTTTTCATGAGTCTTTAGTAAAGAAAATGTTTACAGGAGTAAGAGGAGGGTTATGGGAAATAACAAAGGGTGTTGAGGTAGATACTAATATGTTATTACTGACCTTACATCAGAAAAAAACACAGGAGAAAATAATGCCGCTGAAGCCCAGTGAAAGAGACAGAGCCAGAGAAAAAGGGCTACCCAAGGAATGCTATAGAGGTAAGTGGATATAGCCACAACCAGAGAGTATTGCCTATAGCAAGGAGGATGGATAAGAGCTGTCCCCTCCTTCTTTCCTCTGATCCCTCTGGTGGTCCACTATTACCCAAATAACCAGAAGTCAGCCCTCGGGAACATCAGGAAGGCAGTCTGCAGAGATCGGCCTCCTGGGCCTTTCTTTACAAAGAAAGGTAAAGAATATGGAAAGATGCAAAAGGAAAAGGCACAGTTGTGCCTTTGCCATTTAGCTTTTTACTTTCTTCCTTTGCTCAAATTAAGAAAACCATATTCAATAGAGGGTATACACAGTTCTAACAAGTTATTAAATCACCATGGGATGATGCCAGTTAAAATCATAAAGCCACCAGTAAAATATAAAATATAACATTTGCTAGTTCCAGAACTCTTCATGCCAGGCAAGAGAGAATTTGGGGGGAGAGATAGAGGAAGTAGAGAAATAATAATCAGTGTAAATTATGCAATATAATGTACTCATAGATCCTAAGATGTAAGGGATGCACATCAGATGGAACATAACAACACAGATATAAAGAAACTGTAGAATACTTATTTCACATAATTGTACTTACACCCTTCCTTCCTCCTCCCCTCCCCCCTTCCTTTTTTCTTTTCTTTTCTTCTCTTCTCTTTTTTTTCTCTTCTTCTCTCCTCTTTTCTTTTCTTTTCTCTGCTCTTCTCTTCTTTTCTTTTCTTTCTTTGAAATTTGGTTTTATCTACACTATCCAGAGGATAACTATAGTGACTGAGAAGGTTGCATATAATAAAATCATTTCAACACATTGTTTCCCTTAACCCTTCAGACTCATTTGTTGTGGTATATAATTCCTCAACCTTATTAACCAAAGGTCAGTATTGCATTGAGATTTTAAATAATTAATGAATCCAACTGTTTGATCCAATAACTCATGTTAATACATTGTATTCTAAATGCATAATTTAATAGATTCAAAATTATACAGCTTTACATTGTCCATCTTTGTATAATCCTTTTAGAATCCTGTTCCACTATTGCTCTCCAAAGTCAGCTGATACAAGTTAGAAGGATCTAGCAAATCTTTTTATATAGATGTTATCTCCTTTGGGTGCCAAACTTAAAACTATTTCCCTGGATCAAGATGGGGCTTAACTCTTTTTAAAAATGCCTGGACACAGTGATGGGTAGGGAAAGTGTTTTTTCTAATGGTTAATTCTAATAGTTTTATGCTTTACTAACAATAAAGCATAATAATGATTATATGAAAGAGTTGTAGAAGAAATAGTACACTTGGCCCCTGAAGCAGCATTGTATTAAAATTCTACCACTAGTATATTAATTGTTATGTATAAGTAACTGGATTCTTTGTGTGGGGACCATTTACAGTGAAATGAGGGTTAAAAAATAATATCAATGATATAATAATTTTTAAAAAGTCATAATTCAGCAAAAAGTAAAAGCAGCCCCTTTACATAGTTTTCTTTTTAAAACAGAATCTAGGTCAAAGCTTGTGTGTTAAAATTTTTTGAGGGGTGTGTTCCCAGAGAAATTCAAGTAAGAGAAAATGGGAAATTCGGTAGCAAACTTGGCCATAGATTTCCAACAAACAAAGCTGATTGCTTGACCATGCTGGATATCTCTTAAAAGATCATTGGAAACAAATGCATTTGGAATAGCCCATATAGGAGAGAATACGTAACAATGTATCTGCTGGAAACTTCTAATTCCATCTCATTTGCTAAAATCCACCCCCCTACTTTCAGGTATGCTGGCATAATACTCCCAGGACTTTGTCACTATAACATCAGAGGACGTGGATACTGAAATTAGTTGCCAAAATAATATTTTACTGTTTGTTTGTTTCTTTTAATACTTGAGTACACAAACAAAAAGAAATTCCCGAGTGAATTCTTTTTTCTTGGTTTGAATTTTTTTAAGTTTATTTATTTATTTAGAGAGAGCACCAGCAAGGGAGGGGCAGAGAGAGAGAGTGAGAGAGAAAGAAACCCAAGCAGGCACTGCACTGCCAGTGCAGAGCCCAACACAGGGCTCCAGCTCACCAACCCGTGAGATCATGACCTGAGCCAAAATCCAGAGTCTGGCGCTTAACCAACTGAGGCATCCACAAGCCCACTGAGTGAATTATCTTGATTGTGGACATAATTATCCCAGGACCCCAAGATGCAAAAGCAACCTTTATCTTTTTGATAATCTGACTTAATTATATCAGCCAGCAGAATAAACCCAAAGTGACCAAATAGTAGTTTAAGCCTCCAGTTCAGTGGAATTCTTATTGTGTTCATCGGTGGGGGCACTGACCTGGAAATTGAGGTCTCCGACTCAGAAGAGCCTAAATTTGTGGGGACAGAGTGTAAACGTCATATAGGTGGCTCATACAAGTGATAGTAAAAGGAGTTACTTCTACCTTCCTCCATTGCTTTTAGATAATATATTCTTGCTACTGACAAAGTGTCATGTGATTACCATCAGATTCATATGCCACATCCTACAAGACACCATTCAAATCCCAAAGTAAAAATCTCTCTATCTGAATCCTTAGTTGAGTCTTCAATGAGATATTATAGCATTCTGTCAGGCCACCTGCTTCTTGGTTCTGGGGAACATAGTAAGACCAGTGAATTCCATTGTCAAGAGCCTGTTGTCTCACTGACGTTGAAATATAATCAGTGCATTAACCTGAGTGCATCTGTGGCATAAGGTGTTCCAAGGATTCTGTAACACCTTGATAACCATACAGATGGAAACATTTCAGATAAGAAAGAAAAATTCTCTCTAGAATATGCATTGATTTCTATAAGAATATATTGTTTTTACTTCCAAGGTGGAATTGGTTGATTTAATCAACCTAACATCATTTAGTTGAATAGACAGTGCACAAAAAAAAAAAAAACAAACAAACAAACAAAAAAAAAACGTCATGCTCAATTGAGTATTTTGTGTTTGTAATGCTGGTAGGGTTGACAGCTTTAGCACTTAAAAACGTAAAATACACTGTTATATTTGAATTTCACACATACAACACATTTTTTTTTTGTATGAGTATATTCCACATATACTAAAACAAACAAACAAAAAGCCAATTGTTTATTTAGAATTCACATTTAAATTGACATTGTATATATTATCTGGCCATTTTAACTACTATCTACTTGGATATTCTAAAGTGCAAGTAAAAAGATCAGCATTGATGACAAAGTACTGGGGTTTGAAGTCCATTAATAGTCTCTATCACTGTCAAAATCACAACTTTAGTATAAATACTGGAGTTGCATATAGTAGAGGCAAGTTGTCATCCATGGGGCAAGTCACGCTGTTTGAGATCGCTGACATAATTTGTGGGGCCCAGTGCAAAATGAAAACTTAGGACCCCCTCTGAAAAATCCCTCTGCATTTGAAAGTGATGGCAGTGTATTAAACTAAATGTGGAGCCTTCTGAATGTGAAGACATGTGTGACTATATGGATTACACATCCATGAAGCCACCCCTGTTCCTATCCATATGGGTTGTGAGATATTCTTTGGGGATAAATGTTCTCTGTTGGGAATTAATGTGGGACAAAATGATATGTACACTTTACATATGAGAATGGTCTTATAAGTCCATTCATTTAACTCTTCCCCCAGACTTCTTTGATCATATCTCCCAGTATTTTTCTCTACTGTCTCCTAATCAAACTGGCCAACAGTGCCTGAGAGTCAGAATGTACCAGTATTTCAAGCTGTCTTTCCCCCATGTATATTTGATGTGGCTAAGTTCATCCTAGCTCTGTCCAGTGGAAGGATTTCTCTTTTCCACTGTTTTTGAGTGATACTCAGGAAAGGGGATGTAAAATGGTAGAAGTTCTTTCTGGCTAGTGCCAACATATTGCACTAACCCATCTCTTAACCAACCAAGGCCTTTTTTAACTCTGTCAGTTGGTCATAGGAAATTCTCATTGAGGCCAGAGATAGGAGTTGAAGAAGAGGAACAGAAGAAAGTGACATGAGAGTCCAAGCCACCTATTTTACTGTGACTTCAGAATTTTTTTGAGCCTGATCTCTAAAGCACACTTCCATCATATAATGAATTGCAACTACGTCTGCACAACTTTATGAATTAATGTATGTACAACTTGGGTTTCAGTCATTTATTGTCATTACTAAAAACTAGTAGCATATCAGGAGGTTTATCAAAGAGAAAAAAATTCTTGGCTACAAAAGGTATTACTTTTCTCTAGAATACTAGGAGTTTATGCTGTGACTCTCCAGTTAGGTTTTTCCAATGACTCTATACAGCATCCTTACCCACTATGCATACCTTAAGTACCATCAAATACACTGGGCCATATGGATCAAGTGAGGTATGCTTTCCTTACAGCCTGAATTTGCTGCAGAGCATTTGAATCCCACTCACAACTACCTTCAGAGTTGCCCAAACAATTAGTTTTAGTTATAGTCCCAAATGTGGTAGGTACTATCTCCAAAATCCAAAATTCTTCATGAAGCATTGTTTCTCTTTGGAGCTGAGAGGTGCAAAACCTTGTTCTTTATCATAAAGAGCATATCCTAGCACCTCACAGACCACTGGAATCTTAAAGATTTTGTCATTGTGAAGGGCCATGTAAGTTCTGCTGAGTTACCTGCCACCCTTCGACACACATTTATCTACATACTGTATGATATTTGACACTCCCCACTCACTGGATCCAATTAAAGTGACATGATCAATATATTGGACTAATGAAAAATCTGGAGGACAGTTAAGTTGATCTAAGTCCCTGTAGACTAAGCTGTAATAGAGAATAAAGGAATTAACAGCTTTGAGGTGAGACAATGAATGTGAATTGCTACTCATTCCAGGGAACCATTCATTGCCTTTGATTCTCCCTACTGATGAATATTAGGAGGCAATTCACTAATTCACTGCTCACTTACCAAGTGAATTCAAGTTAGTTAACATACTGTGTAGTTTTGGCTTCAGGAGTAGAACCCAGTGATTCCTTTTTTACATATGACACCCGGTGCTCATCACAAGTGCCTCCTTAATGCCCATCACCCATTTAACCCACCCTGCCCCACCAGCAATCCTCAGTTTGTTCTCTGTATTTAAGAGTCTCTTATGGTCTATTTTTATCTTATTTTTCCTTCCCTTCCCCTATGTTCATCTGTTAAGTTTCTCAAACTTCACCTATGAGTGAAATCATATGATATCTGTCTTTCTCTGACTTATTTTGCTTAGCATGATACTCTCTAGTGTCATCCACATTGTGGCAAATGGCAAGATTTCATTTTTTTTCATTGCCAAGTAGTACTCCATTGTCTATATATACACCACATCTTCTCTATCCATTCATCCATCAGATATTTGGGCTCTTTCCATACTTTGGCTATTATTGATAGTGCTGGTATAAATACTGGGATGCATGTGCCCTTTTGAATCAGCATTTTTTTATCGTTTGGATAAATTCCTAGTAGGGCAGTTTTTGGGTCGTAGGTTAGTTCTCTTTTTAACTTTTTGAGGAACCTTCATACTGTTTCCCAGAGTGGCTGCCCAGTTTCCTTTCCTACCAACAGTACAAAAAGGTTCCCCTTTCTCTGCATCTTCTACAACATCTGTTGTTTCCTGAGTTGTCAATTTTGGCCATTCTGACAAGTGTGAGGTGGTATCTCATTGTGGTTTTGATTTGTATTTCCCTGATGATGAGTGATTTTTAGTATCTTTCATGTGTCTGTTTGCTATATGGATGTCTTCTTTGAAAAAGTGTCTACTCATGTCTTCTGGTCACATACCTGGCCACGAGTTTAAACAACAGGCTATGGATTTGTGACATTATTTAGATTTTTGAACTACATTAGATTTGAAAAGTGGAGGAAGGACCACTCTTTTCCATTACCATAGCTTCTCACTAGCTCTTGAGCTTTGCATCATACAAATCAAAATATACCATAGTTGGCTGCCTATCTCCCTTCTAGGAAATCAATAATCTATTTAGTTATTATCACAGTGTCCTAAAGATCAATTTATCATGGTAGACACTCAGGTCACACTACCCAGTATATTAATTTTGTCCAGCTTGCCTCTAAAGATCAAGTGTTGCCGCCTGGTCTGCCTTTTCAAAATCCCACCATATATGCTGATTATTAGTTTTTATACGATATTATCCTCCTACTGAGAATCACACCATGCAGACAACAGCCATCATCAAGATTCTCAGAGATGTTGCTATCTCCCTTAGCAGATTCCTTACTATCTTAAATGAAAAGATTATTTAGACACTCCAAGAGAACATAATCAGGTGGTAGGTTATCTAGTCTTACATAATAAATCTATTATAGCATCCTCATTTCCTCTTACTTTAGACATTTTTGCCAATATTGTGTCTGTTTGTTATTTATTGAAAACATTCATAGAGCCCAGTGCAGATATCACATATAGCTACTGGTAAGGTCCAAGACTAAAGATACAGAATTTTTTTATAGAGTTGGATCCAAGGAAGTATCAGTAGCCTAGAACTATATTTTGTGTCCAAAGATTTTGTGGCAAACCAAACTTTCACTTTATAGTTAGAAAACTATTCAAAGAGATCTAGTAGGCATGTTGGACATGGAAATGTGTTTAAGTTTTAGGAATACTAAGCAAGTGGGGTTGTGCTGACGTGGTTCCAGGAAACAATTCCAGCTATGGCACAGTCAGCTGTCTGTATGAGTAGAAGAAAAGAAAAAGTTGGCAAAGTAAGTTTCCTTGGAATGGAACTGACTAAATTCTCATGTCAAAGACATAACCAAGTGGACATAGGTTGAAGGCAATTTTCCAAGCTATGCAAATGCACAGAGTGCTAATCAGGAAAGCACACCAAAAGCCATGCCACATAGTGATACAAAGTAAGAAGGAGCATCAAGAATATCCAATTGACAATAGCTTATAAATTTTATCTAGAACAAAAATAACAATATCTTTGAACTTTACATATTGCAGATAATGAAAAATCTAAAGGCCACCTATTTCAGGAATTGAATTGGCAGCTATTGGGCAAAACTAACATATTTTGGCGGGTCTAAGAAAGTCAGAAACTAACAAAATCCTTCCTGCTCCTTAATTCTGCTTTTACATGTGTTTCCCTGAAACAGAACTACCCAAAAATGTGAAATCATTTCTTGCCAAAATTATAAGAAACATAACTTTTTTTCTAATAATCCTTTGATATTTAGTTGATATAAGGATACATGATATGCTAAAATTTAGAAAGAAAAAGTACTTCTAAATAAATTTAAGCTCTACTATTTTGAGGATCTGATGAAGAAAAGAATATCTATATTATCTATCTATCTAAAATTAACTTAATTCTCTCTTTTTAATAAATGGTTAACTAAATGTATGCCATCCTAATAAATCTGACCGTAGTACATAGTTTCAAACTTTTAAGGAAACTAGATACTAAGCTAATATGAGTATATTATAAAATTACCACCAAATTTTAAAAAATGCCAACAAATAATATTTGGAATTTGAACTTAGAGTGTATCATTTTTATTCTGAGATATTTAAAATGTTTACTACTGGGGCATCTGGGTGGCTCATTTGGTTAAGCATCAGACTTTGGCTCAGGTCATGATCTCATGGTTTGTGGGTTTGAGCACCGCTTCGGGCTCTGTGCTGACAGCTCAGAGCCTAGAGCCTGCTTTGGATTCTGTGTCTTCCTGTCTCTCTGCTCTTCCCCCACTCACATTCTGTCTCTGTCTCTCTCAAAAATAAACATTAATAAAATAAAATAAAATGTTTATTACTGAAGTAAAATAGCTTTCAAAATATAGTTTGCATTTTCAGTCAAAAAAGTAAACCTGAAGAAGTCTGGAATTTTATAGTATAATTTAGAAAGTATGTATATTTGAGTAAAACACAGTTCAAGATGACTATTTTGACTTGGTCTTCATGTAGGCAGCATAAGTGA
The DNA here is from genome assembly GCF_046562875.1 of Panthera onca. NCBI lineage: Eukaryota > Metazoa > Chordata > Mammalia > Carnivora > Felidae > Panthera > Panthera onca. The sequence continues at coordinate 182,587,267 of NC_138339.1, forward strand.
TTGCTTTTTTAGTGTTAGTGAACATGTTATGGAAGGCTAGAATGCCTCTGAATAATTTATCTTCCTACTTTTTCCATTGCCAATATTACTATCATTAAAAACTACCAGTCCAACTATGTCATTCTGAACAGAATTATAAAGCAGAATGTGTCAGGTAAGTATCACATATACAGCTAAGGGACTGACAGGCTTTAAAAGATGAGCAGAGAGGCAAAGATGGGTACTTAGGAAAAACATTTATATGTTTCACCTCTCTATTGCACTATGCTTCATATATTTTGGATAGTTTGACCTATTTTCTTACTGAATTCTTCAGCTATGTTTAATTTTTTACTGAAATCATCCACAGAATTTTCCATTCCAAAGATGATACTTTAATTCTTATTAATTCTGGGATCTTTTTCAAGTCTGGTTTTCTTAGTGTCTGATCTTCTGCTAATTTTAAATGTCTGTAAATATATTTTATCACTTTATATACACACACTTAAAGGTCTTACCCAAAAGGTCAATTATTTGAAGCCCTTCAGAATTTGTTCCTGCTTCCAGTTGTGTATTCTGTCTTTTGTCCATTGTATGTCCTTGAAAGCTAGGCTGCACAGTGATTACTCATGGAATTGGGATTATGTTTCAGGCAGAACTTACTGGAACATGCCATAGGTGATATGAGGGGTTCAGAGAGGAAGATGGCCAGGAATAATCCCCATGATTCTAACTTGATTAATTTTATAGGTGGTAGTGCCATTTATTAATTTATTATGAAAAAGAAGAAGTGGGGATCAGGGCAGCTATAAAGAAAGTTATTTCATTTTTTAAAATAAATTATGATAAATAAGCAACTTTGCATACAAGTCTGAAATCATGGTAATTTTTGTCTGGAAGGTAGTTGTTTCGCTACTGAATACATTACTTTCCAATTCTTACAATGAACCTCAACTAATTGGAGTAATTCTTGTATGTTGTGTTCCTTGCAAATTAAAATAAACTAATAAATGTGCCAAAGTTAGAACCTGAATTTAATCATGGATATAAAAGACAGTCCTGCCTCCCCATTTTTTTGTACATGTGTTTTCCACAGGAAAGTAACAGTTATGCATAAATTTTGAAATACGACGGATGTTTTACAGATAGGTAAAACTTGTGCTCAATCTGACAAATATTTTAACAGGCTGAGAATAAGCTTTATAGATCAAAATTATGATGACTTATATGAGCAAAAATATATGAAAAATATTTAAAAGTAAAATCCAAAAGGTTTATCAACTAATGGATGTTGAGTGATGAAGCAGTGTTGTGTCTTCCTAACAATTAAGGAAGCTCACTCTACTCAAACCAGCTAGAGTGTATTATGTTCTCTGCCATGGAACTCTAAAGGGCACTCTACTCAAATGAGGAATCCATGTGAACTAAAATTATGAAGTTCAGGAAAGTGGTTTTAGCATACAATCTGTTCTGTCATGAAGTTATATACATGAAGTATTTGAAACTAGAGGAACTATGCAAAGGATATGGGACCTGAGAATAATACCATCTCTATTAGTCAGGGTTCTGTGGAGAAACAGAACCAATAGGATAGATATAGATATATGAGGAGATTTTTAATGCAGTTGACTCTTGTAATTATGGAGGCTAAGAAGTTCCACTACCTGCCATTTGTAAGCTAGAGAACAAAAAGAGCTCGTAGTATAATTTAGTCCACGCCCAAAACCTGATAATTTTGTGGAGTTGGGGGGCGGGACTAATGTAAATCCAAAATACAAAGGAATCCAAAGGCATGAGAGCCAGAAGTTCTGATGTCAGAGGCCTGGTAAGGATGGATATCCCAGCTCAAGAGAAAAAGAAAACTTGCCCTTCTTCCACCTTTTTGTTCCATTCCCGTCTTCAGTGGATGGGTGATGTCCTCAACTCAACTTCCACTTTGATAAAGATGGATCTCTTTAGTCTACTGATTCAAATACTAATCTCTCTCACAGACATACCCAGAAATAATGTTTTGCCAGCTCTTTGTCCCTTAGCCCAATCAATTGCCACTGAAAAGTAGCCATCTTATCATCTAAGTGCAAAAAGTATATAAGAATAGGTTTAAGAAATAAAACAAGAGTACATTTTTGTAAGCCAGAGGAGAATAGGGTATTACAAAAGCTCATGGAAGCTATAATAACTTGATTACAGAGGAGACCAGTGGTTGAAGCCTGAAGATATCAATCATGATCATCATGTGTGTGTGAGGGCCTTGTTTTTAGGCAGGACAGTGAGTAGCAGTGCCACTTAAAGCACAGGGAGATTTAAGAAAACTGTTCGATATTCCTCCCAACCTTAAATGTTTGATTTTATTTTTTTGCCAGCATATACTTGGAAAGGCCTTCAGGTAAGAGGCAGATTCAAGAGTCAATATCAACAAGGAGATAAAGTGTGGTGCATCCCAGGGAAGAACCATGGAGAGAAAAAGAAAGAAGATGGATTCACAGTTCTATTAATACAGATTTAACCTTTTAAAAATTTTACTAGTTCTAACCTGCACAATGTAAAATGAGTTCCACACAAATCTTCTTTTAAATACTTTGAGATTCCATTACCATATTGGTTATTTATAAAATAAGAATTATAAAGGACTATGACTCTTACGTTTATAGGTTCAAGTGCAAACCATTATACTTAATAAATTTTGTGCATGAATGAATCCTCATTTGAATATCTTTGGTTCAGGGTTGTTCAGAGTACATAACTCAGAGAATATGACGTGATTTCCAAGTTTCGGTTTGCTTGTCAAAGCACTCAACCATATAGAAGAGTGGTTAATGATTTCTTGCCTAAATGTGCAATAAAATTACTAGAGATGTGAAACTCAACAACAACAAATCAAAACATTTCCTGACAGCAAAATAAATGACTAACATACTTGAAGATGAAGACATACTTATTCAATTTGCTCTAGATTTAGCTGTGTTGCATTCAGCAGGAAGCTGTCCCAGAGCAATGAAGCTGCAGTGTACACAGATGGGTCTGCTTCTTCTGGGAACAGACATCTGTATCCATCTACGGCAGCAGATCAGCAATTTCTTCTAATCACTTTCTTGAAAATTTCTGAGTTACTTACTTTCCACCTAGAAAAGAGATATGCATTCATATTTACCTTAAATGCTTGGCATTATATTAATTGGATTGCTTTGAATCATTACTATTATTTTATTGATATGATAATATTAACTTTAATATTTTTAAGTTCATTTTATCCACATTTTAATCCTGCAAGGTAGTTAGGAAGTTTTATTATATACACTGATATTTTAGGAAATGACCCAGGAAGATTAAATCATTTAGTCAGTGCTATTCAACTTATAAATTGTAAACCAAAAATTAAAAACCTAATCATTTGGTTACAAAATTATGATACAGTATTTTACTATGGATATTACTTGAGGAAAATCAGTAACTCTGCACTAAAATATGACCAAAATTAGGTTAATATTGATTAAAATAAATCCATTAAAACATTTTGGTTTAATGAAAAAAATGGTCCAATATTTTGGCCTCACCAATACCACAGTGATTTACAAATTTTCTTTCCTTTTTTGACTTTGTAGAATTGAACATGTAAGAAAAATTACAGCAGTAAGGATACAGAAGAGAGGGAGAAATCACAACTTATCTTTACTTTGTCCATAAGATAGACTTTCATTAACCAGCTAAAATTACCCTAAAAATGTGATTATGACCTATTTAAATAAACAGAAGAGTTGGGCTACATGGTAAAAAATGAAGAGAATAAAGAATAATTTGCCATTGTGCAATCTTGGAGTTTCAAGAATATGTAATGGAAAGGCAATTTGATTCTAATTGTTACTTAGGATGAGGTGAGGAAGGAAATAATTAATTATACCTTTGGGTAACTTTTTTTCCTTTAAAATATCCAATTTACGATAAAGACATGATATACTTGCTTTAAATGTCTACATGATTTTGTATATTGTAACATTCATGACTATAATATCTTTCCTTTATTCTATAATTTTGAAGCTCCCAGACCTTTATTCTAATCTCAGTTCATATTTTGAGAACACTTTCCCAATTTATTTTGCACCGCCAATGCAATACTTTCTCCTTCTTGATGTATTTTTAGTGTTCCATATCTATCTCCTAAATGACATTGTGGTTGAATGCCTATTACCATTATTATTATTATTGTCATATACTTTCCACTCCCATTGTGTATCAGCAATGCAATTCTAAGTTCCAGGTAATTTTGGCTCCCTATCCTTCTTGCTTTTGCCAGTTCTGCAGTGAGTAAAACTGTATCACTTTGGGCAAGAAAAGAGAGAAAGAATACATGTTTTACTTCATTATTGAATCATTATTTCAGTTAACCCTAAAGCTCATCTTACCTCTGTATTTTGTCTTTTGCCATTAATAGGTTTCCAGTTATATTCAGATCAAAGCATCACAAAAAATAAACACTTACAATGTTCCAGAGACTATTCTTAGAAATTACATGACAGTGTTATTTCTTTAATTCACAATGTCTCTATGAATAATAGTTATTCCCATTACTGCAATGAGGAACTGAGGCCTAGCAAGTTTATACCCTTGCCCAAAGACATACAACTATTTTTTATAATTCTTTTTTTTTAATGTTTATTTCTTTTTGACAGAGAGAGAGAGAGACAGAGCATGAGTGGGGGAGGGGCAGAGAGAGAGAGTGGGAGACACAGAATCCGAAGCAGCCTCCAGGCTCTGAGCTGTCAGCACAGAGCCCAACGTGGGGCTCAAACTCACAGACCACGAGATCATGACCTGAGCCGAAGTCGGATGCTCAACCTATTGAGCCACCCAGGCACCCCAAAAACATACAACTATTACGTGGCAGTAAGGATTCCAATTCAGGCAGTTTGGTGAAATATTCAAACGTCTTAAACAATATGACATATTGCTTCCATTAGCTCCCATTTTACCGTGTATTTGTGTCTATGCCTCACTTTCGTTCTTACAGTGCAGGGGATTTTTTTATTAGTGTTTATTGGTCTACACAACTCCACCATTCAGCATTGTGCTTGGAAACATAATCAATCAAAAATATAGTTATGGGTAAAGTGGGACCTGTTCTTTCTGCAAGTAAAAAATTACAAAGCAATGATTACTAGTAGAATACTTCAGTAAAAAAGAAAACTATTACCTGGAGAAACCAAAGATTTTTTGTTTGTTTCTATCCGGCCCCTTCTCCCATGGACTCTGGCCTAAACATTCTCTAGCAGTTCATAGTCATAGTTTAAAAAATCTTAGTTTACAGAAAATAACATGCGAATAGCCTGTTGATCAACTAACTACTCACCCCAGCCAAAACATTTACTAATATATTCTTCAATTAAAAAAAGCTTTAGTATGTGATAACTATGTGTTGGATGTCACATTATGAAGTCTAAATAAAATTCCCTTTAGTACTTCCTTTTACTATTCTATAGATGGTCACTTGGGAAACCTTGTTAAAGATTGGCCTGAAGCAATATTCAGATAGTGCTCCTTTATAGAGCTCAGTGTCTCACAAAAATCAGTTATAGCCATGGGATTTTGAATTATTCCTCTATAAATAAGATCAGAAACAATAGTTTTAAAAGTTTTGGCTGGTTCAATGGATTTGATTTTTTAGCCTTGGAGAGAATAAAGAGAAGGGAGTATAAACATTTGTGAAAAAAGAGAAACCAGTTGAATATTCAAATACAGGTTTTGCTATAAATGCAATGAATTCTAGTTCTAAAATTTAGTTGCTGATTTTGTTGATGATTCATCTTTTTGCTGAAGGCTTAAAACTATTTTTACTGACTGTGAGAGCACTATGAATTGAAGGCTTAAACTGTTATTAGCATAAATGTTTTCTTTTCCCCACTGAACTCTTATCACAGGAAATGTAATTCTTTTTACCTGAGGCATTACTTAGTAATTAAAGAAAAGTGGTTTCCTAATGCTAATTTCTGTAATAAAAAGGAAATGTATGAACACATTAAATTGGGAATTGTAGTGATAATAAAAGGTACATTTCACATGTCTCACCTAGAATTATGGTTTTCTTGCTTTCTAAAATAGAATACTAAAAAGGGGTAATGGCGTTTTCATTTTATTTTCCATGAACATAAAATTCCATGAAAAGACTAAGTATGCAATTTGGTTGCCTTTATTTTTTAAATTTTTGTGAGTTTCTTTTATTTTTTCTTTAGAACTTTGTAGATTTCCACAGATATATTTCATACATATTTTGTTAGATTTTTGCCTAAGTATTTCATTTTTTTAATTTTTAAAATTGTTTTAAATTTTTAATTTTTTCTTCTTTCCTTTATTTTTATTTTTTATTTTTTTTATTTAACTTATAGCAAGAATTGCAATCAAACTCCACTCATTGGGCCAGAGCCCCTTGTGGTGTTAGCAAAAGACTGGCCCCTCATGTAGCATAGTACACTTGGGAGTTCATAGCCAGCCAGTGGCCCCACTCGAAGCTCTAACAACGTGCAGATTTAATTTTTTTGTGGCAATATGAGTGGTGTTGTGTTTTTAATTTCAATGTCAACTTATTTATTGATAACATATAAGAAATTAATTAACTTTATTCACATAGACTTTGTATCCTGCCATCTTGTTCTTATTGCATATTTGTTCCAGGGTATTTTTGTTGTTTGAGATTGTCTACACAGTTATCATCTGTGGACAAAGACAGTTTTATTTCTTTCTCTAAATCTGTGTAAGTTTTATTCCTTTTCTTGTCTCATGGCATTAACTAGGACATCTAGTATGATATTAAAAAAAAAGAGTAGTGCATGAACACCTTTGAGTTTTTCCTTATATTCAATAGACTAGCTTCCAGTTTCTCAAATTAAATACATTAGCTATACAATCTTTTTCGTAGACGTTTTTAACAAATTGAGGAAGTGGCAGCTGCCCTGCTGAGTTCTCTATTGTTAGTTTTATTATATATGAACATTGGATTTTGGCAAATGCTTTTCTGCATATATTTATGTGATCATATTATTTTTTTCATAATAATAAAAATAAAATAGCATTAATACTTTCATCAATAATAGCGAAGTTTATTAAATAGTTAATATGTTTTGAAACTGGGTTAATCGTCTTCTATGGCCCATTTTACTTAATTATATTATTAAACCAATGTTTCAGATATTATTATCATCCACTTTTTAGAGATGGTGAAATCTAAGTCCATAGATGTTAAGTATCTTGCTCAATAGTCATAAAGCAGGTATGTGGTGCAATTCTTTATGAATTTAGAGATTCTAGTTTTAGAGGTAACCTAATCACTATACAGTTCAAATTTGCATATTTTTGAACACCTCATTCACAAGTATTTTTTTTAATGTTTTATTTACTCTATATTTACTGATATAATAGAAATCAGGGGGCAATTAGGTTATTTGCATTATCAATTTTTTAAAAGGCCATGGCATCTGCAACTCAACAAGCTCAAGTGAGTGAAAGGAGAAGGTGTTTTAGGGGCAGCAAATCTACCTTATCTGATGGCATGTATCAAAGTCACATCACCACCACCACCACTGTCACCATCATCATTGCCGCTACAACCACTACCACTCTGTAAGCCTGAAATCTCCTTGAAAATCAAGCTTAGGAAACAAATAGAAAATATTGCTTTGGGGAGAAAATAAAGTGGTGATTCTCAAATTTCAAATGAGAGTTTAATTTCTGTCTTTATTGCCACTTGATTCTGAGAGACATTTTTGAAATTTATATTTATTCTTTTGGAGTATTAGGAGAAACAAGACTATGGGTGAAATATTTTAGAAGAGAAAGACAAATTCTTTCTTGTCACGGCTCAACATAATTGGAAACCATCAATTTTGGAAAGACAACTTCATTAACACAATTCTATATAGATGGGAAAGTCTACAGAGGTAACAATAATCTATTGTCTCAGTAGTAACACGAACATTGTAATTAACTGTTATTTTCATAATTAAAAATTACATATTAATTTTATTCTTTAATTCATGCTTTCCATACATAGTAAATAGACATAAATAGATAAATAGTATCATTCAGTAATTTGTAATTGGATTGTAGCTCCATTCCCATCCTCCAATGCTATATCCAGTATATCATCTTTCTTGCTATATGGTTTCAGGTTGCTGATCTTGGAATAAATGCTGTTGCTTCAGGCACAGATGGCCATGTGTGACACAGCTCTGCAGAAAACCTTTTCCATACCTGACAAAGGTGTAGAGCTTTGGTGATACTAGTGGAGTGTAACGACATGTACTGAATCTGTGTTATCATGGAGAGTACTGGCAACAAAGGACATGGTGTAGCTATGAGATGAGGAGATAGATGGAATTATAGAAGAGTACTTGTTCCGTAGATTCCAGAATGACTAAGCTCAGTGATGTTTTGTAGCATACAGGTGGAAACTAAAGGCCTTCTAATTAGTCATTGATATGAAGAGCAGTGATATTTGGGTCACTCTTGGTATTTTTCTACAATTAACTTAACAATTATGATAATTTGGAAAATATTATAAACAGAGACTGAAAATAGAGCAGATAATAGATATTTTTTAAACATTAAGGGTCTCATGTTCCCATGTTCACTGAAAAATAATAGTTATAATAACATCATCAACAACTACAAAATTAAAAGCACCATGTTTTTCAGTAGAGGTTTATTTATAGAAGCATGTGAAGTATTCCAAGACATAGGAGTCACAGATCTGAAAATCTTTACTATTTGATTGGGAATATACAAAAACAAAATACCACAAATGCTTTTATTGTAAAATATTTGTATTGGTGCAAAGTTCTTTGGGTTGCTGAGTTGTCAGCAGATTAGCTGCAGAGACAGTGATTAGGTCAAAACTTTATTAAAAAAGAAAAGTATCATCACTTATTTTGGAAAACTTCCTCTGTCAAACTATTTAGATGAAGTCATGTTGTAAAGATAATGCTTCATTTCAAAGAATGCTGGAGCCCGAGGGGTTTTACAGGACACGTTTAAGGCATGTATATTTGTCATCATCACACACTATAATGTGCAACATAGTTTTCCTTTAAGAAGAATTAATGAAAACATATTTTGACATTATGATTGTGGACATCTGTGTTTGTTTACATTCATTTCAGCTTAATGCAGAAAATGTCAAAGAAAGAATTTAGAGTGAAAATTGTGTATCTTTCAGTTTTACTTTCATTGCTTAGTACAAAGGGATAAAAATGCATGGGCTTCTTGTGTGGTAAGAGTTTTGCTAATGGATGCATAAAGCAAACAAAGCTGAAAGGAAATGTTTTATTGCTCCATTCTGGACCATGTGGATTTTTGTTGCTCTTGTTTTTATTGTTTTTGTTGTTGTTGTTGTTATTGTTTAAAGACTACTTAATCTGCAATGTCTGGAACTTTACAAAAATTTGGATTTGTACCAATACAAAACTTTTCTCTTAAAACATTATAATGTTACTTATTCTCTTGCCAAGCAAAAGAAGTTACATATGTTTGGATATCTCTGGAAAAGCCAGAAAACTGAAAATGAGGGGGAAACTTATTTTGCTCAAAGTACTTTAATATTTTGTCCCTTTATAATAATAACAAAAGAATTTAAATACATATATATTGATGATAAGCATAACCACACATTATCTAATTCTATTCATATTAAAAGCTAATGCTGTTTTAACTTATAGTATTGGAGTATGTCCTTTTATCGTTAGTATAGATGGATCTCAGGATTCACACTATATTTTAATCAGATACAATAGTCAAATAATTATTTTCTTTTTATTTTCAAATATATGCTTCTGAAATCAGATTGCCTTTTTATTTTCTTATTTTTTTTTAACCTTTATTTATTTTGAGACAGAGAGAGACAGAGCATGAATGGGGGAGGGTCAGAGAGAGGGAGATACAGAATCTGAAACAGGCTCCAGGCTCCGAGCTGTCAGCACAGAGCCTGACAAGGGGCTCGAACTCACAGATCGCGAGATCATGACCTGAGCCGAAGTCAGAAGCTTAACCGACTGAGCCACCCAGGCGCCCCTCAGATTGCCTTTTTAATTGACACTTTTTTTCTACAAAATCTAAAACCAAAATATAGAACATAACATGTAGTTTACATTATTTATACATTAGTCTGTAAGGTGCAACCAAACCGTTTTTCAGGGGCACTTCGTTGTCTCAGTCAGCTGAGCATCCAACTTCAGCTCAGTTCATGGTCTCATGGTTTGTGAGTTCAAGCCCCGCATTGGGGGTCTGTGCTGACAGCTCAGAGCCTGGAGCCTGCTTCAAATTCTGTCTCCCTCTCTTTCTGGTCCCACTTCCCCACTTATACTCTGTCTCTCTCAAAAATAAATAAACATTAAAAAATAAAAAAAAACCTGTTTTTCAAATGTGTATTATTAATTTGCAAATCTTTCTTTGTCATAGATTTTGATGGTGTAAAATTTCATAGATTTAAAGAATGATTAATGCAAAAATGCAGAGAAGGTAATTTTTGAACTCCTATATTGATATTTTATTAAGTCTTCAAGATGGCTATGTTAACATTTGATGAAATAATTGGATTTAATATAAACACTTTCTCTATTTTAGAAATAATTGATGTTCTCCTGTGCAAAATAAGATATAAGCTCTCTTACACCACACCCACGCATGTATTTTCCCTCTATTTAACCTACCATTACTGTTTGCCACAGAAATAAATCAATGCTTGATGTTTATATTTCTGTGTCTATCTATAAACATATGGTTAACAGCTGAGAAATGTTGATTAGTGCTAAGAGCAAACAGCAGCATCAGCCTCACCGGGCAGGTTTTCAGTCGGGGTAGCTCCCTAAAATTTGAATCAGAGTCTATACTTTATCAAGATTTTCCTGGTGCACTTTTGAAGATTTTGACTCAGTAAATCTTTCCTGAGACTTGAGATACTGGATATCTAAAAATATCTCAAATGATGCCAGTGCCACTGGCCCTGCAACCACCCTTTGTAGCAAGAATGTCAGGAACCATGGTTACATTTCTTTCATTTGTTGTATTACAAAAGAAATAACATTTGTATTTCCTACAGTTACCTTTATCTCTTTTTTCTTTTTTTTAATAAATAGCCATCATTTATTTAGCCTTTTGTCTTCTGACAGAACTCAGCATTTACTATATAGTCAAACACACCGTATACTGGATTTTTTGTTCTTCACTCTAGGGAAAGGACACCTGCAGTTTCACAACCATGCTCCTGCTCTGATTTATAATAACTGATCTCGACTTTAGAGGCTGTAGTCCTGGGTCACTCTTTATTAACAGGAGGGCCTCAACTATAGATTTGTGGGACCCAGGGTGAGATAAATGTACAGAGCCCTCTGTGTTTTAATACCTTTTTGAGGAGTTTTACATTCACAGCAAAACTGATCAGAAAGTACAGAGATTTCCCAGATAACTACTGCTCCCATTATACAGCATCTCCTCTAGAATGGTACATCCCCCACCAGAATAGTAGATTTGTTACAATTAATAAGCCTATGCTGATGCATTATTATCACCTACAGTCCATAATTTACAATAGGAATTATTCTGGGTGTTGTATATTCTATGGGTTTGGACTTATGTAAAACGGCATATATCTATCACGATAGTAACATAAAGAGCTGTTTCATTGCCTTAAGAATCCTCTGTGTTCCATGAATTCATCCATTTCCCCATACTCCAATCTCCGGAAACCAATGATCTTTTTACTCTCTCCATAATTTTGCCTTTTCCAGAATGTTATATAGTTGGAATCTTACAAAAGTTCAAAAGTAAAATTATTCTGGTTCTAATAGAGAAATATCCTTCTTTCATTATAATAAGATTATATGAATATTATTTTTCTATGCTTATTATAATGCTCAAATATCAGTAAGTGTTATTAATAGAACAATCTGAAATGATCTTTCCAACCATTTTACTATATTTTTTAAAGTTTTTTTTTAGGTTCATTTATTTGAGAGAGAGAGAGAGAGACAGCATGAGTGTGCACACGAGAGAGTAGTAGGGGTAGAGAGAGAAAGGGAGAGAGAGAATGCCAAGCAGGCTGTGTGCTGTCATAGCCCAACACGGGCTCGATGTAACGAACCATGAAATCATGACCTGAGCCAAAATCAAGAGTTGGATACTTAACTGACTGAGCCACCCAGGCGCCCTGTCAACCACTTTACTATATTAACTCCACAGGATCAGTAGGGAAATATTTAAAATTCTTGCCTAATCAAGACAGACACTGACCCTAAACAAGCTGTAAGTAGATCGAGTACATATGAGCTGAACATCAACGAAGGGTCTTACATTTACAAAATGAGGCAGCATAGTGGATTAGGAGTAAATTAATAGAGAAAGACCAAGAGTCATCTTGGAACATTGAAATACATTCATTAGTAAAAAGTCAAGGGGACTGAAATAAAAGACTCAGATGTACAATTCTTGGAAACCCATATATTATAAGTTTACATGAGCGTAGTCCATAATTCTTCCAGACCCCATACCCTAACCATGAGAATAATTTTATGCACCAGTGGCACTCAAATTAATTTTCTGATAAATGAAATAATTGTTAATACATTTTTAAATAAAAATAAAACAATCACATACAACTAAATTTATAATAAAATAAATATTATATTTCCTTTTCGATTTTTGTCCTTTTGGGAAAAAGTTTACATCTATATTACATAAACAAAAAAATGCATTATTTTGCTCATTTTAGTTCTTTAAGCACTTTTTTACATAAAATGAATGGCAAGTTTCCAAATGGCTAAAATTTTCTATTTAATTCTGCTATGACCAAATGAATTAAACAAAAAGTGCCATCAGAGTCTATTAAACATGATAATATATTATTGTCTTTTGGCTCTACTTTATTTCTCAGTGTATATTTCTATCTGCTTCATAGTTAAAGCAGATGTAAATGATATAATGGCACATAAAATTATCATATCAAATATATTCCTATTATTATTTAATGCAAGTGATTCCTCAGTTTAATCTTTTTAAGGTTTTGTGTAAGAAAGAAATGTGTTTAACTGTTTAAATAAAGGAATGTTTGTTGATACAATGTAGTTGTTCTAGAGAAGTAAGAGCAGTTGCTTTGTTGTTTAGTAGCTATTCCAAGGCTTGGCATGAATAAACATATTTGAGATTTAACGTTTATTCTTGCAATGGCTTTTATTAACTGAAATAGTAAGAGTAACTTAAAAAAATATGTGCTGAGGTTCTGTGTATCATAGGACTTCTGTGTATTCATCTTACCTTAATTCTTGGCTAATGGAAATGAATATAGTTCCATCTCATAGCAGCAGTCTTAAAACCACTAATTCTTCTGCTAGAGATCATTCTATAGCTCCCCCTCTACATATCACACTGGATGGATAACTGGATGGATAATTTCTGACAAAATCACATCATCACTGATAACTGCAATTAATGACATAGTTATGAAATGTTGGCCAGCTAGATTTTAATGACACATAGTAAGTGAAATTTTTGAAATTTTGATGTGTGGAAAAATAATTTAGAAATAAATATTTGGTCATAAGCACACAAAGAAATATTCTATACTAAATTTCAGTCTGTTTAGCAACCATGTCAAATATATTACAGTGATAGGTCGTATGGCTGATAGTGGAAAGAATCCAATTTAATTTTGAAATATGTTCACAGAAAATGTGTAGATTCACCACACTAATTTCCAAACCGTAAGTGGAAAATATATAATCAAAGTCAAACTGCCAACCAAAACCTGGAGCAAATGACACAATAAAATTTAATAAGTCCTTAAAATCAGTGCAAACCGTAAGTATAATTAGCTACCACCATTACTTTTATTTTTGGCTCTGTGGCAAATTCCTGAGAATGGCTCCTCTTTTCCTTAAAAAAATATGAACTGAAACACCTTCTCAGTAACCTTCTAATGCCAGTGGATTAATCAAAAGAAGGAGTTACAGAATGTTCACATGCTAGTGCAGCATAAATAAAGACTTGAAATGCATGTTACACCCTTGAATCTTGGAGGCAGGGGTGACTATTGCACATGAAATGATGGTGATGGCTTCTTGATGTTCCATTTGCCAGCATCCATTCATTTAAACTGTGGCTGGCTACCTTGCTGCCTTCTCTATACCATTTGAAGTTTTTTTTTTTGTTTGTTTTTTTTAATGTTATTTTTTAGAGACAGAGAGAGAGAGACAGAGAGACAGAGAGAGAGCAGGAGGGGCAGAGAGAGATGGAGATACAGAATTTGAAGCAGGCTCCAGGCTCTGAGCTGTCAGCACAGATTCCAATGTGGGACTCGAACCCATGAACAAAGAAATCGTGACCTGAGCCAAAGTCAGACGCTTCACTGACTGAGCCACCCAGACACCAGCCATTTAATGCTGTATCATTAATTAAGTGATATATGTATATATCCCCCTCTATATCATATCATACTTCCTAATGCAGCTCCATGTGAGAAATTGTTTTAAATTTTTTAACAACTTTGTTGTAAGGAAATTTTTTTTCCATGTAGGAAAATATTTTGTTCACTCTGTAAGAAATAATAAATAGTTATATTCTAACCTTTTATTTTTCCTTCCATAAGCAGAATATATTTTACCCTGATATTTGTTATTTATTGTTATTTGCATACTATTGTTTTTGGTCTCAAATTGAGCAAAGCAAGAAAAAATAAAACAAATAAATATAGATACTATTATGTTGAATATCATCAACTGAGTTTGTTGGGTAATTCACTTTGGTTAATTCTCCACTTACCCCATTCTTTGAATCTATCAAACTGTTGTGCTAAATGAGTTACAATAAGAAACATTGCAAACTTAATGATATTTCATTTTCTCAACTTAAAACTGGAGTAATAATAGTTAATTAACAGGATTCTTATGTATTATTAATAATAAAATTAATAAAAAGATAGTATGTAATCCATAGGACAAAAGGAGCACTTGACACATCAATTATCCTTAGAAATCCCAAGGCATATTAAGAAGTTGAAAAGTATAGACTTCCCTTAATAATTCTTGGAAGAATTGGTTTCTTGGTATGTTTTAATCAATGCTTTAAGAAGTTACAGGTAATTGTGTTACTGAAATAAATTTATAGCACATACAGACACTCCTGAATGTGCAATGAATTTGAATTCAAACCCATTATGTTTTTAATCAGGCTGTGGTGATAAGACTCCTAACACGTATTTCTTATGACTCTTTGCTATGGAATATTAAAATCTCTATTTCACATAATGTTATCTATATGTTCAATCTATGGTACTAGATAAAACTTACAAAAGCAGCTTCTCAGGGTGTTTTTAGGCAAATGAACTGTAGGCACCAAATACTATAGATTTTAGCATTAGGGAATCTCTGTTGCAGAATAAACTAAAGAAGAAAGTGGTGAATGTCTCTTAGGTTAGGGTGCCAAGTTCACAAGTGGAAAATATTGTGTATCTCAAATATATAGTCAAAGTAAAGAATCAAAAAGCAGCTTAATTAATGAGATAAAAATAATAAGGTAGGTATTCAAAATGCTCTATGTACAGAAATTAGGGATAGCTAATTAGAAGCAATAAGATGAATAAGGAAAGGCCATTTTTTAAAAAGATGAATGAGATTTAACAAAAAAGATATTTTAATATAGTAAAAACCCTTAATTAAATATTATTATTTTTTAGGTATAAACTCTACTCTCTACTCATCTAAGGGTAAGAACTTTGGGAAATTACAACTATTATAATAGGATTAGTAGTAGTAATAATTATTTAATTTCCAATAATGAAACTTAATACTATGTATAAGATCAAACACAATATAACAATTCTTATCTAAGAAGGAAATAACATGGTGAAAATATGAAATCTATCCTGATTCTGATGTTTGCTATTTTTTACTTTTAACTTGAGGAATTATGTTGCCAATATAGTCCGATCATCAAGAGTTACAAGATGCAGGCTAAATGTGTGTTAGTCCTTTTAGTGACAATATGAGATTTCCTGAAAGCTGTTCTAATAATTAGTTAATTATTATTCATGACCGTGATAATGGAGATGGAGCTTAATTCTAAAGATAACTAGGTCTTCATGTATGCTGATTCTATAAAGCAGGTTATTTCCACTTAATATTAATCTGTGTGCCATTTCTCAAATCCAGTTTGAGAAACTATTCTAGTTTTCTACATTGGAATCATTTAAAAATACCTCTAAGATTTACATTATAAATATTATTAAATGTCATTAAAATTTTAATTTTAGCCTGAAAAGTGTTTCATCTTTTGCATAAATATTGTGCACCATTTATTTAGCTCTTGTATCTCAGCTCTGAATCTGCTGTTTTGTACTCTATTTTGTGATGCAGAACCTAAAGCTGCCAAAATGTATTTCTGTTTTGCCAGCAACCACCCAACCGGGCACTGCCAACAGAGAGGACTAAAGGAAGACTACAAGGCTAGAGGAAGAAGAAGGGACTTCCACCTTCTTGGGTCCTTATTGTTATTTTCTGCTCTAGCTATTATTCCTGCATTACAAAATACTCCCCAAAATACAGTGGCAAAGAACTGCCTTTTTTTAAAGACAAAGAATTAGTAGGTCAGGGACTTTATGGACTCATTGTGGGGGTCCCCTGTGAAACTGCAGTCAACTTTTGGCTAAGGTTGTAGTCATGTGATCATCCCACGGCAATACTGGGCCATCATCCAGGATGGCTCATTTCTATTGCTATCAGTTGATGCTGGCTCTCAGCTGAAAGTTCAATTGGACCACATGCTACAATGAATGCAAGTGGCCTCTTCACCAACGCAATCTTAGGGCAATCTTTTACATGGCAGATGACTTTCTCCACAAGTGTTCTAAGAGAAGCAGGGGGAAGTAAGATTTTCAGACCTAGCATCAGAAATTACACAGCATCACTTCTAATATATTCTCTTGATTACTGGTCTGGTAATGATTGAGAGGAAGAGGACACAGACCCCACCTTTTTTTAAAAGAGGAACATCTAAGAAGTCTGGGTGGCAGGACCTAGAACCCCTTCTCTAAGCACAGACAAGGCATTTCACAGATCTGAGTTCCAGGCCCTTCTTCCAAGTTCAATGTTTTAGTAATCCCCCCTTCCCACCTTTGATTCCCTCAAGCCTAAGAAATGGCTTAATTATATTTATTTACTTTTACAGTTACCTAACTCAAAATCTAATATCAAATTAATAACTGTTAATATTAAATATCTTAAGTTAAAATAACTGTTGTGGTTTTTGCCTCCTCATTGAACACAACACTACACATAAAAATAAATATTTGGAAACAAATGGAAACCAACTTAGGTAATAATTTTAAAAATAATGAAATATTTCAAACTGATCCTGAAGAATTAAGTCATATCTGGGTATATTGATATTTTATTTTTTTTATTTTTTTAATGTTTATTTGTTTATCTTGAGAGACAGAGAAAGGTAAAGAAAGACAGAGAGAGTAGAGAGGGAAAGGGAGAGGGAGGGAGAGAATCCCAAGCAGGCTCCACACCGTTGGCACAGAGCCGGAAGTAGGGCTCAATCTCAAGAACAGTGAGATCATGACCTGAGCTGAAATTAAGAGTCAGAGACTTAACTGACTGAGCCACCCAAACACCCTAGATATTTTAAAAAATTATTTTATATGAATTACAGAATTTTATCAAGGACTAAATATTGAGTTGTTTTTATATCTTCAAGTTCCTTTAGGATATCCTGGTTCTAAAAGTAATTCTTTTTAAAGTTTAATGTAGAATACTACTTTAGCTAAAATATGGAAGTATGTAGTAATTACAAATCACTTAAATACTTAATTGTAAGAATTTTTTATAAGAATTTATCCACATGAAAGTTTTCACTGTGATTACATCAGATTTTATCATATTGTTGGATGAATAATGTTTGCTATATGTTATACATATACATGTGTATACATGCATAATTTATATATGCACATATAATGATGATTATTTCAATATGCACATTAACGCATACATTAAGTACACTGCTGTCTTTATAGGATTTATCCTTAAATATGGTATTGATTTATTCCCCTCAAATTGTGTTTAAATGTATAATTCTAGTTGTTTACTTGTTTGCTGAAATTAGGTTTTACCATTTCTTGAAATATACCAATCCATAATAGATACCAAATGCATCGTGATCAGTAAAATTCCTTCTAGCTTTGATACTTTTATGTTTGTTTGTTTTTTTAATCCTTTCTTCCTCCAGAGTTTAACATTCTTGGTAAACATTTGTACTTAAGTACATAGACCTCTATTCTTTTTTTAAAAAAATTTTTTTTTAATGTTTATTTATTTTTGAGAGAGACAGACAGAATGTGAGTGGGTTACACAGAAGCAGAAGCAGGCTCCAGGCTCTTGAGCTGTCAGCACAGAGCCCGACGCGGGGCTTGAACTCATGAGCCGTGAGATCATGACCTGAGCCGAAGTCGGACGCTCAACCGACTGAGCCACCCAGGCGCCCCCATAGACCTCTATTCTTAACCACATCTTACGGAGTTTCTAAATTCCCTCATTATTAGCATGAAAATATCACACTTTCTTTATCAAAAATTAGAAAATTGTATGGTGGACTTGTTTGTGTTTCTCTATCCCAGTGAGATAATGGATTGAAATGTTATGAAACAGGAAAAAAAAAAAAGATATTAGTACACCCTCACAATTAAGAGCAAAATTCAATAAATAAGAGCTAAAATATTTGGGTTAGAAAGTTGTTTTGTTCACCTTTCTAACTCGGTAATACTGTGCAAGTTACTTAACCTCTTTGTCCTTCAGTTTGCTCAATTTTAAAGGGTACCTAACTCCTGTAGTTATTATGAAGATTAAATATGTTAAAAGATTAAATATGTTAAAAAATTTAAAGCACTTAGAAATGTTTGGCACATTGTAAGGGCTATAAAAGTGTTAGCTATTATTCCATCAACTACAAAGAAAGATTTACTTCTGAGGAGTAGTATCCCTTACTTAAATTGTTTATGATGTAATCACTAAAGTTATTTAAGACCGTACTGCATTTTCACAAAAGCAATTCTAAGCAGGTTTTGAGAATAAGGAAGACGGTGTTGTAAAGAAATTTCATTTTGAAACCTTCCTAAGGGAAAAACATCATTCAGAAATCTGAACCAATTAGATGTGCATTACAAAAATACAAAAAGTGATGCAGTTTTTTGTACTCAACCAAATATCAAAAATATGAAATATCTCAAAAATACACTACAGTTATCATGGTGAATATAATGTAGTGTATGGAATTGCCAAATCATTGTGCTGTATACCTGAAACTAATGTAACATTGTAAGTCAACTATGCTTCAATATTAATTAAATTAATAAATTAAATGTAAAATAGTTTAATAAATAAATATTTACATTAAGTATATACCATTATAATAATCTATTGGTATCAGCATATGGGAGAAAGGGCTAACATTGGAAGGAGATAAAAATAATTTAGTATTTAAGATCTGCATTAAATAATTCTTTAAAATTGTACAAATATTTCGTATCTCTAATAATAATCACTTAATTATAAATTGGAAATAGTATATTCTGTGAAAAGATTTTAATAACAAAATTAGTCACAGTCAAAGGTTTCATGCAGAAATGTTTTAAGAAGTGTCTATGCTGTTTAACTAAAAAAGATAGAGAAAAATATCTATAAATGAGGAAATGTGTCACCTACTTACAGACTGGTCATTAGTTAATGCCAACCTATCAAAATAGCCAATAGCTTACTAGGAAGAAAAACATGAAAGACTACTTTCTCATTGGAATGAAAATGTAAATTCCATTATAGCAAATCTGTTGTGACAATATGGTGCTATTGTTCTTAACAGATGCAAAGGTGAAAAAAGCTTAATGTGAATAATCAAGGAAGAAATGAATTGATTAAAATTGTATTGTGCTTGTATTGAAATGTCAATTTACACAGTTAACTACAGTGAATAGTCTCCCTTCTGATATTTTCTGAACCTAACAACAACTAGGATTCAAGTTGGTGAGTTTAACGATCAGATTAAGGCATTTTAGTCTTCACACTAATAAATTAAGTATTCAGATAACTTCTGTATACATGATGGATAATCTATTATTCCTGAGGCAAATATTGCTTTAAATGAACACATGGAAAAGGAAGTTTAACAATAAATGATAATATATAAGGTAAAGTCCAAGGATAAATTAAATAAATAATAAACGACTTTTCAGACAATAAAAAGAAAAGCATATATATTCTGTTTAAATTACATATAACTCATTACATTTAAGTTGTTTAAAAAATAATTTAAAAAACGTGCTATTCCAGAGAATTTAGAATGCAGTTGAAATCTAGAAACTCAGAGACCAGTTTTATATTAAGTAAGATATCTTCCTAATTTTGTATTACTTTGGTAGTATAAGATGTGAACAAATTTCAATTACATAATGACAAAACTGAAAAAAATGTTGATATTTACATAGTTTTCTATAAGGTGTTATAGAATACACCTTTAGTGTATTAATACACTTAGTCAATACATTTAGTCCCAGAGGGCTTAAATTTCCTTCACAAAGTTAAAAACTAAATGGGAGAATATATACTCAAATAGTTGTATCCTATGTCTGGATTCCCATTTAGTGCTATTTCTAAAACATAATCCATTCCCTGAAGTACCCAGTTACAGCAGTCAAAAAAGATAATATCACACAAATATCAAAGATTGTGATAAATCAAATAACAGTAGAAATTTATTTAAAAACACATTTTTATAAAGTCCATTTTGAGCTATACATTTGTTACTATTTCATGAAATTTCACATTCTAGTTTAAAATTCTAAAACTGGGGGTGCCTGTATGGCTCAGTTGGTTAAGTGGCCAACTTCAGCTCAGGTCATGATCTCCTGGTTTGTGGGTTAGAGCCCCATGTGTCAGCTGTGCTGACAGTTCAGAGCCTAGAGCCTGTTTTGGATTCTGTGTATCCCTCTCTCTCTGCCCCTCCCCTGCTTGTGCTATCTCTCTCTCTCTCTCCCAAAAATAAATAAACATTAAAAAATATTAGAAAAAAGACATAAAAAATAAAATTCCAAAATAATAAAAAAATAAATTTGTGAATTAAGATGCCTCATAATTTCAACTATTTAATAAATATTTTGATTTAAGAAGATTTTTTATTTTTATTTATTTATTTTTTAATATTTTTATATTTGTTTTTGAAGGAGAGAGAGAGAGAGAGACAGAGCATGAGTGGGGGAGGGGCAGAGAGAGAGGGAGACACAGAATCTGAATCAGGCTCCAGGCTCCAAGCTGTCAGCATTGAGCCTGATGTGAGGCTCGAACTCATGAACTGTGAGATCATGACCTGAGCTGCAGTTGGACGTTCAATTGACTGAGTCACCCAGGCGCCCCAGAGGATTTTTTAAATGTTTATTTATTTTGAGAGAGGGAGAGAGAGTGCACGCACACTTGTACGTGGGTGGGGAAGGGGCAAAGAAAGGGACAGAGAGAATCCCATAAAGGCTGCATGCTGTCAGCGTAGAGCCTGGTGCAGTGCTTGGTCCCAGGAACCATGAGATCATGACCTGAGCCGAGATTTGGACACTTAACTGACTGAACCACCCAGGTACACCATGGTTTAAGAGTTTGAGTCAATAATTTGTTGCTGGAATAACACTGAATTTTACATATGCTTAATAAAGGTTAATAGCTCTGCATTATAATTGGTGAGAGTTTGTTAACCTATTATCTATGTATCTGTTTTATTCAACATGATTATATGTTTATGCTTGCAAAAAAATTATATGTTTAAATATGCTTGCAAAAAAAATCTGTAAACTATCATAAATTAGCTTGTAATAGAAAGTTATGTAACCCATGGCTGTTGCCAAGTTTATAATAGTCATTTTTTTAAATATTTATTCAATCAACAAAATATATATTGATGCCTATGTCTGAATGCTTGTTTAGCAATAGTCATGGACAAGATGGTTGATTCCAATACCTGCTTCTTCTAAGGAAACTTGTCAGCAATTTCCAAAGAAGGCCCAGAATTGCTGACATATAATCCAATAATAATTTTGATACCTTTTTAGCTAACATAAAATGAAACAGTGACTAAATTCCAATATGGACTCCAAACACCAGCCTATAGAGTATAGGAAAGCATTGAGTATACTCTTTCTCTACTAGGGCATCAGTTATGTATAATTTTCAGGCAGCTTTGTGGGAGCCAGCAAACTCTCTATTGCCAGATATCAGATTACCAAATAATCAGCACTACTTTTGTGCAGGAATATCCAAGTGATTGAAAATCTCACCTAAATGGCTAAGCACTGTAAAGAACACTAATAACATTTTAATAAAAGTCTATGGAACACTTAAGTTTGTTCTTCCTCAGTTTTTAGAAATTTCCATCACACAGTTATTAAAAAGAATCATAAAGGAGTCTACTCTAGGAAGACTTTATAACATGTTAAATTAAATACAAAATGGAGACTGAACAGAATTCCCTGAGCAGACAAAACATTTAAGCCAAGTCAGCAAAATTAAATCTAGCTTATTTCACGTAACTTTGGTTATTTCTGGTAAATGCCTCTGATAATTATAAAAGAAACTTAAGTCATCTCCTAAAAATGGTATGAGAAAATCACTTTTAACCAATCCCCTGATGTCAGGAAGCTCCCATTGCATTAACCAATCATTGTAAAGGTTAAATAATTTTCTCATTTCTACTATATATCCATTCTGTAACTTCATGCCCCTGAGCTTCATATCTATTTTTATTTTTGAAAGCTCCCAGTTTATGAACTGTTCTTGCATGCACAATAAATTCTTACTAAACACTATTTATGGATTTGGTGGGTTTAATTTTGCTACTTCTGGATTTTGGGCAAATATTTCTCTCAACATGTTTTTAACATAGAAGAAAACAATTACATTAAACAGGTATTATAAAATAATTGTTCAGGCTTTATAACAGAAGCATATAAATGTTACCCAATCACAAGTTCAAGAGAATGGAATAGTGGATTGGTAGAGTTGATTATTAAATATCGTTTTTGTTAACTAGTAAAGAAAACAGAATAGAGAAGTAGCCAAATTATACTTCCATTGCTAATGTTTCCACCAGATGGATTGTAAGAGCGATTGTGTCTTGAAGTGGTTTGGCTCCTTTATATTCAAGATCAGGCCCTCAAAGGATGCAGGTTTTCTTTTTTTTTTATTTCAGTCTGTGGTGACCTATTTAAATTGATAAAAATCTGCATGACTGTGGGCTTTTCCTTATCTAATTCAATAGCTCTTGTAAAAGTGCAGAGAAGGTAGCAATTTGCATTTAACTGGGTGAGAATAGAACAATCCATTTTGAAAATTAAAATATGATTATTCCCATAACAATTTTTAATGGATAGACTAAAAGTAAACTACACATGAATAAGTATTAAGTCTTTGACATTCATTATGAAGTACATTAAATCTCTTAAAATAGAGATAAATGATAAAGATAGAAGATGAAACATTACATTCTATAGCTATACCACCCTGAATGCTCCTGATCTTGTCTGATATTGGAAGCTAAGCAGGGTCGAGCCTGGTTAGTACCTGGATTGAGAAGGTGCAACATTACTACCTAAAATAAAAAGCAATGAAGAATAAATAACAATAAAAATATATCCCTCACATAAGAGTGCCAAAAAAGCAGACTCAATAAATTGGGGCGGGAAGGATAGTAGAATAAATAGTAGAAAAAAAGTTTTGAATAAATGTAGACAGGTGTTGGACATTATAAAAATCACTGAGATGCACTGCTTAAAAAAAAAAAGTAATTGGGGCTCAGTGGCTCAGTCGGTTGAGTGTCTGACTTCGGCTCAGGTCATATCTTGTGGTCCGTGAGTTCGAGCCCTGTGTGAGGCTCTGTGCTGACAGCTCAGAGCCTGGAGACTGCTTCAGATTCTGTGTCTCCCTCTCTCTCTGCCCCTCCCCCGCTCATGCTCTGTCTCTCTCTCTCTCTCTCTCTCTCTCTCTGTCAAAAATAAATAAACATTAAAAAAAAAACCCAGTAACTTGAAGAAAATGAGAACCAGAGGCCAAAAGACTATAATTAGCAAAGCAAAGTAGTTAAGTGGAAAGAAATATACAGGACTGCAAAGACAAGATTGATCATTTATTGCTATTATTATTTCATATTATATTATTTTATTGATAATAATCTTAATTTTTGAGCAGTTTGAAATATACAGAAAAATTGAGCACAGTTCCTCCTATATACCCTCCAACCCATACACACTTTCTTCTATTACTAAAATCTGACATTTAGCATGGCACATTTGTTGCAATGGATGAACTTATATTGATACATTATTATTAACTACTCCATACTTTATTCAGATTTCTTTACTTTTTACCTAATGTCCTTTTTCTGTTCCAGGATCCTATCCAGGATACCACATTGCATTTAGTTTTTAAGTCACCATCATCTCTTGGCTTACAGCACCAGCTTCATAAGAGGTTTCTCTGCTTTCACCAATTCTGTTTCTGCTCCATTATTCTAATATCATTTTTTTTTATTATTGACTATCTCTCTCCTCTATTAGAAACAACATGGCAACAACAGTATGTCTCCCAAGCACTTTGAATAATGTGTGACACCTTGGCATTCAGTATTAGTCTAATCCCTCTCAATAAGTAGTATCTTATTTTGAACTTATTTTCAAATTCATGGATATTTGTTATGCAATTTCACACTGTTGGCTCCAACATTTGTGGCCATAGCTTTCTGTTAGTCACATCCATTCAATCTGTTTTGTTATCGTCAATCTACAAATTTCCATTACCTTTAAAGTTTCTCTGCACATATTCTAATTCTCTCTGCTTGGCCTAGACATCAAGATGATTTGTGGTTTCACATTCAGCCAAGCTTTTTACTCTGCTTCAAATTAATTCAATCTTTTCTCTTAATTTTAGTCAACTCAGCCTTGTCCAAAATCTTGCTTTGATGTTGAGATAGTGGTGCCTAAAGTTTTAATTTAATTAAGTGAGACATAGATACCATAATAAAGCTTTTCCCGTTAATTTATTTTATTGTTTACATTAAAAAAATTTTTTTAACGTTTATTTATTTTTGAGAGAGAGACAGAGTGTGAGTGGGGTCAGGGCAGAGAGAGAGGGAGACACAGAATCTGAAGCAGGATTCAGGCTCCAAGCTGGCAACACAGAGCCTGATGAGGGGGCTTGAACACACATGAACCATGAGATCATGACCTGAGCTGAACTCGGACACTTAACTGACTGAGCCACCCAGCTGCCCCAATTTTATTGTTCACGTTTAAGATGTAAGCATTTTAAAGCAATGGGGCTTTAGGATTTTTCATGTCATGCTGATGTCTTGCATTTTGAAGACTAGCATCTGAAACAAAACAGGAAAAGTCTTTGACCACAAAAACTAATTGAGATGGCTCCACTTGATAAAAGAAAATGCCTCTCAGTAAAGAACAATCTTAGTATATCAAACTCTACATTAATTTCTTGATTTGCAGTGCACCATCCCACTTTGTAAAATTGCTACGATTAGTGTCACAAATTTATGGTATGTTCACACTTTCCAAGGCTGATAGACATTCCATTAGTGTGCATGAACTGTAGGTTCAGCATGCTTCTCATTGATAATAAACCTTTTGAAAATGAAATGACTATTTTTGACCAAGTACAATGAAGCAGAAAATGGGCAGATGCCATAGATTGTATAATCAGTACAAGGAAGATTCTAGCTAGCATTCATAATACATCAAACAGACCGATGAGGTATTTAGTGGTTAACTCCAATGTAATGACAATTGCAAGCCATCTGTCTTGAAAGCCAGTAACACATAGGTCTACTGCTGACCCACGCGCATTAGAAAAAAGACACTTGGATAGTTAAGTAATAGATTATATTTCAAAGCAAGAATGAATTACTAATAAACTACATAAAATTTATTTTTAATTTTACAGGATGACAACAGTTACATATAAGAGATTACAATCCAGCAGCAGTTAGCAAGTTTCAAAGTATGTGGTTCAATGATTTATATAATAGTTTTTCAGCCAACTTTTAGAGGGTACTTTTTTGTGTGCGCTTAGAAAATACTACAATATTTCCTTTGCAAATTTATACTATCAGACTAAAGCTTCTATTTTTAATAATAGCATATTTTAAATCTTTTAAAGTAGCATATTAAGTGGCATTAATTTTAGAGCCATTAAGTCAAAAGTTTTTACTATTCTTGGTTTTCTAATTTTCCTGTTTTTCATCTTTTAACAAATATTGGCTACATCCAAAATGTCTGATGTAATTTTCTTTTATCAATGTTACTATGCAATTTTATAATTTAAATTTGAAATGTGAAATTGTATGCAAGGATCAAAACCTTGAGATGACATATTGATTTTTATACTAGATTCCCTCTATTAGTTTCCTAGGGCTGCCACAACAAAATACCACAAATTAGGTGGCTTATAATAATAGAAAGTAATTGTCTGAAAAGGCTCAGCAAAGCCATCTTCCCACTAAAGGCCCTAAGAAAAAAAAATGTTCCATCTTTCTCCCTTAGTTTTGGGTCGCCTCAAGCATTCCTTTGCTTGTAGATGCATCATTCCAATTTTCTGTCTTTACATGATTTTTCTTGTGTATCTCCACACCACCTCCTCTCTCTCTCTGTGTGTGTCCATATTTCCCCAATTTGAAAATATAGCTATTGTATTGGATTAGGGACCATCCTATTTACCTCATCTTAAACTGGTTAAATCTATGACTCTGATACCAAATAAGGTCATATTCTGAGGGACTGCAATTAGAACTTCACATATTTTTGGCAGGCCACAATTCAACCTATAGTATTGCTCAAGTTGGAGTTTCATTTCTTCCACTTACCATTTCCCTAAGCAAGTTATACAGTCTTTACCTCCATTTCCTTATATGTAGACTTGCTGTGAGGAATAAAGGTGCTAATATCCACTGTGGACACACAGTGATATTAAAATACTGGCTGTTGTTACTCTTGCCCAGTTACAATCCATTTTCTTATTCCAAGGATTTTTTAGTATTTAGTTTCTTAAATTAATATTTCATTCTTTTACAGCAGGTTGGAAGGATGTTCAACTTTGTCACTTAGGGGTAGACAATCTCATGAGTTACAGTGTTTTGCCAGGAAGTGTTAGAAACAATGACACAGTGTATCCTGACCTAGTCAACCACCAGGCAAGGCTGGGTCCTACACTGTAGGCAGATTAGTTGCAGATCTAGTTTCAGATCGCTTCTTACCGGGTTGTGACATGTGGTCTTAGAATCACTCCAGTATTCTAATAATGAAACCAACAGATTAGAAATCTGGTCATATTTAGCTCCCTTTCAGAAATGTCATTGACTTATAGAAATGGACCAACAAAACTGATGGGAAAGGACATTATTCAGTCCAGAACGACACTAGAACCTTATATAAATGTAAAATTATGTGATACAAAAATAACATGATTTTAAATAATACTCATTTCGTAAGAGTCTTCCCTCAGGAAACAAACACCAAAGTGAATACATTTCCTAACTGAACTGAACTAATAAAACAGTTCTTCCTAGTTTAAAGAAAGTATGCCTGAATTTATTAGCCATATTGAATTGAAATATCTACACTGCAATTTATAACTTCCAAGAGTTAAAAACATGACTCATAAAATATATAAAATAAGCATATGCCAATATTTTTTCTCACTAATGGAGGAACTTTAGAGGATACTAAAGCTAATTCGAAAGACAATTCAAAAGAAACTGAAGAAAATATTCTGGAAGAAAGTTTCTAGTTTAGATAACAAAACTGGTTATGTCCTATAGAGCAACAACACTATATATTTGGGGCTATCTTTTTTACTAAATATAAATGATGCTTTCCCACATATGGATGCAAATATAAAGTAAAATTAGAGACAAAGAGTTACTTATTTTTATTATATATTCTGCTAATGTAACAATAGAAAGATTAATTACATTTTACCAAATAACTCTTTCATTATATTTACCTTGGAATAGACATTACACTTACAAAAAATAAAAGGAAAAAAACCCAACAAATAATAATCTATAATATTAAAATCTATGCATTATTATTTTAAGTCCCATTCTTTCCTTCAATCTATATGGACTCTACATAGCATATGACTGTGCTCTACATGTGGTGCAGTTGATATCAATTAGGACAAATTACATTTAAGGATAGTTCAATATAAACAGACAGGTTTATACTTAAACCTATAAGTGAATAAATAATGAAGAAAACCTTTTCAATTGTTCAAAATAATCAATATATAATTTTCTTAGGTATTTTCTATATCAAAAATTAAATTAAAAATATGAATTTCTAATTTCCCACTATGCATTGACTATGATCTTCATTAGTAAAGTTGAACTTATTTCTAGTTAATACCAGACAGTAGCAAAAGGTATTAGTTATGATGATAGTGATTATTTTAATCATTTTTAACCACAAATCCTTATATATAAGTAAAACCATGTTTCTTTTGAAAGATAAGCTAACATATATTGGGCATCCACTGCTGGTATGTTGATGCTACACATGAATCCTGTTATTTTATAATATATTCTATTTGAGTCCAGATACTTCCTATGTATTTTCTTATAATAGTTCAGAAATGGATTTGTAGGTTGGGACATGTTAAATATGAATTAATCAATTTAATAATGAATCAAGATTACTTTAGTACAAATACATCTTTTAAAAATCAAGCTGATTTCTCTTTGAAACCATTTTTTTTGAAACCATTTTTTTAAGTGAGAGGCAAGGCCATTTTATTTTTATTTTTTAAAATATTTATTTATTTTGAGAGAGAGAAAGAGTATGAGCAGGGGAGGAGTGGAGAGAGAGGGAGACAGAAAATCCCAAGCAGGCTCCATGCTGTCAGTGCAGAGCCCAATACAGAGTTTGACCCCACTAACTGTAAGATCATAACCTGAGCCGAAATCAAGATTGGATGCTTAACCAACTGAGCCACCCAGATGCCCTGAATCCAAATATTTTATATTAATTTAACCCTTTTCTCTTGCCCTTTCTTCTGTAGACAAGATTTTTCATTAGCAAAGTTTATATATAGGATACACTTGCTTCAAAAATTAAAGTTTATAATTAAGGAATTTAAATGGCATGTTTAGGACATAATTTAAATAAAGATGTCTTCCAGATTGGAGTATATATAGAGAATGCTCAATAAGTCAAGAAGGCATACATTTGAAATTGGTGAACATCGTTTCTGAGCGCAGAAACCAGTAGAGCAGTAGAAATAATGAAGATATTAAATCAAAAGAAAGCAGAATTTAGGTAATTTAGCCTACACAAAAATTTAAATCTTTCTTCTTAATTAAATTATTTTAGAATATAAAAATTGCTAACTAAATGAAAAAGATTAATTGAAAAAAATATCTAAAGTGTTATTTTTTTTTTAGTTTGGAAGATAACTAGTGTAATATCGCTTCACTGATATGTACCTAAACTGACACATTTAATTCTATTTTGGAAAAGTAAACAACCCAAACCAACAGATTAATTTCTAAATTAAATACATTGGTTATAAAGTTACAACTATGTATCTAATATATAAATATTATATATGAAGTGTTTTAATTTCAGAATTAAGTTATAAGGACAAATCATTCTGACTTGTTATTCTCATTTTACTGGCATTCATTGTGACAGATTTTCTTGATAATTACCATACAGATTACCAACCATAATAAAAATATATTTAGGATAACAGAAATCCCTACAAATAATTGTATGTTTTATGAATTTATTTTTATGGTAAGCAATTAAGTTAATGGGGTGTTGATTATTCATTATGTAAAGCATACTCAGAAACAGCATATTTTCATGCCTTTATTAATGACATTCACATGTCAAATGAACATTGAGAGAGTGAGAGATAGTCTCTGTTCTCATGTCACATCCTTTCTGGAGTGTATTGATAGTCAGTGGACAAGTTCGTGTTTATTAGATTTAATAGAATATAATTAAACTATATTCTACTTACATAATTAAAGAAAAATAAAGATATGTCCATATTTTTAAGTGGAGAAAGTAATAGGTTCCATTGCATCCTCTATATGAAATATGTTCTTACTACATGTTTAAACGGTTTACACACTTCCAATTAAAGTGTGATACACCTACTCTTTTCTGTGAAATGCAGAATGCCATGACCCACCTTAGACCTATTGATTCAGAGTATACGTTTTAACAAGATGTGCAGGGACTCCTATGTACATTCAATTTGAGAAACACCAGAATATGCAATAACTTAAACTGTTGCTTTTATAAACAACAGCGTCATTTTCCACATTCTTGATTTTCAATTAAGCCTTCCTGTTGGGTGAAAATGATAAAAGGGACTCCCAGTTTTATTTTTGAGCTTTGGAACTTTCTTTTGCATTAGTGAAGTAAGTAGAAAACCTAATGTTTGCCTTTCTTTAGTTTTAAACTTCTCCCAATATATGGAAAGGAGTTAGGTGCTTTACATCATACCAGTGAACTTGCTTGTGATCAAAATAAGATAAAATGAAAATAACCAAACACAATTATATCAAGATTGAAAACAGGTGAGTGAAAAAAATGTTCTAATGTTTTTAGATTGCTTTTGGAAAGGGAAAAGTTAGTGATAACATTATATTATATAACTTTGTTAATTTAATTACCCATATTGAAATAACTAGATTAACCAATAAAATGATATAGTTTTTCATTTAGTTAAAAAAATTACACAAAAATTATTGGAAAAAAAATCAACCAATCCAAAAGAAAAAAGGAAAAGTAAGGGAGGGAAAACAAACAGAAAGTGAGTACCAAATAAGAAGTAAAAAATAAAATGGTTGATAACTCCAAATACCAGTAATTTAAATAAATACAAGCGGACTAGTGATATAATTTGAAGAAAATATTATAATACAGAAATTAAAAAAAACATTATAAATTACAGCTATTTGAAGGAGACACCAAAACAATAAATAAGTAAAGTTCAAAGCTATCCCAGGAAAATTTGAAGTACGTAAAATGTACATAACACTTCCAGTATTCGATAAAGCTTTAGAAGAAAGAAGATCATTACAAATAATAAAATGTTTAATTCAGCAGGGTTATACTACAAATATGAATTTTTACAGGCCTAATAATATAACCTCAATATATATATATATATATATATATAATTTACATCATATATATGTATATTACCATATTTATGTATATGTGATTTAATACCCTCATTTTATTATTTATTTTATTATTTATTATTATTTATTATTTATTATTTACTTATATTTATTATTTAGTAGATCTAAAACAAAGTATCAGTAAGGGCAGACAAGATTTGAAATATTTAATTAATAAGCTGATTGAATTGATAATTCAATTAATAATGATATCCCAAGGGCACCTGGGTGGCTCAGTTGGTTGAGCTTCAAACTTCTGCTCAGGTCATGATCTCATGGTTTGTGAGTTTCAGCCCCATGTTGGGCTTGCTGCTGTTAGCACAGAGCCGGCTTCAGATCCTCTGTCCCTTTCTCTCTGCCCCTCCCCTACTTGTGCTCTCTCAGAAACAAATAAAACATCAGAAAAAAATGATATTTTAAGTACAGAGTATACAGAATTTTTAAAGTATGCCCAACACATTTGTGAAAATTGAGCATGTAATTTATTTTAAAGCAATCCCAATCCAATTATAAAAGACTGTTATTAAATTTATTTTTTAACGTTTATTCACTTTTGAGAGACAGAGAGAGAGACAGAGCACAAGTGGGGGAGGAACAGAGACAGAGGGAGACACAGAATCTGAAGCAGGCTCCAGGCTCTGAGCTGTCAGCACAGAGTCCAATGCGGGGCTGGAACTCACTGACTGCGAGATCATGACCCGAACTGAAGTTGGATACCCAACCGACTGAGCCACCCAGGCTCCCCAAAGATTGTTATTATATCCAACCTATTTTTTTATCACAATGCAAATAATTTATGCATTAAGTTTGATAAATCCTATTCTATAAATAAGAAATAGCTAATAGTAAAATGAAAAATAAAACCAGATATTAGAAAATATAGAAATATTCAAAATAAAATTTAAAATATTTTTAAAAATGTATGTCCTAGATAAGCAAAGTATCATCTTATCATTCACTTCCTGCATATACACATCTTTCCTTAGATGATGGCTTCTTTATTACCCTGTGATTTCAGCTAGTTAAATCCAAGACAATTTATGAATTTTTAGTTTTTCCATATTCTTTTTTTGTAAGAGTTAATCACTCTTTTGGGGTTCCTGGCTGGCTCAGTTGGTTAAGCATCTGGCTCTTGACTTCGGCTCAGGTCATGATCTCATGGATCGTGGATTCGACCCCGTATCAGGCTCTGCACTAACAGTGGGGAGCTTACTTGGGATTCTCTCTCTCTCTCTCTCTCTGTCCCTCACTCACTCACACACTCTGTCTCTCCCTCTCTAAAATAAATAAATAAGCTTAAAAAATATTAATTACTCTTTTTAGCTTTATCTCCAGTGAATAATGAACAATACTCTTTTTTAATAGAGATAAACTGTCAGATAACTGACATATAACATTGCATAAGTTTAAGGTGTATAACATGTTGATTTGATACATTTATATACTGGAATATGATTACCACCATAACATTATCTAACACCTCTATCATCTCTATGGTAGTGTTATCTAACATCTCTATCACCTCTAACTATGGCCATAGAAACACTCCTAACATGAGTAGGTATGAAAGGAGGAATCGAAGAGCTGAGTACTATAGAGGTATATAAAATTAGCTGAGCCCATTTAGTTAGAATCCAGTGAGGTCTTTGAAATGTCTGTTCCAGGCCTATAGGCATAGGGTGGCAGCAGAGAAGTCTATCAAACACCAAATCTCCAAAAAAAAAATCCACAAAGATTATGAAGAAGTGGATTTAAAATTAAAAGTTCAGGGGTGCCTAGATGGCCCTCCCCTCCTCTCTCTCTCTTCAAAATAAATCAATAAACTTCAAAAATTTTTAAATAAATTAAATTAAAAGCTCCTATAGTAAGGCTGCCATTAGCCTGCATTAAGGAGACCAGACTCTTAGGAAGATGGGGGGCGGGGAATAGCAAGAATACATGTTTCATGGCTGAAACTTAGGGACTGACCTTATTCAAGAGGTATGTGCAAACAGTTTAGGAAGAGGACCATTCAGATCACCCATCAACCAAGCAGATAAGCTGACAAAAAAAATCGGGAAAAATTTTAAAGCTTCTGTGGAACGATGTAGACAGGTCAATGGACTGATACAAGGCTGTGACCTGCAATTGATACAGAGTGTTATGGGAACAAGACAAACTAAGGCAAAAATAAGATTTGGACCTAAATTCTTTTATCCCAAGGTTGAGCCCCAAGGATCCCTGAACTTAATACTGAAACTTACATGGCTGTGGTTTTTTATTTTGTGTCTGGAATGTCCTTCTTGTTCTTTTGTCAGCCTTTACGGTTTATGGGGATATTCTGGATATTCATCACATGGACTGGTTGGGATGAATTCTTTGGCATCTCTACCTTCATAAAGGTCAGCCAAAATATACAGCCCCAAAAAGCTTATATTCCTAGATGTTTCCAATTGGAAAATTGAAACTAGATTGTAGAACAGGCAAAGACAACTTACTTGGTCATTTCATAATGTTTTATATAGGCCAAAGTGCTACACAATATTATCTTCAAATTTTATAACCCAATCTTCCCTGTGGAAGCCACATTGTACTTAGAGTCTCAGGGTAAGGTAGACGATTGAGGTTTAAACATGAAAAAGGCCAACAATGTTTCAGAAATGCCTAATATCATAAGAGCATTGGAATAAATCACTTCTAGTATTGGATTTGTATGCATCTGTGGATATTGCTCATGTGACCTTTATCATACCTCTTAGGCTTGCCTTCCCTTGGAGAAAAATGCAGTATGCTTTTACTCTCTGAACATTACAGAAATAGTCATCTGTGGGTTAAATTAATAGTAGCATAATGTGAACTGTTCATAGCATGCAAATATTTCATTATAATGATATTTTGCCGCAAGTTTACACTGAAAAAACTTGTTTGAATTGCATATTGCTTTGAATATTATTACTCAGTGAGGCCAGAATGAGAAAAGTAGCAAAGACTTTGCCTGTTGAGGCCTATTTTGAGTTCTGTGTATTCTGAAGCACACAGAGACATTTCACAGAGTGTTATGAATACATTTTGATCTGCAGCTACCAATGACAATAAAGAATTCTCAATGTTGAATAGGATTTATAGATCCTGGATATCCTACATCTGGAATTTTACTCTGGCCTCTATCCCAAATCATTAACAAAAGGCCAAAACTGACCGGGAACCTTAATATAAACAAAGCATAAGAGCAGTGAAAGTAGCAATAAAATAAGTCTTGACATGAGAAATTATGCCTTTTCAAGACTCCATAGAATTAAAAATATCCATAACCAACATCACATCTTATCTTAACCTTTTATGAGAAGATCCTCTTGGAAACTCTACTGAAACTTAAGCACACAGAGTTCAGGATTAGAGACCTTCCTTCAACTGTTAAATATCGAATGTGTAGTCCGTTTGTTGGCCCACACAGAAACATTATTTTACAGTCTTACTGGAAAAAAGTCATGACTCTTCAACTTTACATTATTAGTTTGCAGTAGAATATGTGTGAACCAAGTTGAATGTAAGACAAGCTCTCAGGGGTTCCATTTTGGTACAGAAACAGCACTTTCAGTTAAGAAATGATTCTTATCTAAGACAATTTAGTCATCTCTGGCCAGCTGGCCATCCATGTATTACACACAGAGACTGACATACTCTTTTGTCCCAACTTCTGGTGCAACGGGTTGGAGACACTCTACAACATTTGTAGATAAAAGGAAACATGGGAAAATTCAAATGAATGCCAAGTTATCAGCCATAATGATGGTAAACCACTGCTAGCCTGCAACATTGAATGCTCTAAGCCCTGGACTGCGAATCAGCTATGGCTCCTAGCTGTAAAGCACACTATCATGAATTGGACAAAAATATGTCTTTACTCAGATTTATAAGCCATCACTAATTGAACCATCTAATAGTGGACTATAAATGCATATATCTGTATGAGTTGCCTCCCTAAAAAACAAAAACAAAAACAAAAACAGGTATAGCAATTCAACCATGGACTTATTCCTTATGTTTATGTATTTCATGCTCATAGGAAGCAATTCTATAAAAAGGAAACAAAGAACTTGTAGGAGGTATACCCCAAACCACCAACCATTTCTTCCTATTCAAAGAAGGTCCCTAAAAGACAAGTTGGTTCAGCCATCCTTAACATCTTAAAAAGTTATATGGTACTTGGTTACATGGCACATGGGGCGCCTGTGTGGCTCAGTCGGTTAAGTGTCTGACTTTCGCTCAGGTCATGACCTCACAGTTTGTGAGTTAGAGTCCTGCATGGGGCTCTGTGCTGACAGCTCAGAGCCTGGAGCCTGCTTTGGATTCTGTGTCTCCCTCTCTTTCTGCCCCTCCCCCACTCACACTGTGTCTCTGTCTCTCAAAAAATAAATAAACTTTACAAAAAAAAGGTACATGGCCATATTTTCCTCTCATTTGTCTGAACTTACAGACATCCAGGAATCAGGGGGTAGGAAAAAGGAGAATTTAAGGAGAAGAGTCTAAGACTGTACCTTCTTGAAATAGCCCACCTCCTCAGAGGACAGGCACATTACTCTTCATTTTTATTGTACCTGCTTTACTGTACCACAGCAACCTGTGCATGGACTGGTTCATTTAGCCTATATTGAAGGTACAGGATATGTGACCTTAGAGACTGACTTTGATTTAGGTGATACTGGGGGCTTGTATTACCTTCCCAGGGCTGCTCTAATAAACTGCCATAAACTGCTTGGCTTAAAACAACTGCAATTTATCCTCTCACAGTTCTGGAGGTTAGAAATCCAAAATCAAAATGTCAGCAGGGTCATGCTCTCTTCCCTAGCTTCTGTCGGTTGCCAGAAATCTTTGGCATTTCTCAGTTTGCAGAGACATAATTCTAATCACTGTCTTAGTATTCTCATGGCCTCTTTCCTCCATGTGTCTGTGCCTGCACATCATGTTCTCCTATCTTTCTGTTTCTGTATCTCTTTTGCTCTTATAAAGACAAAAGTATTATTGGATTAAAGGCCCATGCTGCTCCAATATAACCTCACTGTAAGCTTGCATCTTAATTACAATCTGAAGACCCTATTTACAAATAAAGACACATCCATAGGTACTTGTGATTAGGACTTTAACACATCTTTTGGGGGAACACAATTTAGCCCCATATAATCCCCCTTCCACTAGTCCCAGAGTGCAACTATAATGGAAATTTTTTAGCTGTGGGGACTTGATAGTAGACAATCTCCATCATTGTCCTTAACTTAGTAACATTCATCAAAACATTTTCAAATCTTAAAACATGAGTCATTAACTGTAAAAAGGAGAATAATCATAGAGCATCACTATGAATAGGAAAAAGCTCTAACACTGCTATTGTTGCATCTACTTGTATGTGGTAGAGTAGAGCAATACAAATAAACAGTTAAATACAATAAATAGTTACCATAAAAATAAAATTCACCTTTGAAATGCTTTGCTCTAAAGTGGGTATCATACTTTAATTAGTAAATGACATTTAAAAGCATAGTAACTTTAAATAATAAAACCTCAAACTTTTAGGTCTAATCCTGCTTTCTTTTTCTTTTCTCCATAATCTGAGATGTGTGCAGGGCTATAAATATAGAGAAGCAAAATACATGAATTGTCACTATGTATTCACTTCAGTGAGACACAGAAAATATCAGAAGCAAAATCAATAGAAAATATGTGTCCTTTCACAGAATCTACAAAATAAAACAAATAAAAACAGAAACAGACTGATAAATACAGAGAATAAAGTGGTGGTTTCTTGAAAGATGACCTGATTTTGTATTTCATATGAATTGTAAAGGAGTTAATATGTGTTTATCATGTTTTGAAAATCTTCAATATGTCTCACCATATCCATTCTCCACCCTGGTCTGCACTCTGATAGACTGATCTATAAGGACTATCTCAACAGACCTCCTTAGCATTGGACTTCCAGCTGATTTTCCTCAATGGGAAGCACTTGCATGAGATTTCAGGATGGAGCTGAGGCAGTTCAGAATGTTGGTTAGCCAGTCATTTCAGGACACCTGTGAGTAACTGTAACCTTTACCAATGTCACAGCTTTCAGGGGACCCTCTCTATACAACTACTCTCTCTAGGTTACTACTCCTTCCCCTTCATATCTGGGAAGTTCTCAGCTGCACTTAAACATTTTGGATCCCTAAATTCTGACCAGTTTTTTAATTAGTCCCTTTATTAAACTTCCATCATAATCAAGTTTGATGCATAATCTGTTTCTTGCTGAGCCCTGACAGATCCGTTCGAAATATTTTTTTCACAGACATTGGAAAAAAATTATTTTCCTGTTTAAATAAGCTTTAAGTAGAAAAATAATACTAATGTATGTTATTACATTTTTAAAAATGGTGAGCACATATTTCAAATTGTTTAAAATCATTTAAGCTAGCTATATTTCAACTTTAATTTGTATGTTTTCAACTTTATGTAATTGCACCACTTACTCATTTTATATCATCCGTATCTTAACTATTTGTGTTCCCTAATATTCTTTCCTTGTACTTCATCATTTTATTTCATATAGCATCTTTTTTTTTAATATTCAGTCATGCACAGTTTCTAGTACTGGAACCAAAATTTCTGGAGTAGTGACTCCATTGTTTTACACCAAATAAGAAATCTTATCTGAAAATTAGAAATATTTCTTTATGACTCTATACCCTAAGATTTAGAAATTGTCCAAATTAGCATTATCATAGGATTCAGAATTCTAACTATTTATTATTGCTATTCTTCAGTCCCCTTCTATAAAACAATATGAACTGGATTGTTTAGAGTTTTACTAGGCTCTTCACAATCTTCACATAAATCAAATCCAAGATTCTTTTATGATATTTATGGGTAAGATAAGACACTTGGCCGATACAATAACATTGACAGGATTGATTTTTTTTCTTTTCAGTTGAATCTTATTTTAGCTTTAGAAGATGTCCTGGTTTTTCAATATATACAAATAGCATGCTATGGTAATCATATGAGGAAACTTGACTAATTATTATTTTTATTTATTTATTTTATTTTTTAATTTAGAGAAAGAGAGTGCATGGTGCACAAGCGGGAGATGGGAACAGGGAGAGAGAAAGAGAATCTCAAGTAGGCTCCATGCTCAGTGCTGAGCCTGATGCAGGGCTCAGTCCCACAACCTTGGGATCATGACCTGAGTTGAAATCAGGAGTCAGGAAATCAGGAGATATGTTTTTCCTTATGCTGTTGCATAAGGAAAGCAATTATAATTGCATAAGAAAGCAATAATCACTATTTAACATACCTCTGGCCCCAAAGAGATAGTGGTTTTGTATATTAGAATTTTCCAATGCTTTCCTCTGGTAAAATATGCTATAATCAGTGGTTTATACCAAATGTAATTACTAGTTCCATACCTTAGCAATATGATGACTTTATTTATTGCACAGCAGTTCAACCTAGATAGCTTTTCTGTTTTTTTCATAATTTCATGATTTTTTAATTTTTAAATTATTTTTGCATTAAAATGCTCCTTCTATCCAAATCATATTTTTATACTTATTCTTTGTATGTCATCATTCCTACTTTTTCTGGTACCATGTTATAAATTGTATTGCCTTTTAAAATTTTGACTCTTTATACCTCTTTTTAATTTTTAAAATTTTTATTTATTTATTTTTGAGAGATAGAGAAAGCATGAGCAGGAGAGGGGCAGGGAGAGTGAGAGAGAGAGAATCCCAAGCACGCTCTGTGCTGACAGTGCAGAGCTGGATGCAGGGCTTGATCTTACAAACTGTGAGATCATGACCTGAGCCAAAATCAAAAGTTGGATGCTTAACGGAATAAGCCACCCAGGTGCCCCATTTATAGCTCTTTTTAAAGCCCTACAAATGCAAACTGGTGCAGCCACTATGGAAAACAGTATGGAGGTTCTTCAAAAAGCTAAAAACAGAAGTACCCTATGATCCAGCAATTGCAATACTAGGCTTTTACCCAAAGGATTCAAAAATGCTTATTCAAAGTGGCACATGCACCCCAATGTATATAGCATCATTACCAACAATAGCCAAAATATGGAAAGGGCCCAAATGTCCAAAGACTGATGAATGGATAAAGAAGAGGTGGTATACATATACAATGGAATATCACTTAGCCATCAAAAAGACTGAAATCTTTCCATTTGCAATGATGTGGATGGAGCTAGAGTGTATTATGCTAAGCAAAAGATGTCAATCAGAGAAAGACAAATACCACATGATTTCACTCATACGTGGAATTTAAGAAACAAAACAGATGAATATAGGGGAAGGGAAAGAAAAGAGAGAGGGAAACAAAGCATAAGAGACTCAACTACAGAGAACAAACTGAAGGTTAATAGAGGGTAGGTGCATGGGGGATCTGCTAAATGAGTGATGGGTATTAAGGAGGGCACTTGTGTTGAGCACTTGGTGTTATTTGTAAGTGATGAATAAATTCTATTCCTGAAACCAATGTTACACCATATGCTAACCAACTAGAATTTAAGTAAACATTTGAAAAAAAAGACAAATGAAACTGATTTATTGGACAGTCTAAATTCAGTGATATATCAATATGGAATAATTGTTTTGTCACTATCTTCAGCTGTGCTTTTTTAAGTCCCACTACAGCATACTTGGCAGATCTCATTTATTATTATCTATGTATATGTATAAAATACAGTGATAAAATGTAATCTTATTTAAACTCCAAAC
Source organism: Panthera onca (assembly GCF_046562875.1). Lineage (NCBI taxonomy): Eukaryota > Metazoa > Chordata > Mammalia > Carnivora > Felidae > Panthera > Panthera onca. The sequence goes on from NC_138339.1 coordinate 182,627,247, forward strand.
ATGTATTTTTCTTATCATCCCAGTGGCAGATAGTTCTGGAATTAATGACTGGACACGGGGAAATAATATGGTCTGTTTTTTCAATATTTCTCCACTTAGTCATATTTTCTCTTTGGGTTTTTGACTCAAAGTCATTAAGAGAAAGTGGAGAGAAAAGTGGGAGGGCAGGGGGACTCTTCTTACTCTACTACTTCAAGCTGGTATTGCTGTAGGTCTTGCCTGACTGTCCAAGCCCAAATTACTACTCTTTCACCAGCAATAGGGCTTTCATTGTATAGAGATGTCTTCTGATATAACCTCCTCCGGCTCTTGAGGCTTCCTTATGGAAGATGCCACCTTCTGTATTCAAGCCTAGTCTGCTTCCTTATTGTGCACTTGGACTTTCAGGGAAAGAATATATTTTTACCAAGTAAAATAGCTCTTTCTAATGAATTCTGTCCCTCCTCTTTCATGTCTTCCTTTGTCTTATTATCTTCTACAAAAAAAGGCATGTAATGCAGATTAGCAAATCACTTGATTCAGCAGGGCTCAACCAGCAAATTATATTTCATCTCCTCTTTTTGCAGGTACTTCCAAACTCTGTTTCTAAACCTCTTGTAGTCTCCTCACAAAGTTTAAGGGAATATTAACTTTTACTCCCTGTGGAAAAAGAACCTTTCATCATGAACACTTTCCTTCGGAAAACTACAAGTTTATCCACTCAATTATTCAAGTGTTATCTTCTGCATGTGCAGTGGTGGAACAAAGTAATGGTTGTGGTTGCAGGGTCATTCTGCTGTTACTAATTGTATCCTATTAGGATATATCTATTAGTGATCTCTAGAATGTGAATCTCCCCTCCCCCTATTTTCGGCTTAGTGATAATTGCAATAAAACAGTAAACATCTTGCTAAACATCCAGTTACATAAAAATTGTCAGATTAGCTACAGCTTGAAGCTATTACCTTTGAAGAAGCACCTCTTTGCTTTCTAGTAGTGTAAAGGGTATTATTAATCATTGTCTAAAATTATTGTCTCCTTTCCTCAAAATTCACTAGGCACACCATGTTACTTAAACCAGTTTTTGTAAGTAGCTAATGACCTTATTTGCTAATCCAACCAGCTTGTTTGTTTTTATTTTGCTTTCTCTCTTCTCCATGACTACTCAGGCTCTGTGTTATATAATTTGCATTACAAATTAGCCAAAATTCTGATTTCTTTTGACTAGTCTGTCTATTTGTTACATTCACTTCGCTGCATACCATCATAGGCATAGGTGAGCACAGGTGTCTATTCTTTTTGTGCTCACATCATAGGAGCAAAGCATCATTTGCAAAAAGAACATGGCAAATTGATCTCAATATACTTTTGAAGCCAGGAATTTCAACCAGATCCTAGAAAATGCAACTAAATTTTCCATTCTCATAATGCACCTTGAAACCTTTCCACTCGACTGATTTTCCTTGTAAAGATATTCCAACTAGTAGCTATGAAAAAATCCACTCGTTTATAGGATATCAAACATTAAACTGAGTATTATAATCCTATTCCCTCATTCTCATTTAAGGAATTGTTGTCACTGGTGTATCTATTTTCTTAATTCATATGTACTTCTCAACACATTGCAAACCGCATTAAGATTTTTTCCCTGTTTAATCAGAGAAATCAAATGACACCATCTCATTCTTTTTTTGTTTTCCATAACCTTGAAACTTTGGAAGAGTATTGGTCAGATAATTTCTAAGATGTTATTTGTTTGGTGTCTTCTCATGATTAAACTGGAGCTACAGGCTTTTAGGAAAAAAGTACTGGAAAGGTGTATTTTCCTTCTCTTATCATATCAAGGGATGATGTCAACATGATCTACCACTAATGATGCTTACTTTGATCATTTGAATAAAATGGTGTCTGCCCAATTCATCCACTGTTAAATTACCATTTTCCCTTTCGCTGCTCTATTCTTTGGAAATGCATTACTACACCTGGCCCATGCTCATAGTATGGAGGAATGGCTTTATCTCTACTTGGAAGAGGTGGAACTACCTACATTTACTATGTGGAAAAGCTCTGTATGGAAGATTTGTCCCTACTGTTTTCTACTAATTGTATCTCCCATATATCTCTATTGTGTACAGATTTCTACATCTCCACTATTAAACATCTTGTCTGCAGTACCATTATCTCTCAACTGGATTATTTTGCTGTTTTCACCAACCTATCCACTGTAATCTGTGTAAAACTTTCAATACCTTCTCATTATGAAGGTTACAACTGCTGTTTGGTTGGACCTCTACTAATCTTCCTAGCCATAACGTGCCCGTGATTCTCATTTCTCTCTCTCTTCTAGTTATGTTGCCTTTTCATGAGTTCACCTACTTATTATCCACCCTCTTGCAAATAGTTACGCATGTTGACAGGAAACCTTTTCCTGGTATTCTTAATTCAGAAAATCTTAGCAGTAATATTTCTCCCTCACAGCATTTGCCATCATTGCAATGGCAGATTTTTGCTTTGATGATAATTTAATCAATATAATCCCCACAAACACAAGAACTAGTATCTCTTTTCCTCCAACATTTTCTTTCTAACATGAAAATTAGACATATTAGTTTGGTGACACTCTGTAAGTTTTGGTTGAATCAATTTAATAAATCAATCAATTAATTAATTAACTTAACATGAGCTAATATTTAGGTCAAGCTTATTTAGGGATTATTACCTAGGGAGTATCAGGGAAGGGTAAAGTAAATGTTAAGACAGTGAATTGACACTCTAATAAAGTTTATATCTTTACTGCTTTTTATCCCCATTCCTCAATCCCTGACTATTTAACACCTTACCTCTTTTTCTGCTTTTATAACTCTTATAATATTCCAAGTTGTTCATCATTTGCATGTCATTTAGATTACTTCATATTACCTGGCCTTTGTCTCATCATTGTCTCATGAAACTAGAAATTAATGTTTCTTCTCTATTTGTTTCTTCATATCCTGATTGTCTTTTCTGGATTGTTGGGGTTGCAAGTTACAGAAATCAACTTTAAGTCACTACATATAAAATAAAGATATCTTATTTTACCTTATTTTTGATGAAAAATATAAATATAAAATTATAAGCACATTGTGAAGTGATTACTGAAATTGAGTTAATTAACAATCCATCACCGTAGTTATTTATTTCTGTATGCATGTGGTGAGAACACTTAAGGTCTACTCTCTCAGTAAATTTTAAGTACATAATACAGTACTATTAACTATAAGCACTGTGTTGAAATGAGATATCTAGAACGTACTCATCTTGTAGCTAGAGGGTTAATATACATTGTGGAGTTCAATGACACATTAGGGATGAATGCAAGAATCTAGAGTAGATGGCTTTCAAAACCTCTACAATTACTTCCTTAAGTCTTATCTGCCTCTCTCTGTTCATATCCTTTACTACTCTTTCTCAGCAAATCCCACCGCATACATGTTTTGTATTTACAGTACCCTCTGCATCCATCAATCTCTCTGGTTTTAATAACCATGGGTGAAAGACTCTGTATATCTTAATTAGTTTGTTGACCTAAAAGAGACTCTGCCAAGCGGTGTGTTAACATTAAATACATAATGGATTTCTTTACTCCACACCCGAAAAAACAAATAAGCCAGTGAAGAAATGGGCAGAAGACATAAATAGACACTTTTCTAAAGAAGACATCCAGATGGCCAACAGGCACATGAAAAGATGCTCAACATCACTCCTCATCAGGGAAATACAAATCAAAACCACACTGAGATACCACTTCACGCCGGTCAGAGTGGCTAAAATGAACATATCGGGTGACTATAGATGCTGGCGAGGATGTGGAGAAACGGGAGCCTTCTTACACTGTTGGTGGGAATGCAAACTGGTGCAGCTGCTCTGGAAAACAGTGTGGAGGTTCCTCAAAAAATTAAAAATAGATCTACCCTATGATCCAGCAATAGCACTGCTAGGAATTTACCCAAGGGATACAGGAGTGCTGATGCATAGGGGCACTTGTACCCCAATGTTTATAACAGCACTTTCAACAATAGCCAAGTTATGAAAAGAACCTAAATATCCATCAACTGACGAATGAATAAAGAAGATTTGGTTTATATATACAATGGAATACTACTTGGCAATGAGAAAGAATGAAATCTGGCCATTTGTAGTAACGTGGATGGAACTGAAGAGTGTTATGCTAAGTGAAATAAGTCAGGCAGAGAAAGACAGATATTTTCACTCATATGTTGATCCTGAGAAACTTAACAGAACACCAGGGGGGAGGGGAAGGGAAAAAAAAAGTTACAGAGAGGGAAGGAGGCAAACCATAAGAGACTGTTAAATACTGAGAACAAACTGAAGGTTGATGAGGGTGGGGGAGAGGGGAAAGTGGGTGATGGGCATTGAGGAGGACACCTGTTAGGATGAACACTGGGTATTGTATGGACACCAATTTGACAATAAATTACATATGAAAATACATACATACATACATACTGGAAACTGTACTTGAAAATTCCCTAAGAAGACAAAACCATTTTAGCCATGTAAGTAAAACTAAATCTAACCTATTTCAAGAATATAAATAAGACTTCACTTAGGTTACTTCTTGTAAATGCCTCTGATAATCATAAAAGAAACTTAAGTTTCACCTTCTTAAAAATGATATAAGATAATCTTGTTTAACCAGTTACCTGCCACCTAGAAACCTTTATTGTAATAGTCAAGTATTGTAAAGATTAAACAACTTCTTCATTTTCACTTTATAAACCATTCTGTAACTTCAGGTCTCTGAGTTTCATACCACTTTTAAATTAGAAAACTCCACGTTCACGAGCAATTCTCATATATACAATAAGGTCGTACTGAATACTATTTATTGATCTGATGGTTTTAATTTTGCTGTTTCTGGATTTTTGAAAGAGGTTTGAAAGATATATCGACAAGTAATTCTTAGGTGATTAAAAATGTTGATGATAAATCTTTTGATTCCAATGAAGGTTATTTAAAATTCTACGTGAAACTCAACATTTCTGGATAACTTTATCACCTCAACTATAGTATGAAGTGGAAACTTTCTTCACAGAGTTGTAGATTATTAAATATGGTATCCTATATAATATGGAGATATACTCACCATATATTATATATTTACATTAGGCAGTTTTTGGAACGGTATTTTGAATATTAAATTGTTTTAAATATATGACGGAAAAATTTTATAAGGAACTGAAGTTATTTGCCCATGAGGTTGAAAAATAAATAAATATGAAAAATTGAACTAATTAAAAAGCAAGGTATGTTACAAGTGATTGTTATGGTCTCAAAGATAATACACTAAAGACTATTAAATTCACTATTCAAATTTCAAAATAAAGCTGAGGTTTTAGAAGATGAATATTTTTCAATTTGACACACAATTAGAAATATAATTTTCATATTCAATGTAATAAATAACTTACATTGTAATGCATATTCTTTTGAATTCATGTTTGTGTGATCTAGTATTTCCCTGGTAAGAACTTTCATTGACAGAGCTATCCTTTAAACTTTTAAAAGCAAAACATAACACTCACATTTTTATGGACCCTTTTGTCAATAAGCATATATACAACCATTGCTAAACCAGGCTATTTTCCCTAAGGTACTATTTCTCCACACTTTGTATTGATTTTGGGTATGTCCTACAATGAACTGGAACAGAAAAGCAAATGCACTCTTACACAAGTGAGCTTGTAGTGTTACACAAATTGCTTGGAAAATATCCATTAGCAAGAATATTTCAAAAGAAAGCTTCATGTTCACAGTTCTAAATCTTTAAAGAGTCTCTGAGACAGTATCTGGTAAATTGCAAGTCGAAAAATGGAAAGGGTAGAAATTGAGATTTCAAGGAGGTTTCAGCAAATGGACACTTAAGAAATTGCACTGGGACAAAGAGATATTATTGTGGCAAAAAAGGATAAAATTACTGTTAGTAAAAATTTCCAAAAGGCATACGCATACTATATTTCCACCTGTCTGTCTTGTATTCACTATGGGATAGTTTAGTACCTCCTTTATGTGTCTTAAAACTTCTTTTGGGGCACCTGGGTGGCTCAGTTTTTTGAGCATCTGACTTCGGCTCAGGTCGTGATCTCGGGGTTCATGGGTTCAAGCCCCATGTTGGGCTTTGTGCTGACAGCATGGAGCCTGCTTCAGATTCTCTTTCTCTCTCTGTCCCTCCTCTCTCTCTCTCTCTCTCTCTCTCTCTCTCTCTCACAAAAATAAATAAACATTACAAAAAACTTCTTTCAGATATTAACTTTAATGATAATGATTATGATGATGATAATGATGATGCCAGCAGACTAAGGAGGTCTAATGAAGTCAGTTCCTCAGATTTTGGATTGTTCAATATGCCTCTCTAACATAACACTTTCATCTATTTAGTTCTGTTTAGCAACACTGAAGCTTAATCTAGAATCCAAAATTTAATGTAAATATTAAATAAACAACTGTTTGGGATTCATCTAGATACTTGACAGACACACAGCACAATTTTTTTTACTTGTAGTTTATTGTCAAAAATAAATCTAAAAATGGTGAAGCCTAATTTTTTTAATTTTTTTTAATGTTATTTATTTTTGAGAGAGACAGAGTGTAGGGAGGAAAGGGCAGAGAGAGAGAAAGAGACACAGAGTCCAAAGCAGGCTCCAGGCTCTGAGCTGTCAGCAAAGAGCCCAACACTGGGCTCAAACCCAACACCTAGGAAGTCATGACCTGAGCTGATGTTGGATGTTTAACCGACTGAGCCACCCAAGCATCCCCAAAGCCCAATGTTTTACAAGATTCTGTGATATATAAAAATATATGAAGATGGGCTTCCAACTCAAGTGAAATATTATACTTAAATAAAGTAATAATACATGCATCAATCAATAAATGTAATGGGGAAAACAAAAAGCAAAACCCTAAAATAAAAATTTCCATGAGGTATCAAAATGACATTGGCCACTTTTTTTAATATTTTCTCATTTTTGTACAGAATTTATAGTTTTTTTTTTCTTAATTTATTTGGCTTTTGTGAAACTAGGTACAACAGGGTGTATATCAGAATGTGTGACATAAATCTTTTACTTTATTTCATGACCATTTATGTCCTATATGATAAAAATCTGAAAAGTTGACTAGAAACCACTTTTTCTATGAGAATAATATCATATTATTTGCATGCAAAATTAATAGTATGTTGAGTAAAGTTGAGGGTTTGGTGGATTTTAGAAGAAGTACATTTTTCTCATAAAAAATCTATACAATTATCATGTAAAATATTATCTGATGATAGACTCACAAATTTCCACTGAGATATCAATATAGAAAATTAAACCTCATTACTGTGACAAAGTACTTAGTATACAATCTAATACTATACAATCTAATCTAGAACCTAAATTAATGACCTCCTTGTACACAGCCAATGGAGTCATATTGCAAATAGTGTCCAATGCCTTGCATACCCTCTCAATAAGAGGAAATGATAAGTTTATAAGTAGACAGGGAAGAAACTTTGGCACTCCTAAACTGTCTCCTTCAGAAACAGATCCACAGTATTCATCAGGCACAAAACTCTGTATAGAAATAGCAGGGCTATTGGTCATTGTTAATTATTTCTACAAATGGACTGCATAAACATTGGGTAAGTAGATGACCAACCTACATCATTTAAGGTATAGTCCTGACAAATACTAGCAACGTAATTTTTTCTTTAGATGATAGAAATCAAGTACATATTTTTTCATTAAGCTATTCACCTTTGATAATTCTAGACTTTAAATTTTCTTTCCTAAAATCACCTAAATAATATTAGTCTGGTATTCATCTTTCTTGATCTCAGGAACTCAAATTTTCTCCCATGTATATGTGGGGGTCTGTAAGCCATGTTCACGGGCATCACAAAGCCGTACTGCATGCCTGCTTGTCACCTTATTCAGTGAATTCACACTTGATGGCTGCAACTCCCCTGTGTATTTCATAAAGATCATAGCACTGGTGACTTATAAGCTGCTTTATAAGCAGATGACTTATAGGACTGGTGACTTTATAAGCTGCTTTATCTCTCCCTAAAGCTTGTCATAGCATTCATAGGCATTCTTACAATCTCCAAAGCACATCTTATACGAATTTGTAATATTTTCAAAGCTTTGTTAAAATTTTGTGATAACAGAATTACAACCTGGTGAGAGCAAATGATTAGTGCAGTTATGATACTGACTGACACCTGTCACATAGGTCAACTATCTCTCTAGACTTTCCTTCACCCTTCCATTTCCCTAGCCTTTGCTGGCAGCATCATCCTTACCCATATATTTCCTATCTAAAGTTCTGGCCCCAAATCCTAGGAACACCAAGAAGAAAGGGAAACAACTTATGTCTTCCCAATCTCACAACCAAACTCCTCATTTAACAAACATATGGTCAGATAGGCTTTTCTCCTAAAAAGAGAAAAAAAAAACACATGTGGGTTGATTTTTTTTAATTATTATTTTTTATCTTTCTATTGACTGGATTTTTTCTGACCCAGAAAATAAATTTTAGTTTGCATATGAGAAAGATTCATTAAAGAAGTTTGCTTCTCTCACATTGTTTTTCTCAATCCCCTAAAAAGCATAATACTTCCTTAAAGATGAAATTAGTTTTTATATTTTAATAACCAATAAATTTGCTAGCACTTTATTTATTTTTTTAATGTCTATTTACTGTTTATTTTAGAGAGAGGGAGAGAGAGAATAAGGGAGGGCCAGAGACAGAGGGAGACAGAGAATCCTAAACAGGCTCCACACTGTCATTGCAGAGCCCAACATGGGGCTGGAATTCACGAACCATGAGTTCATGACATGAGTGGAAACCAAGAGACATGCTTAACCAACTGAGCCACCCCGGAGCCCCTGCTAGCATTTTAAAAGTAATAAATGCATTTGTCCACACATCTAAATATTAGTATTTCAAAAAAGGAAGAACCAAATATCAGGCAGAACATCAGTTAGAGTTCTCTTCAGTAGGATTTTTATAATAACTTAACAAGCTCCACTCTTGGCCTAACTTGACCTCAGCATTAGGCTGGTACCCTAATGATGATGACTGTCTCAAAGGAGTTAGCTGTGACAGCCTGGTATCCTCCCTTGTTAGCCTAATAGTGCTATAAACCTGTGGACTAGAAGAGGAAAAGTGGGTTATTATTCAGATCATTTGGTCATTTAAGGTGTCTATGAAGAAGTAAGCTTTTAATTTTGCCTAAAGATTAAAAAAATATACATATACCTATTTAAAAGACATTGCAGAAAAGCCTCAGCCTAATGAAAATCACATGAAAACTCACTAAAGCAGGAAGACCTTTCTATGCTAACATAGAAAACTGAAAAAAACACTAAAATACTTAAGAAGTAAGAGTGAAGGTAGGATCATTTTTTGTTTGGAGACGATAGGAGGTTGTGCAGTGCTTTGTTGTTTATGATGAAGTATTTGGATTTTATTCATGTAGAAAGAAAGTTGTACAAGTTTTAATAAGGGACGTGATTTTATTTACATTTTTCAAAACATCACTCTGGCTGCTGTGAAAGAGGAATGATCCTAGGGAGTCTTCAACAGAAACATTTACACTGTTATGCATGACACAATAAAATATTGGGTCAAGAAGAAGGAAATAAATAGGGAGAAGACATTTTGAAGGTAAGGCTTACATGACTTCTCAATAGCCCTTATATTTGTATGAAAAAATAGAGGAATCAATGATGATTCCCCAATTTGCAAACTGTAGAAAGCTACATATATAAATCAATACATATACATAAATATATATACATAAATACATTTATACATATATGTGTATATATGTGTGTATATGTATATATGTGTGTGTATATATATATATATATATATATATATATATATATATTTGGGTGATGGAAACATATAGATGTCATTTAATGTCATGGAAATTGAGGCTACCTAGAGAGTTCTAATCCATCTTTAATGAAAATCTAATGCCTTTTTTACTTTATGAACTTCAAAATCTAATGATGAACCAATGAACACATGATAGCATATAAACTATTTTGCTATGTATTTCATCTATTAGTTTGAATGAACACACTGAATGTTTTCCAATGCTGTATCAACACAAACTTAATTATGCTAAGTGTTTCTCATCTGGGAATCAAACAATTCCCTATTTGAGAATAGCACTGTAACTCTCCAGATACTCTTGACTTCCCTCGCTCTCACTGTAAGTTTGAACATCTAATTCATCAACACAACATGTAATCTACCTTTGGAATGTTTTATAAATGGACTATTTCTTTTCACTTCCTTTACTATCACCTGGGTCAAAGCTACAGTTAATTCTCACCTGCACTGTTGTAGTTTCCTGAGAGGTCTCCCTGTTTCCACTCTTGCCATTTTCCAGTCTACTCACAAGAGAAAAGCCTAATTGATCCTACTATATAAATCCTCTACTCAAAATTTTTTAGACATTAAAATGCAAAGTTTTTATAATCATCTACAAAAGTCTTCCCTGATTTTATGTTGACCCTACCTCCTCTAACCTTCCCCTTCTTGCATTATACTTCATATTAGCCTTTTTCTCCCATACCAGTCATTTTCTTGCCTTAAGGTCTGTGAAAGCTGAGTTCTTCACCCTAAATACTATTTCCCAGATATACATATGTCTCACTACATACCACTAGATATCTATATGTTTCATAACTGTATATTTTCACTCAGATGACTCTACATCTTTGTTCAACTGCCATCTTCATAGTGACGTCCTCTGGGGGGTGCAAATTACACGAATATCCTCTCTCCTTTCCACATAACTACTGACATCAAAACTTAACTTATTTGGATTGTCTTCATTCTCCACCCAGTTATGTGTAGGTTACATGAGGGCCAATATTTATTTGTTGTTTTGCTATTGGATGTAAGCCAATACACACATAAAAGGAAAAATTTTGAATAAATTACTGAAATAGAGATTCTACAAATTTGCCATTTTTTTCATAACTGGATATCATTTTAATAGCAAAAATTGAGATAGATTAAAAATTAATAACAATTTTCAAAAGTGGGATAATGCAAATAGGGATAGATTGAAGAAAGAATGGTATACCATGAAAAACTCTTGAAATATTTCTAGTAAATAATAATAATAATGCAGATAAAATTTATCATTTGCTTACTATGTATCTAGTGTTGCAGTAACGACTTTGTGCATTCTTTTAGGTTAAATGGCTGCCTCTATATCCATAGTGAATGAGCTATGTAACTGGAACTTTTTGCTGTTATCTGATTTTAGGATCTAAGTTAGTAACCACTATCTCTTCATGCCTCATATTTAAGAAGTTGTTTTTAACTCTGGCTCTAAATTAAGATCAACATTGAGGCTTCTTAAAAAATCGTGTAGCTCATTTTTATTTATCCTCAAAATATGATATCTCAATCCTCAGGGGTGATAAACAGAAGCCTTTTTTAAATAAACAAGTAACAGAAGTTTCCAAGTGAAACTGCTATGTAGCCAGTGTTAGGAACCATGACTACACAGCATCAAAAAATAATTCAGCCAGAAAATAAACCATCTAGAAAAATGTTTTACTCATTGGAAAGTGAAGAAACTAAAGGAAACAGGAAACAAAAGAAAAAAAATAGTGCCATCAGATAGACATATAATCCACAAAAAGTTCTGAAATATCAAACTAATTTCTAATAAAATACTAGGCAGGAGATAGGATATTAAAATCAACAACCATGCAAACAATTTGCATCATAACAGTAACAATTCTCCAAATAATTATTTTTAAAAATGGGTAACATACATGTTGCATGAAAATTTGCCAAAACGTTTTTTTATATGATAGAATGTACAACATGAGTTTAAAATGTTATAAGCATGAATAGCTATTTTTATAATCCGTTCCTATTACCAGGGAACAATAACAACAAAAACTAAACAATGTAATCGCTTCAGCAAGGGAGTATTCATTCTATCAACACAGTTTACTTAGGCACCTATCTTCCACAGGTTCAGGAAAAGTGAAATATGTATAAAACACTAACCTGCACTCAAAAATTAAACACTAGAGGGGAGAGAAATAGTCTGTAGAAAATTAATATTAAATAATATATGATAAATGATAGAAGGACCAATTGAATCAGATATGAAAGAAGGACAAAGAAGTTAAGTGAAGTTCATATAGTACAGAGGTTAAATAAATAACATTTTGAATCACACAGATCTGATTTTTTTTTCTCAGCTTATACTTTGGTAAGTCAGGTAGATGCTCACCAATATTCAAGCTTCCATTATTTACACTTAATATAGCCAAGTTTTATTTTATTTTTTTTTTAACGTTTTTTTTATTTTATTTTTGAGACAGAGAGAGACAAAGCATGAACGGGGGAGGGTCAGAGAGAGGGAGACACAGAATCTGAAACAAGCTCCAGACTCTGAGCCGTCAGCACAGAGCCCGACGCGGGGCTCGAACTCACGCACCGTGAGATCATGACCTGAGCCGAAGTCGGCCGCTTAACCAACTGAGCCACCCAGGCGCCCCTAGCCAAGTTTTAAATGGATACATGTACTACTGATTTGATGTTATACCTTCCGGCTGATTTGTTCCATGGTGTGACTAACTTCTGCCCAATGAGATGCAAGAAGAGATAATGTAAGCCTTTTCTGGTGCATAGCCTGAAAACGGAAGTTGAGCACTACACAGCCTTGCCTTCTTCCCAATGTCAAGGAAAAGAAATAGCTATGTTGGTTCCAGAAATAGAAACCATATATGATAAAAGCACATTGGTTCTACCTCTGATAGCCAATTACCTTTGAACTGCTATGGGAGACAGAGATACATTTTTACCTTGCTTGAATCATTGTATCCTTACTTGTCTTTGTGTGTGTGTGTGTGCGCGCGCGTGTGCAGCATTAATAGTTCTCTAGGTAATTCATAAACTGACAAGTTGTATGAAATTACTCAAGTGTATATATGTGATGATAGGATTTGGAGGATTAAGTGCAAAAATATATGTTTATAATACCTAGTAATCCATAACATTAAAAGGGAAAATGGAAAGGAAAAAAGCTGGTTTTATCTCCAATTTTTAGTCATTATAAACTTTATAGGTAATCTTGTCAGTTTATAGTAAGGAATGCTCAAATACATATTTAAAAAAAAAACACAGTCTAGAGCCACTGAATTAAGGCCTACTTATTGTTTTCTTTCCTTATATTACACTTTGACAAGTATATATTTAAAATCCATACATTATTTCTTACTTAAATAAGATTCCATAAAACCTTTATTTTTATCAATGCAAACCATTTAAATATGGTATTCCATTTTTTCTTTTAGCTTATTTTAAATATCTGTAGGTAATAATGCAGTAGGGGCATCTGGGTGGCTCAGTCATTTAAATGTCAGACTCTCGACTTTGGTCCAGGTTGTGATCTCACAGTGATTCGTGAGTTAGAGCCCCACATGGGCTCTGAGCTGACAGTGTGGACCTGCTTGGGATTCTGTCTCCCTCTCTCTCTGCCCCTCCCCAACTTGTTCTCTCTCTCTCTCTCTCTCTCTCTCTCTCTCTCTCTCTGTGTCTCTCTCTCTCTGTCTCTTTCTCTGTCTCTCTCAAAATAAATAAAAATGAACAACAAAAAAGGATGCAGTAAATTTTAAGTTTGTTTTCCAGCCCCTAATTTATCCTATATAAACTGGTATATAATGTCATTGAAATTAAGCATCTTTTAAATCTAAGTTAATGTTTATTCCTTTTATTTGAAATCTGAACTGAAAATGTAAATTTTTAAGTGACAATTTTTTAAAGTTTGAAGTATCTACAAAGACTGTCCCTATCACCTTTTAATTTGACAAAAATATCGTCTAGAAATTCTGACTACATCATCTTCTTATATTGTAATATTGGAATGTGCTCTTGGTGTTCTGCCTTCTACCTCAATCAATCTCTCTCTACCTTACTAGGTTATAATTACTATGAGGGGTATGTTGTATGTGCTAACAAGAAGTGACCCATCCTCCTAAGTCCATGGTATTTCAGTTTTTAAATTCGAAGTATGGTTACTTTCATTTACTGTAGAAATGTACAGACATTATCACACCACTACACTAGATTCTATAGGGGGAGATGCAACAAGTTATACAACTTTTCATTGCCCCACACCAAACACATTTGTAAACACTCAACTATTTCCTAAAATGGTAAAAATATGAATGAAACTAATAAGGAGTACCTAACCCATGGGAGTAGGAGAGGGAGTGGTGGTATTAATACAGGAACCATTAGATGATGATCATGATATCTGAAGGGTATCTCACAAAGCAAGTTCCTAAAGAGGAGCTGTGCCTAACTGAAACATTCCTGAAATTAAATGCAAGTTAAAATCCAGAGTTACAGAAAAAACCCCATATATTAGACTGTGTCACTGAGAATTATATACTGGTATTTGAATAATAAAGATTTTTGAGGTGCCTGGGTGGCTCAGTTGGTTGAGCATCCAACTCTTGATTTTAGCTCAGGTCATGATCTCAGGGTCTTTGGATAGAGTTCTGCATCAGCTCCGTCCTGGGTGTGGAGAGAACTTAAGATTATTTCTCTCCCTTTCCCTCTGCCCTCCCAGGACTTGTCCTCGCTCTCTCAGAACAAAAAATTTTAAATGCATATTTGCAAAATATTGACACATTTAAAATCTCTTTACACACTTTGTCCTTGTTTATTTTTATTTATTTATATATTTATATATATATTTATTATATATTTTATTTATTTATATATTTTAACTTTTTGAGAGAGAGTGTGTGTGAGCAGGGGAGAGGGGCATACAGAGACAGAGAATCCCAAGCAGGCTCCATGAGCATGACCTAAACTGAAATCAGGAGTTGGATGCACAATCAACTGAGCCACCCAGGCGCCCCTTGTTCTCTCCCTTTTAATATATATCTTTAGTTTTATCACTTATTATAAGCCAGCTCAAGTCAAAGTTATTATCTGATTTTAGACCGTTTTTTTGGTGGAGAACATGAAAACATGTCATGTAGATTAAAATGGCCATCATGACATTGTATTATCTAAAAAAGAAACAGATTTTAAAACACATAATTTTATTAGAGTACAACTCAGTGTCAGTTTTTCACTAAACTTCCAAAGCTATTTGCAAAAATATCATCTAGAAAAATGTAAAATGTGTTAAGAAGCTAGATTTCTCTGCAAATAGGATAGTTTTAAATACAATATTTTTTCCAGCAATATCCACCATCAGTTTGGATAAATAGTCTTCTGAGAAACCAACTGTCTCATCTGATCATCTAAGAAAATTGCATATGATTGGGATGTTAAAACTCACTGGGTATTTTTATCATTTTATACTCAAATACAACCACAGTGTAGGCTGTACTTGTTGATTTTGGTTTTAAGGTAGCTATTATATCTTTCCCCAAGTACTTCAGCCTGAAACACATAGCTTTTTTGTTTGTAAAATGTAATCATCCAAGTTTAGTGCGTACACAAGCTTGCTAATGATAGTAATACAGAAACAGTGAAAATAAACAAGTACATATATGGTGGAAGTTTGGAATCTTCATTCTTTGCATTTATCTCTTTATATAGTAGAAATTAATAAGCTCAAAGCAATTTTAATGATTATCTGAAGACCAGTTTTACATGAGGTTTCAATATATCAGTGAAACTGGAGCAAAATATTCAGGGTTATGTCAGGCACCTGGGTGGCTCAGTCAGTTGAGCCTGTGACTTCAGCTCATGTCGTGATCTTGCAATTCGTGAGTTTGAGTCCCACATCAGGCTAGCTGCTGTCAGCACAGAGCCTGCTGGGATCCTCTGTCCCCCTTTTTCTGTCTTATATTCTGTCATATTCAGGGTTATGTCATCCGAACTACTTTCACACTGTTACAGCTCAAAACAAAAATGTCCAGCGTCCTTCTCCATATCTACACAGTTATCCAGGGAAACTAACTTTATTAGTTGACAGGTCAATTCATCTTCTACAAATGTTACCACTGTGGATATTAGCTAAATATTTAACAGGTTGTAAAATCATGCTATATGAATTTATTTTTCCCAGGAGATAGTTGAATTCTTTCCCAACCTTACATACTGTCCTGCACAGGATGTTAGCACCTATGGCAAGCCAACACCTATAACAGGAAACATAATATTACATAATGTAGAAGGAACATTGGAGATTATATATATATTCCAATTATATATATTCTAATATTCTTAATACATAACATATAATATCCTACAAAAAGAGATAGTCTCTTTGTTGGAGTCCAGGAGTCAGGAAGTAGAATATATTTTAAAGGTTTGGCTGCCTGATGGGTTTTCTCAATATATATGCTACGTCAAGAGACAATTCTTGACTTATTTAACTTATGATATTGTGACAATTATTTAAAAACTATATGACTCACACTGACCAGAAGAGTCACCTAGTTTATTTTACAAAACGTACAGTTAGGATTACTGAAATTAAAATAAAATCTACAGAAAAGTATCCTTCAAAACATTAATTAAATGAGTTATTGTGAAAAGGAATACAAATTTGTTGACGGATAGATGGAAAGAAACCTGTATTTGTGGCTTGAACATACCTATTCTTTAGTGTTAAAATAACACTTGCTTCCTTATAGTTTTCATGTACTGAGATGAAGTTTCTGTTTTATACTCCAAATTTCTATCATCACAATTCCAGGAGTTCAATTTTCCAAGCCTTTTGACATATATGTGTCATTATATATATATATGTGTGTGTGTGTGTGTGTGTGTGTGTGTGTGTGTGTATATATATATATGTGTGTGTGTGTGTATATATATATACACACACACACACACACACACACACATATATATATATATTGACATATATATTGACATATATATTGACATATATATATACACACATACACATATATGTATATATTTTAGACACATATTATCAAAAAAGGAGAACATGAAATATCTCATGTTTGATAATCACTCTGGAATAATGTGATAGTGTCTGAAAGTAACTAGATTCAGTGTATTAGTGTAGTTTTTTATTGTTTATTTATTTATTTTAAGGGGTGGGGCAGAGACAGAGGAAGAGAGAGAATCCCAAGCAGGCTCTAGGCTCAGTGCAGAGCCCAACGCAGGGCTTGATCTCACGACTGTGAGATCATGACCTGAGCCGAAATCAAGAGTTGGATGCTCAAGCCAACCAGGTGCCCCTGATCAGTATATTTTTATTGTTTTTTTATTATCTAAATTTTTATTTAAAAATATAAGAAAATACACTTATGACTTCTGCTTTCAGTTCCAACATTAAAAGAGCTTGGAAGTCACCATTTCCATCCTTACACCAAGGAAAAGCTGAACTAAAAATGGACGATCTTTCTTGTGCATATCAGAGAACTGAGGTTACAGGTAAATCTCAAATGCTTAACAGACAGAATTCTAATGAGTCAAAGCCAAGATCTGCTTACTTGGAGCAGAAGCAGCTGGAGACATTAATTGGTAATAACACTGATATGATAATATTATTGAAATGGTGCATGCTCATCGTGGACTAATCTGAGAGTGAGAAATTATAGGGGACCACAGCATAAGGGAGGCTTCTACACTTTCTAAAATTTTTCTTCCAGAACCCAACCAGGTTCTCAGGGTGGGGATCCAAGGAAGATCCAGATTCAAGTGTAAACAAAGTTTGAAGAGAAAGCAGGTATCAGAACCAGAGTCATATATTACACAGTTATTGTCTTATTAGGAAAGGAATTTAAAATAATATGTTAAGTGCTTGAATATAAAAAGTAGATGATATACAAGAACTGATGGGTAGTGTAAGCAAAAAGGTAAACCCTAAGAAAGAATCAGTATAAAATGCCAAATATCAAAAGCAATATAAGAGAAATAAAGATGGCTTTTTATTGGCTCATGAGCAGCCTGGACTTAAAACGGAATCATATAAAATGTTGAATTAAAAGAAGAGAAGACAGAAATGATGAATAAAAAGAAAGCAAAGAACAAATGCAATAAACATAAAACAGAAACAAACATGGTAGATATTAATTCACAACTATCAATAAACAATTTTCATGTGAATGATCCAAATGTACCAGTTAAAAAACAAAGACTGTCAAGGTGGATAAAACACAAGAATGTAATTCTATATTGTGTATAATGAACATACTTTATATATAAAAACACAGATATGTTAAAATTGAGAGACACAGAAATATGTATCATGTAATGGAAGATTACATAATGATAAAGGATCCAATTCTCCAAGAAGACCTAACAACAATCCTAAAAGAATAAAATTCATATATAAATGCATGAAGCTATAACTGTTATAACTGCAAAGAGAAATAGACAAATCCACTATTATAGATGGGAGAGTATACTTCTACATGCTACTATCTATAATTATATTACATTACATATTAGTTTTTATTGATATCTCTAGTTCTAATCCATTATCACATGGATCATTCTGGCTTTATCCTCTTACATGTCTGTAACTTCCCACCTTTTCACTAAGAAACATGCTTTCCACCATTCATTACTTAAGTGTTCAATTCTAATATCTATGTATAGCAGTATCAGAATTGTTAACCCAACACCCTGTGTGGGAAATAACTTTACCAACTACAGTAAAGTGCTTTTTAACAGTTTCTTTCCCATTTAGTGTTTGCTTATTTCAGAAGTCACTTAGATGAGCATATTTTCCCATATCCTTTTCAATGAGTTTCGTTGTTTTGTCATATCCTGCATTCAACCCTGGGATCTTCAATTTTTTACTTAGTAAAAACAATGATATTCATAAAACTTAATTTTTTATGCTGTAAAATTATATGGGTTTTGTCAAATGCATAGTTATGTTTCCACGGTTACAGTATCATACAGAATAGTTTCACTACCTTTAACATAGCCCTATGTGTCACACATTCAACTTTACTTTCTGGCAACCTCTGATTGTTTTATAGTCTCTTTCCTTTGTATTTTCCCAAAATTATATAATTAGAATGATTTATTATATAGCTTTTCACAATAGATTCTTTTACTTTAGCAATATTTTATTTAACATTTATCCATATGTTTGCATTGTTTGATAGCTCACTTATAATTGCTGAGTAATATTCTCTTTCATATGTATACCTCAGTTAGTTTATCCATTTATCTCAGTTACTTCCATATTTTGTAATTATGAACATTCATAAATGAATAGCAAAACATAAAACTACTATAAAAGTTCTTGTGCAGTTTTAATTGTGTGAGCATACAAAAGGTTTCAAATCAGTTGAGTTTACTTAGAGAGACAATTGTTGGATCATAAGATACCATAATGATTAATTACATAAAAAAATCCTAAACTATCTTCTATACTGGCTGTATGTTGTGCGTTCCCTCCAGCAATGAAGGAGAGGTCCTACTGACCTGCATCCTCACCAGCAATTGATGTTGGTTAAGTGAGGAATCTGATTGTACTTGGTTTGGTTGTCTTGCACAGAGTAACTCACAAGGCTGCGATTAAGGTGTCAGCTGAAGAAGTGGGTCACCAGGTCCAGAACACATTCAAGGGGAGGGGATTATCCAACTGCCTGAATACCAGGAGGGGAATCACTGGAGGCCATCCTACAAGCTGTAAAATATTGAGTAATATGGACCATCGCAATACCCATATGCAAAATTATGAGCAATGTCTGGTTGGACATTCTACTTCATGACAGAGTGAGAAAGTAAATTAGGAGAATTTTCAGCATACTAATCTGAATACAAATATATGAATCAGTGTTTTATTTCAATGTGACCTAACATTTCTTTAATCTAAAAAAAATGCATTGTGCTAAAATATGTAATTATAATAATAACCATTACCCTGGTGAAATTCACACCACACTCTACTAGGTGAATTTAGTTTTGTGAATTTGTGCATATGTGTATGTGCTTCAATAAAAGGCCGTGACTTGGATGTGTTAACTATTGTATTCTCATTTTCTATCATGATATAAATACTCAAATATGTTGAATGATAGATTGAGTATTTTATTACTCTCCTTTGGTACAAATACTTTTGATGAATTCATAAAACACAAATATATTTTAAATGTAACTAAATACAAATATATTTTTGCAAGTTCATTTTTCCTCTAACAAGAGATGTGTCTTTTCCATGCCACGATGAGGTCCCATATTTGAAAATGTTGAAAACTACTGACTTATTGGACAGTGTAAAAGTTATGGTCATTTGAATTTACACTGTGTTTCTTGTAAAAAATATTTTGTTGTTTAAGTACAAGTTCTTTAAGACATGAGGTCATGAAAATGTTGTTCAACAGGTATCACTGTGTATGCAAAGTGAAGGCCAGAAATGTTGATAGAAGATCTCTGTTTCTGATACAAGATAGATTCTGTGACTTAAGACGTGCCTTTACTCAAATTCTATTCCTGAATCTAATATTTCATTATATATTAACTAACTGGAATTTAAATAAAAACTTGGAACAACAAAAATAAATGAATAAATAAATAAGGCATTGATAATGTGGAATGAATATTCAATATCTTCATCATTTTCAAGTTATCAGGGCCGGTTAATAACTCATTCCTATTTTGTTTTGTTAATAATATCCTTAGGTGTGAAAAAAGACTTCATTAAAGATTTTCTGGAGAAAAATTTTTTAAAAAGACCTGATTTTCCTCTTTGAGTCTCACTTATCACTTGAAAATTGAGTTAATCCTATCTACCTCACAGAGTTATTGCTGTTAGTGTTTAATGAAACACTGTATAGGAACAAAGCTCAAGTGAGAACAAATAGGTCTGATTTCTCCCAAATACTCCTTATAGTTTATGTACAATCAGTAGCACTCTACTAAAATTTTTAAAATGCTCTATAACCTTATGTGCAAAGTTGTTTATAAAATACATCAAAGTTAATTAAGACTATTTAATATTTTACAGATGTTCAAAAGCAGTTACCAAACATAAATACAAAAGTAAGAGTACATATTTTAATTAAAAATTGGCTACTAAATGGACAGGAATGTATGAAAACATCTGTGAACAAAAGTTTCTATTCAAAAGAATCCACTGCAATCAGAAAGCCAACAATACTACTATGGGTTTATGGTAGATTACAGGATAATATATAATTATTTTAAATTATAGTTAAAAATATTATCTAAAATCATGTTGTCACTACATAGTGGATGACTATTTTAAGAAGAAAATCTTTAAGCAAAAAAATCATTGAAAGTGATATTAAATTAACTTGATTCAACTATTTTCTGAGAGGAAAGAAATCACATAATCTCCATTTGCTCATTTCTTACCCGTAAATGAGAGAACATGGTCATAAAACTGATAAAATTCCATATAATTCTGCATACAGAAAAAATAAATGTTTGGCCTAGAGAAAAACTATATATAATCCCACAGAAATTATATCATCCAAAGGTGATATTTCATAAAAATTTGTTCTCATAATAGAAATTATATAGAGACACTGGACCTACTATCTTCAAATATACTATATTTGCAATATTTAAAAATGTTTTCAAGCCACAAATATATTGAATTAAGCATAATGATTCAGTGCATTTAATTTTTTGTTCCATCAAATTTGATTATTCCATGTGTTAAGAAGTAACATTTTTAAAAAATTTTTTTTAACGTTTATTTATTTTTGAGACAGAGAGAGACAGAGCATGAACGGGGGAGGGTCAGAGAGAGGGAGACACAGAATCGGAAACAGGCTCCAGGCTCTGAGCTGTCAGCACAGAGCCCGATGCGGGGCTCGAACTCACAGACCACAAGATCGTGACCTGAGCCGAAGTCGGCCGCTCAACTGACTGAGCCACCCAGGCGCCCCAGGAGAAGTAACATTTTTTAAAGAATGTAGTAATCATGTTTGGTAATTTGAAACATTTCACCTGATATTAAATTCTGATGTCAAGATAGATATACTTTATATTCTAAATCCACAATATTAATTGAATCTGAATATGAGAATATGTTAATTATGACTTGTAGAAATATCTGAGTAATTGAAAGTATGGACTTGCAGAGTAAGAGTGACTGAATATATTTAATGTTTGTTCTTAAAGCTACAATGGAAATTATACATGAGCGAGTCTGTCATTCTTGCTAATGAAATAATCATTTTTTTCAATCTGTTTTAAAGTAGTTCTAAGGGTTCAATCTTAGCTTGATTATCAGTTACTTACTTTGCATTGGAACAGTAACAAACATCCCATATATGGAAAAAATTAAACCTAGAATACTTGGTTGGTTGAATACATACATAAAAGGTCTATAAATCAATTGTTTGATAATTCACCATCGTCATTTCACTGTCAGTTTGTGTATAGATGTAAAGTCATTTTTCATCATATTCGTGCCCTAGACAGCAAAGACATGTTTTAGACAATAGTCATGTCTCTAGTTCTCAAAATTTTTGAATATCTTCCTATAAATCCGTCTTTTTTTTAAGTTCAGACCTGTTCATATTTACATCTAATTTTTGTTTATATATCAGAAATGTTATAACTTTTGTTTTCTTAAAAGAATATGACAATATTTATCTGAAGGTAATGAAATCAATTATCTTGGAAAGCTATCTGCAACAACATGTTTATTACAGCATTATTTACTATAGCCAAGAAACTATATAGAAACAACCTAAGTGTCCATCCATAGATGAATGGATAAATAAAATGTGATTTATTTATATATATAGGAAATTTATTCAGCCATAAAAAAGAAAAAAAAAATTCCTGACATTTACAACAACATGGATAGACCTTCAGAGCATTGTTGTAAGTGAATGGAATCAGACATAGAAAGACAAATAGTGTATGATCTTGTGGAATCTAAAAAAATATTGAACTCAATGATATAGAAAACAGATTGATGTTTGCTAAGAGTGGCAGATGGGAGGTGGGAAAAATGGGTGAAGGTGGTTAAAAGTATAAAGTTCCAGGTATAAGACAGATGAGTCCTGGTGATGTAAATAAGTTACAGCATGATGATTATAGTTACAATATTGTATTGTATATTTGAAAGTAGCCAAGGGAGTAGATCTTAAAAAATACCATCACACAAAAAAAATTGTAACTATGCATGGTGATGGATGCTAACTAAGCTTATTGTGGTAATTATTTTTCAATATACATATATCACATTATTATTATTTTGTTCACCTAAAACATATAATGTTTACTATCTCAATAACAAAAAGAAACTCATAATTCTATAAACGTCAAAACTCTTCTTTGTAAAACACTACCACCACATTATATTCATTGTGAAATTAAAAAGAAATTAACTCATATTTAAACAATTTTCCTACAATTTTAGAAAAATTGCACATGCATCATTTTTCATTCACTTATACTAATCACTGTTTTAAAAAATATTTTTATACCTTTTATTTTATTGACATTTCACCCCGTTTGAACACATAAATCTTCCAAATTTGGCGGTTTAAAAACTTTAAAAAGTTATTTTAATTTTTTAATACTAACAACATAGTCTGGTCCTCAGTAGTTCTCTTTTCTTTTTAAATTTTTTTTTTTTTCAACGTTTTTTTATTTATTTTTGGGACAGAGAGAGACAGAGCATGAACGGGGGAGGGGCAGAGAGAGAGGGAGACACAGAATCGGAAGCAAGCTCCAGGCTCCGAGCCATCAGCCCAGAGCCTGACGCGGGGCTCGAACTCACGGACCGCGAGATCGTGACCTGGCTGAAGTCGGACGCTTAACCGACTGCGCCACCCAGGCGCCCCAGTAGTTCTCTTTTCAATGAGTTTACTGACACTTGCTCTAAAACAACTGTATATATTCTCAGCACTTTTCTTGTATTAACTTATTTTATAAGTCCCAACTATTCTTTCATTTTTCAGTCTCTTTCAATTTATTTCCGTGTGTTTTTTGTTTTGTTTTGTTTTTCTCCTGGAGGACCAGGACTCATAATTGAATGCTTATTACTCATGACACAATGATAATAGTTTTGTATTATCTATTGCCTAAAATAGTTGGTGTTAGGATATTTTTGTCTCATTAAAAGATAAAACTTGTACTATATAGAAACTTTATACCTTAATAGTGAATAAGATATCTCTACTTATATGTTATTAACATCTCAATCCTGAGTTCTTATTTCATGGGAATTCAACACTTTTTTTGTCAATATCATGTTATTTCCCTTGTTCCCATTTGTGACAGCATCATTTTTTAAACTTAGAACTATAATAAAGAAGCTGGATGAAGTCCTTTATTTCTTTTTATCTTAACCTCTAGGATCAAGATTAACTGTAGTAAAAATTGATGTCATCTTTATGAAAAAGTGCCTTATTAGTTGGTTGCAGGAAAGACTGCCAGACTACAAAGGAAAGGGATGTTTTCTAGCTTTAATATGTATTTAAACAAGAGAATTTCCCCAGAGTTAACTCAAAAACAGAAATTACTAAAAGCCCTTCATTCTTGAGATGCAATTATGTTGAAGTACTTAAGGTAGGAAACTATAGGATAATGGTATTCAAAAGAAATTTTGGTCTAACATGTAGATGAGGAAATCAAGACCAGCTGCAAATGAAAATGTATAAGAGGATATTTCTTTATCATGTGAAATAAACACCCTGCCAATCATGTGTTATTTTTACAATAAATAAAGACAGTAAGCATTGTGAAAGCACTTTGACATCTTAAAAACTCTTTTCTTATTAGGTAAAACATTATATGGAAATATTTTGCAGAGACTTGGAGCTCCTATTGTCACATAAGTAACAACTACCATAAAGAACAGTTAAATGACAAAATGGTAATTAACATATTTCTTAAAGAATGTCTCAGAACACATGAGAACTGACATAACTATGCATGTCCTGAAGCAATTCGTTATATTTAATATTATTTTAGAAGTCACAGCTACACTCTAGTCTTTTTAGAACTAGAGTATCAAACTGCTTATAAGTATAATTAATTTTTATTCTATTTCCTTGATAAATGTCTTTCTATAGCATAGTATGCTTTCTATAGCATAATATCGTATGCCACATGTCTTTTTTATGTATTTTATGCATGAAGGAAACCTATGTTAGTCAAAACTCTCACCCATATTTTATTAGCAAAATATAGGCACTTACCTAGGACCAATTATTTACTTTTGTCAAAATGGAGACATCTTATATCTCTGTAATGTTTACTCATGGCTTTCTACTCTCAAGTGATATTTCATCTATTTTGGAATAAATCCACCTCATTCACTTTTTAAAATCAATAATATAGCTAGGAGAGATTTTTTTTTAGTAGTGCTATTTTTAAATACTAATCAAAAGTAGTGCATTAAAGCAAGTTACACAAAGGAGAGTACATCTACTCAGCGCTGCTCAGTGGACATAGTCACGGAATAGGAATAAGGCAAGTGAGTGAAAGACACTATGGAATGCATGCCTATCTCAGTATTACCAGATATAATTTTCCAAGAAAAGCCTAACATCTGAAACATTATGTGAAATATTCTGATTTTAAAAACAGTGTATGGACCAAGGAAAGCAAATTTGTAGTTCATATGTGATTAATCAGATTTAACTCCATTCAGACAAATGTAAGATATTCTGTCTGCTACCATTTCATGAAATTTATGTAATGGATAAGTAAAACTATGAGTAAATTAATTTATTATATTTTAATCATTTCATAATAAGAAAATCTTCACATAGACCATCCAAGAATGACACTAGATTCCATATAACTGATTCCTTTCATCTTTTCTATTTTGATATATTTTTTAAGTTTATTTATTTATTTTGAGAGAGAGAGAGAGAACAGGGAAGAGGGGCAGAGAGAGAGAGAGAGAGAATCCCAAGCAGGCTCTGCATTGTCAGTGCAGAGGCCAATGCAGGGCTCAAACTCACAAACTGTGAGATCATGACCCGGGCTAAAACCAGGAGTGGGACGTTTAACTGACTGAGCCACCCAGGTGCACGTCTATTTTGATATTGTTCTTTTTTTAAATGTTTATTTATTTTGGGGGGGGGTGAAGAGGCAGAGAGAGAGGGAGATACAGGTTCTGAAGCAGGCTCCAGGCTTTGAGCTATCAGCACAGAGCCTGACGCAGGGCTCAAACTTGTGAACTGTGTGATCATGACCTGAGCTGAAGTCGGATGCTTAACTGACTGAGCCACCCAGGCACCCCTGTTTTGATATTCTTAAGAAATGATTTTCACTTCATGGGCCAGGAAGAGTATTAAAGCTCCAACCATTGCATTCATGTTCCAGATAGAGAACCTGGGGAAGATAAAATTTCAATAATTCTCTCTAAAGAAATTTGTGAAGTACCACATGACACATTTGTTTTTGTCTAACCGGGCAGAACTAGTCACACTGCCATAGAATGTGAGAGGTGGTAGCAGGAATGTTTTCTTATTTCAGGTTATCTTTAGCCCAATTTTTAAAAAAAAAATCAAAGTTTTAATTATTGAAGAAGGGAAATGTGTACTGAGGTTAACAACCAAAGGACTCTGCCACAGGATCTTCCTAGCATAGATGTGAAGACACTAGGTTGTGAAGCCTGATTGGTTTGTATAAATTTTGTTACTTTCATTTCAGAGCTTTATGACTTCAAGCAAGTTGCATATTGGTATCCATTTGTTTATCATATAACAGGGATAAAATGACATATATCTCATATGGTTATTATGAGATTCAAGTAAATTCTTAGAATAGTGCTTACCACATAGTGTCAGAAAATATCTGATATTATCTCAACTATATGGTGAAGAAGGAGAGTTATCATCACTCTAAGAAAAAGCATCGGATAGGACTCTAATTACAAATGGCCAAAGCCACAAATTGTACAGAGCTAACTTTAAATAGGCCATTTATTCCACTGGACCTACCAAATGATTTAAGGTTTACCAACTTTTCTAGGAATTTAGGATTGCTTAAAAGAACACACATATCTCAAATCCTAATGTCACTTAAAATGGAACAAATGTCAAGGCAGGAACATAATCCTCAGAAAAAATCTATGTAGATAATGTTTTTAAGTTTCCCCATTTTATAGATGATAACATTGAGGCACAAGGTGTTTAAATAATCTTCCCAAGGCCACATGGCTGAAAGATTTTGAAGCAAGCCTACTAAGTCAGAAAGTGTAAATTACCCGAGGCATAATTTTAGCTATAAAATGTCATTCAAAGGGAAAAACACTATTCCGTAGACCTGGGAGGTGAACTGGACATGAATCTTCATTGAATTTTAAAGGGATAAGTAGAGGAAAGGTCATACATGTTGAGCATCAGAACTGTCTGTGGGCCTGGTGGTGAAAGAAATAAGGGGGTTTTCTTCAGTCATATGACCCCAACTTTGGAGGTTATCTAAGTTTTCTGATTTCTTTATTTGACAGAAAAAATACCATTAGTAAATCTTAGTAGCAATGCTTAAATATCCCAGAAATGCCCATCAATTATTTTTGCAAGAAGGATTTAATGATAATCCAATCCTTATGAGGCAAATGAAAAGACAACTCGAAGTAATTTAGATGAACATAATCTGGGAATGATTGTTACTTGGTTGTGAATATTATTCAAACATGGCTACTTCAAAGACATAATGTTCAAGCATTAATAGCTTATTTATTTGTCTCACAAATAAACAATTTCATTCATAACATTTAGAAAGTTGTCTCTTCTTTTGTTTTTGATTGAAAGCAATGTGCATGCATAGCTAAAGATGCAGACACGATTGAAACTAATTTAGCTTTTTTCTCTCCAAATGCATTTTAAAAAGAGACTCCATTAGTCAAAACATTACATTCTTTCCTCCACTTTGTTCGAGTCACGACGCTTTATAATAAACCTATCCTCCAGCTATTTTCCATGCTTTTACTGTACCCACTGTTACTGATTATATATAATGGCATGCTGATGCCTATATTTAACCCTCCTACTGTTCATTGTTAAAATTAGTCACTATGGTACCTGATCACATCTCATATCTTTGCATGCTTGAAGCTTGTTGAACAAAGACAGCAGGCAAGTCCTGGATGTTATAAGACAAGAAAAGCATGTTTTAAAGCAACAAAATCCCAATTATGTTTAATCTAAGGAGAGAAAAATAAAGTTGCAAGAACAAGGTATAATACCCTGCTTTGAAAATTGTCAATCCTTGTCATTTGTTTCCATAGAATTACGAAGGTATTATTGCCGCTTAGTTCTTTTAACAGCATCAAGCATGCTTTGATTTGCAAGACATTGCTCTTAAAAGAGGGAAGAGAAGAAATAACATTAAAAAGTTAGAAAAGTATAGCATGAAATACAGAAGGAAGACTGATACTAACTGATACAAATATTACACCATTTTCTTTCAGCGTGTAGGAAAAGTGTGATGGGAGATACCATGCTAGAAGAAAGCACATAATTTTGAATTTTTAGTGACTAAATTTATTTCCTACATATAAAGAGAAAAAGAGGTGGTGGTTACTTGTATGTGTCAACTTGGTGAGGATATATTTATTCAATCAAACACTAACCTAGGTGTTGCTGTGAGGTATTTTTAGGTGCAGTTAACATCTGTAATCAGTTGACTTCAAGTATATAGAAGATTGCTTAGATAATGTGCGCTTATGTATCCAATCAGTTAGATGGCCTTAAGAACAAAATTAAGCTTTTCTTGAAGAAGAAATTGTGCAACATCAGCTCCTGACCTAAAGTGTCCAGCCTGCCAGATTGTGCCACATATTCTGGATCTGCCAGCTGTCACAAGATTCCCTCTTTCTCTTTCTCTCTCTTTCTCTCTCTTTTCCCTCTCCTTCCTTCCCTGCTTCTCTCCACACACACACACACACACACACACACATGTATGCATATATACATATAAATACACATATACTTACATATTTATTCTACTGATTCTCTTCTGTTTCTCCAGAGAACCCTGGCTAATGCAATTGCAAAGCTTGCTGTATAAATCATACAAATACCATTTCTTAGATAAGGCTCATTTAAATCTTCTCTGAATTAATTTAAATTTAAATACATGGAACTTAAGCAGCTATTAAATATAAATTCCAGGGAAACAAAAAAGAAACATCTAGTAGAAAACAGAATTTAAGAAAAAGAATTTCTACCAATATAGGACTTACAATCCTAAGGGTGGTTCGTATTCATGGACTTAATTAAAAGAGATTTTTATTACATACTGAAGTTTAAATGAAAGCCCAACTAGATCATTTATTAGTTTTACTATTTATATGCAGGTAACTTACGTAAATCACTTAATTGCTATTTACTCTCAATCTGAAAATGTGTGTGTATATGTCTACTATATATAAATTAATTAATCCATTTTATTGTATCTTAAACACATCTTATCAATCTCTGTAACTTTTAATTATATGAAAATATAGAATATTAAAAAAATAATCTCCTTCTTTTCCTCTGCAACTTGGGTGAGTGCTGTAGTGAAGATCAAAGAGATAAATAATAAAGTGTGAAGTGCCTGGCATATAATGGAAGCCCAAAAAAGATTAATTTCTTCCCTTCCTCAAAGAATTACCAACATCATATGATTCTTTCACAATCACAAATTTGCATGTGAATACATGTTGTAAATTACAAAAATATTAATGTTCTGCAATATTAAAACTCAAATCAGTTTTTAAAATTAATACATTGCATTATAAATTTTTAAAGTATTTATGTGATGTTGACAGGTCCTACAAAGTACTAATGTAAAAATATAATAAATAGTAAGCATAAAATTATAATAATTAACATTATAATTTTATTTTGAAATGGACCCAACAGTAATATTTTAAGAAGCAGAAAAACTAAAATATTTATTTACTTTTTGTGATTAAGGAAACAGTAAGTCTTGAGTGACTAATCAACATAAAGCTGTTGCTGCACCCACCTATTTCCAAATAATAACTTAAAATAGTTCTCTTAAATAAACATATCTCATTTTACTGACCTTTATAATTGCAGCCTAGAGCAACAGTCAACAGGGCAGAATCAGGAGCCAAAGTGTTTGACTTCAAATCCTATAGAAATTTGGGAAAATTGAACTAAATGTACTGCCACCCTTCCCACCCTCCAGCATCTTTACATATCATACAGAGTTTTTGAGTGTATTTAGTGAGGTAACACAAAACGTGTAAGAACAATGTCTGGCACATAAGATATCTCAAAATATATTAGCATAGTTTTGCTAAAATACTATGCTGGTACATAATTACATCAGGCTTAACTTTATAGAACTCACAAATATTTTTTTCAGACTTAAAGAGGTGAAAAAAGATTAATTTTATTCTATAGTAATAAATAATATAATAATAAATATAACAGTAACCCTTACAACATTTATTAGTTTTACAGTTTGACATCAAATATCAAGAATCTGTTATTTACACCAGATAACAAACTGCAAAGAAAAAAAAGAGAGAGAGAGAGAGAGAAACAGAGACAGAGAGACAAAGAGAACTACAGGCTGATATCTAAAAACATCAACAAAATAAGAATATAATCATATTAAACTCAACAATACATTAAAAATATCATTCACCATGATCAAATAGGATTCATTCCTGGGATGCAAGGGTGGTACAATATTCACATATGAATCAATGTGATACATCACATCAACAAGAGTAAGGGTAAAAACCATATGATCCTTTCAACAGATGCAGAGAAAGCATTTAGCAAAGTAAAAAAATCCATTCATGATAAAAACCCTCAACAAAGTAGGTTTTAAGAGAACATAC
Organism: Panthera onca; assembly: GCF_046562875.1. NCBI lineage: Eukaryota > Metazoa > Chordata > Mammalia > Carnivora > Felidae > Panthera > Panthera onca. The sequence goes on from NC_138339.1 coordinate 182,658,037, forward strand.
TTAAATGCAATAAAGGCTATATAGTAAAACCAACAACTAACATCATATGGCAAAAAACCAAGAGCTTTCCCTCTAAGATCAGGAACAAGACCAGGATGTCCACTCTCACCACTTTTATTCAACATATTACTGGAAGACCTCGTCATAGCAATCAGAAAAGAAAAAGAAATATAAATCATCCAAATTGGTAAGGAATAAGTAAAACTTCCACTATTTGCAAATGACCTAATACTATATGTAGAAAACCCTTAAGACTCCATTAAAAAACCACTAGAACTGATAAATGCATTCAATAAGGTTGAAATATACAAAATCAATATACATAAATATGTTACATTTTTGTATGCTAATATGTAAATAACAGAGAAATTAAGAAAAACAAACCCATTTACAATTTTATTAAAAATAATAAAATACCTAGGAATAAGCTAACCAAGGAGATGAAAGACCTAGCCTTTGAAAACTATAAAACACTGATAAAAGAAACTGAAGATGAAAAAAAGACATGGCAAGATATTCCATGCTCATGGACTGGAAGAACTTATAGTATTAAAATGTCCATACTACCCAAAGCAATCTACAGATTTAACGCAATCCTATAAAAATACCACCAGTATTTTTCAACGAGCTAGAATTAATAATTTAAAAATTTGTAAGGAACAACAAAGGACCCCAAAGAACCAAAGTAATCTTGAAAAAGAAGAAAACAAACCAGAGGTACCACCCCCCAGATATCAAGATATACTACAAAGCTATAGTAACCAAAACAGTATGGTACTTGCAGAGAAATAAACACATAGATTAATGGAAATAAACAGGAGAGAACCCAGAAATAAATCCACACACACATGGGCAATTAATCTTCAACAAAGGAGAAAAGAATATGTAATTGGAGAAAGACAGTCTCTTCAAAAAACTGTGCTGGGAAAACTGGACAGCTACCTGCAAAAGAATGAAACCGGACCACTTTCTCACACCATACACAAAAACAAACTTAAAATATACTAAAGATCTAAATGTGAGACCCAAAACCATAAAAATCCTAGAAAAGAGCATAGGCAATAATTTTTCTGACATTAGCCATAGCAACATATTTGTAGATATGCCTCCTGAGGCAAGAGAAACCAAAGCAAAATTAAACTATTGAGACTATTTCAAATTAAAAGCTTCTGCAGAGCAAATGAAAAAAATCAACAAAACTAAAAGACAACCTACTAAATGGAAGAAGATATTTGCAAATGACATACCAACAAAGGGTTAGTCTTCAAAATATATAAAGAACTTAAAAAACTCAACACAAAAAAAACCCAAATAATCCAATCAAAAATGAACTGAAGACATGAACAGATATTTCTCCAAAGAAAACACATACGGCCAAAAGATACATGAAAAGATGCTCAAAATCACTCATGCAAATCAAAATGCATATCAAAACCACAATAAGATATCACCTCACACTTGTCAGAAAGGCTAAAATCCAAAACACAAGAAACAACACAAGTATTGAAGATGTGAAAAAAAAAAAAAGGAGACTTCTTGATCTATTGGTGAGAATACAAACTCTTGCAGCCATTGTAGAAAACAGTATGGAAGGTTTTCAGAAATTTTAAAATGGAATTACCACAATAATCCAGTAATTCCACTGCTAGGTATTTATGAAATATGAAAAAAAAATAATTTGGAAAGGCATATGCAACCCTATGTTTATTGCAGCATTATTTTCAATAGCCAAATTATAAAAGCTGCTCAAGTGTCTACTGACAGATGAATGAATAAAGAAGATGTGGTATATATATATAACTCAGCAATAAAAAAGGAATGAAATATTGCCATTTGCAACAATATGGATGGAGCTAGAGAATATAAAATGCTGAGCTAAATAAGTCCGAAAAACAAATACCATATGATTTCACTCATATGTGAAATTTAAGAAAAAAACAAGTGAGCAAAAGGGGAAAAGAAAAGAGAGAGAGAGACAGAGAGAGAGAGAGACAGAGAGAGAGAGAGAGAGAGAGAGAGAGAGAGAGAGAGAAGCAAGCCAAGAAAAGAGTTTTAACTATAGGGAACAAACTAATGGTTACCAGAGGGGAGGTTGGTGGGGGTGGGTGGTGAAATAGTTAAAGAGGATTAAGAGTACACTTAAACATGATGAGCACTGAGTAAGGTACAGAATTGTTGAATCTTATATTGTATGCCAAAAATTAACAAAATGCTGTACGTTCACTATATTGGAATTAAAGTAAAAAAATAATATAGAAAAAAACTGGATTGTTTCATTAGATTCAGTGAAGTGGTATGTGAACTAAAACCACATATTGGACAGAATTACATATTGAAAACAGAGACATTCTTTTCATTCCTTGATTATATGTTGTTGTTACCACAATTTTATTTGCAGGTTAATGATGGACTAAACAACCCTCATGCGATTGCCAAAATAATGACAGAATGATGCAAAGTGAATACAAATAAATATTCAAAATGTCTTTCTCAAGATATACCATATGGAAAAAAGTCAGAAAATGATTAGTAATTCATGAATAAATGAATGGGTTAAAAAAAAAGAATTGGTTATTTATACTATCTTAATGGATCATGGTCTGAAATACAGACACACACACATAGATGTTGTCTTAAATTAACACTTAAATTAAGTGTTGTCTTAATTTATTATTCTTGTGTTAGGTAGACAAATAGTTCCTTAAAGATATCCATGTCAAATTCCCAGAACCTGTGAATGTTACCTTATGTGCTAAAGGGTGTGATTAGGTTAAGGATCTTAAGAGAAAGAGCTTATCCTGGATTACACAGGTGAGCCCCTAAATGCCATGACAAATGTGTTTATTAAGAGAGGGGCAAAGGCAGATTTCACAGAGACGCACACAGAGGAGAAGACAGTGTGATGATGGAGGCAGAGATTAGTTGATGAGGCTAGAGACCCGAGAATGCCCCGGCAGCCAGCGGAAGTTAGAAGAGGCAAGAAACTAATTCTTCCCTAGAGCACCCCCCACCCCAGGAAAGCATGGTCATGCTGGCTTTCAGACATGTGGCCTTCAAATCTGTGAAAAAATGAATTTCTCTTATTTAAACAGCAACCTTCGTGGTAACTCGTTATAGCACCCCTAGGAAACTAATACAATTCTTCATGACTTTGGAAGCTAACAATGTTTTCCAAGAAACAAAATGAGCCATAGTCAGCTGAGTTCTATACTACAGAAAAATTACTAGGTCAAGTCTAGGTTATCAAGATTATAGTTTAGTGAAGGAATTTCCTTCTACCCCCAAACATCATGGTAGATACGGAAACATATTCTGGACACTATATCAGTGGCTCACATGACTCAGCAGTGCTAGGCACTTTTCACTTCTTTCATAGAAAGAATAAGTAGATGTCAGGTGAGGGTGCAACCTTTACTTTTGGTATAACATTGCTTCAATAGAATTCTTCCAATTGCCTAATAGTGGCCAAAATAGAGCACACATACTTAGTTTAAGGTCATTTTTTTCCCCAAAATGGAGACAAAAATGAGTCTAAACATTATTCTGAGTGTGAAACACCCCAGATCTACATCTTCAGCAATAACAGGGCTGGGAGAGGCTTATGCACTGAGATGAAGACTTCATAGATCTTCTGCCTCCATCACCAAATGAGAAGAGTCCCAGAAAATAACCCCTTCTTCTCAACACACAAATCCTTGCCACTATTATCAGAGTGGAAGTCACTGGGACTCATTTATTTTTATTCCTAGGTTATATAAGGTGCTATAAAACCCCCAAAACCTACATTTTCGGTACTGCTATCTCCATAATGCTCTCTGTACCCCTCATTCTCTTTCCTTTTTCCACCCCTCATCCAGTCTTGAAATTCTACTTCACTAAAGATTCACTTATGTATTATGTTATTTGTTGTAGGTCTCTCATTTTAAAATATAAACTACAAGGCAGCAATCTTCAATCATTTTGTTTACTAATATATTCCCCAAGTGACTAGTTACTAATATATTCCCCAAGTGTCTAGCTTATACTAGGGGCTCAGTAAATATTTGTCACTTGAATAAATGAGTGAATGAATGATTAAACTGGCAACTTTTTCCTTTTCAAGGGGAAATAAACTAATCCTCAAATATCCTGACTTGGATTCAAAGTTAGGTTCCATTAACTAGAACAAGTAATAGATTCAGTTTTTTTCATTTTTAAAACACAAATAATAATAATTATCCTTTGTGGATTTTAATGGGATTTAAAACTGTTTTGGGATATGATGAAGAATATATACATATATACATACATATACAATATAACATAACAAAATATATATATAATATTTTGTTTCTTAAGTTATGGAAGGAAAAGAAAAGAACAGAGAGAAAGGAAAACTATTCAATAATCAGTAGTCATGCCAATTACCAGTTAAGAAAACACAACTCCCAAGTTCTACTGCTTTGTGTTCTAATAGTTTATTATCCTCTCATCTCCAACATAGTAATTTTATTTTTCTCTCTTAAGCAACCAAACACTTTGAAAACTTTGGTCTATTCGAATTTACCCATACTTTGCTATATAGCAACTGTTTCCTGTATGTGTAAAACAAATTATAGTAGAAGAAATTCTGGGGAAGCAAGGCATTAATGTGTTTCGAAAAAGTCAACTGTTTATTTTCTTTTATAAACAAACACCCTAGTAGCCCTCATTGACAGTTCCATCAAAATATTACTGTCAGGGTCTTTATGGCAAGAAGCCAACTGTCCTCCAACAACAGCAAATAAAATTCGAGATGAAGGTTTCCATTTGAAAACCCTAATCTGCATTTTGTCTTGTCTTTCTCTTTCCAAGTTTGATGATTTATCTCAACATCTGTGTAGCCCCTCTCAGATCCATAATGTTATGATGAACTGTGATAAAATCTGGGACTAGATTAATCTGGCCTGTTGAGTCTAGGACACACTTTCGAGGCAAGTCACAGTGGCCACTACTCCCACTGCTTTCAGTACAGGTAGTAAAGCCTAACTGGGTTCCACTGAAGTCCCTCCACCCCTTTAGTAATGCAAGTATCTCAGTTAATTTTCCTGTGCCATTCGCTAATAATTTCACTAGAATTCATTATAGACATCATCACTATTTTTTCTAGTGGGATGACAGAATCTTTTTTCAGGGAAGTTCTTTAAGTACAATAAGAAAGAAACAAATTTCATCAAGTGAAAAGCCAAAGTAAAAAAGACAAACCCTTGGATCTTGGAATCTGCATCTATATTTTTATTTTTTGATGATCAAAGAGAAAGAAAATATCTTATTATTAGATATCAGTCTTTTTTCAAAAAACATTAAATAGGTTTTGGACTTCTTTCACACAGGGTTAAATGGAGGGTGACACTAGAAAGAATTAGCAATGCACATGATTTCTGTGATTCAACAGCCTACTTGGGGACTTCCAGTTGACCCAAAGTAGGCTTAAGACAACTAACTCCAGGTAACTATTGCACATACTAAAGACCCTTAAATATAATTTCTAATTCCTTAAACAAAGGACAATCTATTTTTATAGTTAGACTTTGCCTATGGCCTAAGGGATGTCAAGAGTTCTATAGGAAAAGAAGTGGTGATATTCTCATGCCTCACTCATGACTTTTTTTCTTTCTTTCGTTTTTTATGACATCAGATTTTTTTGAATCAAATACATTTTAAATCTCCTTCCCTGCCTTAAATATGCTTGATTGTTGTTCACTGATATGATATCCTCAACTGTCTGTGAAATATCCTTTCCTAACCATTATAAAAATTCAGAGGCTTAGTGTTAAAATGATGGAGATTTTTACCTACGTACATCCACTACTGAAACTAGCAACGGTTCTGGCAGCAATTTTTAATGCCATAGTATTGAACATTTCTTGACTCAATTCTGTCATTCAAGTGTACACAGTCACTGTGTCAAAGATTAAGAGTCAATAATTTTTTCCACAAGAAAGGTAATAACAGAAGAGTAATTCTTGTCTTGGATATACAGTGTGTACCCAAACAAGAAATCTAGAAAAATATATAAAGAGAATTTCATTTTAAGCTTCAGTGATACATTCAAATCTATTGTTACCAAGGGGTATTCTAGAAATTAGAGTTTTAGTTTTATTGTTGACAACATTCCCTTGCATCTCCTGCCATGTTATCAGAGCTTTGCATCTTGATTCTTGAACTGTCCCACAGAAGTTTTTCTCCTCATTCAGTAAGAAAACACTCTGTAGATGTGCTACCCATCTCCTATGATTCTTTTGTCTAACTTCTTCCATCAGGCCTTCCTTCAATTCAGGGTCATACCTCAGATTCTGACATACAATTTTGCTATGTTTTGCTGCTAGGTATTCTATACCATAAGGTAAAATTGTGAAGATAGGGAAAAAAACAATCATCATCACCAGGATTTGGTGAACTACTTAACATACAAGCAAGTCTTTCCTATTGTCAAGGATAGACTCTGCTGACAAGGCTAATATACATAGTTGTACTATTGTATATGGGATTTCTCAACATTTCATTGCCCAGTGGGAAATTATGAAAAACTGTTTTACTAATCCATAAAATAAAATACCTAAGATTACAAAGGAATTCATTATGTTACAATGCAGTTATCAAATATGAAACAAATTTATGATAAAACAGTGTATGCCCTTCTTCATTACACACAATAAAATAAGACCTAGGCACATTTAATGAATACCATAATTCCAAAGTTGTAGTCTATTAGAAGACTTTAAAAATATTAAGTAAAGCTGTAACAACTTCAGTGTAATATAAAAATATATGTAATTTATACTGCTGGTAAATTCAAATAAAAAAAATAATGGATTAGTTTCCTACATACACAATGAATGAAATGCTGAATTTCAGGTATAAGTCAGTGAAAATAAAGATTTTTGCTTTACTTAGTGAAGCAACTATTAAATCCATGGATCCCATGAGATGTCATGGACTCTAGTTTATAAATCTATGTATTTAATTAATTGTATCTCCCACATTCGATTGCACATTCTACCAAATCCCCTGGTCTATATCCAAGATTTGGTCTATGTCAGAATCCCATGACAAATGGAGAGAAAAAGCACCTGCATTGCCTCAAAAATGGCCTCAAATAAGTTTATTTTCTCCATTCTTAGTGCCGTTTCTCTTTTTTTGTTGTTAACTACTACATAAGCATTTTAACCCTCCATTACTTTAATTTGTAACCTCTTGCAATTTTATGTTCTAAAACCAGAATGATCTTTAAATATACAAATCTGATGATGTAAATTAGTGTCCTTTACTTACATTCCTCATCAGCTGCATTGGGCTTACTTTTATTATCAATAGTGTTGGAGTACACAAGTGTGGAACAGTATGGGTTTATTTATTTCTCATTAAATATATATTTATGACCTTACTATCAGTAAGAATCAGTGCTAAGTGGGTATATGTGTGAGTAAGTGTATGTATGTGTATCTGTGTTTGGTTATGTTTATGTGTGTATGAGAAGGGACACAATGAATAACAAAATTTCTATTCATGTACTGTTTTCTGCTTCTCTTCAGATGGTTTCTTTAAGCTTTGGTGTGTGGAAATCTGTTAATTTGTGTGCTTCTCAACATTTTCAGGTTATAATAGTAAGCATTTTATATATTACTGCTGGAAGGCATGAAAGTGTGTTCTTGCAATGACAAAGTACATTGGAAAGCAATTAACATGCTAAGTAATTGTAGCTGAATGAAAATGAAGATTTAAAAAAAAAAGGTATTTCAGGTTCTTTGGCTTTTTTCATTTTGTTTGTTTTTGTTTAATTGGAGGAAATTCCCAGTGATTTATTTAGTGCTTTTTAAAAAAATGGATATCTTCCATGCCAAGCAAATTTGGCAGGGTGAAAATCCAATCTGTTGAAAGATGAATTTGTGTAATAGCAATACAGAGAGTGAGGTTCTCTCTTCATTTTAGCACTTATTGTGACCAGTGCTCCCTTGGGCCCAGCTCATTCCTCTATCTTCACATATACAATTTGCACACTTGGTACTGGAATGCATGTAAATGGTCTACATTAAAGCTGATGATTAACAAAAGTGCATATATATAAAATATGTGTACTATTTTAAGCTGACTCAAAATGTTTGTAATTTAACTAAATAATGAAAAAAATAATTATACCACAGAAGCAGCTACATTTTTGTCTTAGTCCCCTTGGGCTGCTATAACAAAATACTACACACATGGGTAGCTTATAAACAACAGAAATATACATCTCACAGTTCTGGAAGCTGGAAGTTGAAGATCAGGTGCCAGGATGGTTAGGTTCTGGTTAAGACCCTCTTCTAGGCTGCAGACTGCTTAATTTTGCTGCGTCCCCATATGGTAGAAAGGGCTAAGGAGCTCTATGGGGCTTCTTTTACAAGGGCATTAATTCCAATCATGTGGGCCCTGTCTTCATAACCTTCTCTTTTTCAAAAGGGCCTATCTCTTGATTCCATTACTTCAGAAATTAGGATTTCAACATGAATTTGGGGGACACACAAACATTAGGACATTTACATAGTATGTAAAGGTGTGTGCTTATTTTATTTGAAAGAGAATTAGGAATTGCTAACACTAATGTGGTATTTTTTACTTTACTATCTAGGGTAAGTAATCATCTATTTTAAACAATGATTACAAAAGCTATCAGCATTTTAGGTTTTCATTAAAATATCTTTCATTAGATTTGTTTAAAGAGCCACTTCTAAATATTGTTGAAGGTAAATAATATCACACTGGGATTATATTAAACTTATTATGACATAGCTTTTCAGAATATCAGGTTTACTTAAAGATTTTGAGAAGGGATGTTAAATACTAAAGAAAGATATGGCATGGAGTGTACAATTTGCATAAATTTAAAGAATAAATTATGGAGATTTAGATACGTTTTGATTTTGTGCTGCAGAAAGATGAGGTAGACCATATGGAATTGTTCTGAATTCTTCCTCCTCCCCTTACTGTTTAGGATTCATCCATGGAAAATGTTTGGCAAACTCCTTAGAGGAATGTTAAACTTAAGAAAGCATCTTGTAAACAATGTAGTAAGCAAAATTGGCTATTTTGTAGATACAAGTCTATCTCGAGTGCTTGGTTTATATATAAGATTTGAGTTTAAATATTTCAGACTATTGCCCCAGGGAATTGTGGCTTGTCAGTTGATTGTTTGCAGTATGAATGTAACCACAGTATTTTTCTGCGCACAAAGACTAGAAATGGAAGTAGATCACACACACACACACACACACACACACACACACACACAGACACCTATTGCATGTATGTAGAATTTACCTTAATTTAATAATTTTATTTAGGGATTCAATGCGACAAATAAATAAATAAATAATTTTTTTTATTTATTTATTAAATAAAATTTAAAAGTAGCTCCCTTCTTAATAAAGAAGTAAAACTTTTTGGGGAAGCCTGGGTAGCTCAGTTTTTAAGCACCCAACTCTTGATTTCTGCTCAGGTCATGATCTCATGGGTTAGTGGGAATAAGCTCTGCACTGGGTTCCTCACTGTCAGTGCGGAACCTGCTTGGGTTTCTCCCTCTGATGCTGTCTCTGCCGGGAGCCTTGCACTTTTTCTCTTTCTTTCTCAAAATAAATAAATAAACGTTTTTTAAAAAATAAGTAAAACTATTTTTAAGAAGTAAAACTTTTAAGAAGACTTTATTTCCTAGTTACTTTTTGATATTTATTATGTAACTTTTTCTGAAATAGTATTTTATATAGGAATTCTATACATTTCCATTCATCATTCATACAGAAAACATGTACTGTATTTTAGAATGCAGTTTTTTATATGAAGAATCATAACCTTTAAAGATGTAATAGAAAAATACTATTGTGAATGAATGTGAATTTTCATAGAAAAATTTGTGGATAATATATTTCTCCAAAGATAATGCATATTTTGAGGATATCTATGTTATCTGAAATTTCAGGATAAGTATATTATCTATTGGTTCTTAATCATTATTAGTTTATATTCTTATTATTTTATAAATAATTTTTACATACCCTCCAACTTTGTTTCCTTCTAGGTTATTCTATCTTTGGATCATCCTTTTGCCAAAATTTTATGTAGAAATCAAGGTAAGAAAGCATTTGTGTCAGGGTGCCTGGGTGGCTAAGTCAGTTAAGCCTTGTACTCTTGGTTTCACCTCCAACCATGATCTTAAGGTTTGTGAATTCGAGCCCCGTTTTGGGCTCCACACTGCTGGTGCAGAGTTGCTTGAAATTCTCACTCTCTCCCTCTCTCTCTGCCTCTCCATCCCCACTCTCTCTCTTTCTCAAAATAAATAGAGCCAAAGCATAAGAGACTCTTAAAAACTGAGAACAAACTAAGGGTTGATGAGGGGTGGGAGGGAGGGGAGGGGAGGTGATGGGTATTGAAGAGGGCATCTTTTGGGATGAGCACTGGATGTTGTATGGAAGCCAATTTGACAATAAATTTCATATATTAAAAAAATAAATAAATAAACTTTAATTTAACAAAAAGAAGAAAGAAAGCATTTGTGTGAAAACACTGGTCTGAAGAAATATATGCAGAAGATGCAATACATATATATACATATATATATAATATATATTTAATACATGAACATTACTCAGCCATAAAAAAATAATGAAATCTTACCATTTATGACAACATGAATGGATTTAGAGATACCATGCTAAGTGAAATAAGTCAAAGAAGGAAAAATACCATATGATTTCATTATATGTAGATTCTAAGTGATATCATATGGTATTTGTCTTTTTCTTATTTCATTAAAAAACAAAATAAATGAACAAATAAAATGAAACAGAAACAGACTCATAGATACAGAAAACAAACTGTTGGTTACCAGTGTGAGGAGTGGTTGGAGAGTGGGTGAAATAGGTGACCTGAATTAAAAGGTGTAAGTCTTCTAGCTAAAAGTATGTCATGGTAATGTAATGTACAGCATAGGGAAAATAGTCAATAATATTCTAATAACTCTTCATGATGATAAACGGTAACTGGATTTACCATGGGGATCAGTCATAACATATAAAAATATCAAATCACTCTGATGTACACCTGGAACTAATGAGATATTGTAAGTCAATGATGCTTTCAAAAATATTAACAAGAAAGCATTGTGGAGAAAACAGAATTTATAGATCTCTGTAATACACTGATGATATTGAGATGTCCTTCTCTCTGGAATGCAGAGTAAATAGAAAAAACTGTTCTTCATTTCCTTTGATGTAAATACTCCCATTAATTCCATCTGAATGGAAATTTCAGTTAAATCAGAACTTTTTTTCCCCGAATAATACCAGATATAGAGCTATTTTATAATAATACATATCTTCTAAAATTACTTCAATCGAGCATATGTGTATGTGTGTACTTGTACATATATACACATGACACACACTCTGAAGACTGAAATAGATGATTGCTATTGTTATCCTGTCATTTGCAACAACCTGGATTAACCTGGAAAACATTATGATAAATGAAATAAGCCAGAAAGAAAAAAAAAACCTGTATGATTTCACTTATATGTGGCATCTAAAACTGTGGAAACAGGGAGTAGAACAATGGTTACTAGGGGTTGGGGGATGGGGGGAATGGGGAGATGTTGTTTAAAGAGTACAAAGTTGCATTCGTGTAGCATGAAAAATTCTGGAGATCTGATGTAAAGCATTATGACTATAACTAATAATATGGTTTGAATTCTGAGAAATTTGCTGAAAAAGATTTCAGGCGCTGTCACTATTTAAAAAATGGTAACTACACGAGGAAATAGATATCCTAATTAGCATATTATTAGCATACAGTAATCATTTCACTGTATGTATGTTTACCACATGTATTATTATATATTAACTACATATAATATGTATTTATATATAATATAACCTAAATATATACAATTTTATTAAATAATTACAATACAGAACAAAAATAATATAAAAACAGGGAGGGGGACAAAACATAAGAGACTTAAATATGGAGAACAAACTGAGGGTTACTGGAGGGGTTGTGGGGGGGGGGATGGGCTAAATGGGTAAGGGGCACTAAGGAATCTAATCCTGAAATCATTGTTGCACTATATGCTAACTAATTTGGATGTAAATAAAAAAATAAATAAAAAAAAATAAAAAAATATATATATAGAACAAAGAAATAAAGTAAAAAACAAAAGAATCACATGCGAAGAAAAACAGATAATACACTTCAATTTAGAGAGATATAAAGCCTCCATATGTATTAACATAGTAATATGCCTTGTCAAATATTTCATATGTTTTTATTTTTTAATGTTTATTTTTTAGAGAGAAAGAGATAGAGTGTGAGCAGGGGAGGGGCAGAAAGAGAGGGACACAGAATCTGAAGTAGGCTCCAGGCTCTGAGCTGTCAGCACAGAGCCCGATGCATGGCTCAACCCATGAACTGCGAGATCATGACCTGAGCAGAGGTTGGACCCTTAACCAACTGAGCCACCCAGGTGCCCCAATATTTCCTATGTTTCAAAACTGAAAAATATAAATTAAGGTTCTGATGTGGTCAGCAATTATAAGGAGTTGATCCTGAACTAACAAGCAGGGTACTAAGTGTTAATTGCTACCACAGACCTTTCTCTAATGATGCCCAAAACTTTTAAGGTTCTGAGACCCCACGTACCTCTTTGGTCTTGAGGCTTTCCCTTCTTATGTTGGCATTTCATCTGTGGCATTATTTTTATTGTCAAGCTAGTAGCTTGACAATCATAATATATTTTTTCATATGCATTTTATTTTTATCTAGATGAACAGAGTTTTATGATAATTTTAAATATGTTTACAAAGACCAGGGACAGAAATTAAATCATAGCACTTCAACTACTGATGATTCCACTTACCACAACTTAACATTTACTCTATGGATTGCTGACTAAGATGGCTTATTATCTCAAAGTGATTTCATTTTGATTTGCAATGGCCATGTTTAGAATAGTTTAGACTATGTTTCAATGTAGCTAAAAAACTAGTTATTTTTCTAGTCAACACAAATGAAAATGTTTTCATTGAATTTCCTCCATATATTACAAATGTTTTCTGTATTATAATAATACATCCTGAAATACACTTTGCAGTTTAGGAACGCACATGTTGATTGAACTAAGGTTTTAAGCTATATTTAATCTAAACAAAGCTACTGGTAGAAATGAACACATTGAGTTATTCAATGGTGGGTTTTACTGTCTCAGAGCAAGCCACTGGTTTGACAGCATCCCTTCTAGAGGGGATTGGTTGTTATGGTGTTATGGTTGTTATTACCATGTATCAGGCAATGAGGTATGAATGTGTAAACAACATTTAGACTTTATGGGTGGGATGCTGATTAGTGACCTGAAAAGGTTAATGCATCCTTTCCCCCATTAATTAACAGGAAATAAGGTAGGTCCTTTAGAGAAAGACACTGATATTTTATGTTTATGTAAATAATAATACATTACTTTTGAAATTATAGACACTATTTTATTTTAACCTAAACATCAGTAAATAAGCATTATATGCTCACAGCTATTTTTCTGGGATTCACTTCCTTTTCATTCCTTCTCTTTCTTTGGTGTATTTCCTAAATTTAAATGTCATAAAGACTTCTTCTATATATGTTTAAATAACAAAGAATGTTAGTTTTCCTTAGTGAATCAGGCTCATTGGAGCTTTAATTCTTCCCAGGTTCCTCTTTGTGTGCATCAAGTTGGCTCTTCAAGTAAAATATACCACATGTATGAAAGCTCTGACGCTCACTGCTGCATGTGGTTCTTCAAAGACAGCATCTCACATGTTGATCCCCTTGCCACTCTGAGACTGTCCCTGGATTCTCTCTATTGGTCCCTTTGAACAGTCTTTGAAGTGCCACATGTAACTGCAGACAGTCCTGGGATACATCACCACATTACGAATTCCAGCTGCAAGCCAGCTTCCTGCTGAAGTTGAGGGATTGGAAAGAGATCACAATATGATATCCATCTAGTTAAAATAAGCTCAAGAAAGTTGTGAAAGGGAAAAAAAATATAAGAGAACTGAGTCTCTAAATAGCCGTTAGGTGACTAATACACGAGATCTCCAACAATCAGTTGAATTTAGTATTAGCCCGGATATTTTTGTGGCAAATCCCTAACAAACTGAAAATAATGACTCTAAATTAAATTCCTGCCTTTAGTGGTCTTCAGGATTCCCTCTCTCTCCTCATCCCCTCAATCCTTCTCTCTTACACAATTCTCAACTTGTCATCACTTTGCTCTCCTTTTGGATACAGGCCTAAATATATTTATTTTTAAAAGCACTACTGACAATAACAACCACAGCAGAAATCTGTAGATTGAATATTTAAAAAAGAAATACACAAACATTACCAATCTTAGTATCTGTTGATGTTTGTGGAGTTAGCATATGGGCTGGTCCTAATGTGATAAAATGAAAACAAAACGAAACAAAACAAAACAAACCACACTTTAAGCATTGAGCTCATAAGAAGATAGACATATTGTGTTCTGGTCTTATTTGGCCAAGGCCCAGAAAATTGTGGTGCATTATATATTGGCTCCTCAGGGTGTCGACTTAGGTTCTTATTTTTTTTGTATTCTATTTATATAAAAGAAAACATACTTACATATTCTTTTAATGAAGTATTTATTTTGATCACATGAATTTGTGTTCAAGTTCCTCTTCTCTTAATAGCATTTAATTAGGGGGAAGTGGACACATACTCACTATCTTTTCTATGAATTCAGTGTTTTGTCAGTATCCATAATGACTTTAATCTATTCAACTCCCCTGTTTGTTCAGCATGTATTCTTTCAAAATAAATTTGTTCACATTTTATTACTATTTATTTGTTGTTCCAAATGTTCACGCAAATCTGAATTTCCATAAATCTCCATCCTAAATACAGTCTGTGTAGCTCATTGTTGGAGGAACCAGAAGCAGCAGCATCTAAGCCATGCATTGATTTTGATGACAATATTTGGGGCCTCTTTAATTTTGGTATATAGCTTTCATAGTGACATAGCCCTTCCCTATCATCTGGAGAATTTCTTCTTTTTAATGTTTATTTATTTATTTTTGAGAGAGAGAGAGAGAGAGAGAGAGAGAGAGAGAGAGAGAGAGAGAGAACGTGAATGGGAAAGGGCAAAGAGAAGGAGACAGAAAATCCCAAGCAGGCTCTGTGCTGTTACCACAGAACCAGACGTGGGGCTCTAGCTCACAAACTGTGAGATCAAGACCTGAGCTGAAATCAAGAGTTGGACATTTAACCAATTGAGCCACTTAGGCACCCCATCTGGAGAATTTCTAACTTCTGACTCTTGTACTGGAGGTCCCATGCTCTGGATCTAGTATATTCTGCATTCATAGCATACATCCTCCCCCAAACCCTGTTTTGGAAAATAAGTCTTCCAGGAGTGTGCTCTAAAAGGATCTATGTGAACTATTGTATTGTGCCAAAACATGTCTGAAAATGAGTTTATTCTATACTCCTACCTGATTCCTGATTTATAAGGTAGATGGGTTTAGAAATTTAAATTATGAAAATGTTTCTTGAAGATTTTTTTTGTGATGGAAAAATAAATAATATAAAATTTACCACCCTAACCATTTTAACTGTACAGGTCAGTAGTGTTAAGTAAATTCACATTGTTATGAAATAGACCTCCCAAACTTTTTCATCTTGCACATTGAAAACTCTACTGAAGAACAACTCCCGTTTCCTCTTTCCCCTAGTTGTTGACAACCACATTCTACTTTCTGTTTCTATGAATTTGACAACTTTAGATACCTCATATAAGTGGAATTATATAGTATTTGTCTTTTTGTGACTGGTTTATTTTACTTAGCATAATGTCCACAAGGTTCATGTATGCTGTAGCATGTGACAAAATTTCCTTTTTTATGGCTGGATAATATTCCACTTTACATTTATAAATACCGCTTTTTCTTTTTCCATTAATGTATCAGTGGACATTTGGATTGCTTCTACCTCTTGGATACTGTGAATAATGCTGCTATGAAAATGAGTGTGTAGATATCCCTTCCAAACTCTGCTTTCAATTATTTTGGATAAAACTCAGAAGTGGCATTATTGTATCATATTGAAGTTCTATTTTTACTTTAGGGATAAAATTCCACACTGTTTTCCAGTGTTTGCACCATTTTATAATCCCATCAATAGTGAACAAAAGATCCAATTTTTCCACAGCTGTAGCAACATCTGTTATAACGTTTTTTAATTATTGTTTTTTTTTTTCATTTTACCCATCCTAATGGGTATAAAGTACTACCCTGCTGTGTATTTTGTTTTAAGTTTATTTATTTTGAGAGAGAGAGAGAGAGAGAGCACATGGAGGAGAGACAGAGAGAGGGAGAGAGATAATTTCTAGCAGGCTCCGTGCTGTCAGTGCAGAGCCCAACTTGGGGTTAAAACTCACCAGCCATGAGCTCCTGACCTGAGCCAAAACCAAGAGTCTGACACTTAACTGAGTCATCCAGCTACCCCACTAACTGTAGTTTTGATTTGCATTTCTCTGATTATTAGTGATGTTAAGCATCTTTTCATATACTTGCTATTTGTACATTATTTTTGGAGAAATATCTATTCAAGTCCTCTGCTCATTTTTTAATTGGGTTATATGATATTTTGTTGTTAAGATATAGGAGATTTTTTTTTTTTTTTAATTTTTTTATTTATTTTTGGGACAGAGAGAGACAGAGCATGAACGGGGGAGGGACAGAGAAAGAGGGAGACACAGAATCGGAAACAGGCTCCAGGCTCTGAGCCATCAGCCCAGAGCCCAACGCGGGGCTCGAACTCACGGACCGTGAGATCGTGACCTGGCTGAAGTCGGACGCTCAACCGACTGCGCCACCCAGGCGCCCCTAGGAGATTTTTAAAAAAATATATGTTCTAGATATAAACTTCCTATTAGACGCTTGGTAAATATCTTCTCCAATTCTGTAGATCACAGTTTCACTCTGCTGATTGTGTCCTTTGATGTACATAAGTTTTCAATTTGATGTAGTTTCATTTGTTTATTTTTGCCTTTGTTAACTGTGCTTTTGTGTTGTCATATACAAAACTGTTTCAAAGTCCAACCTCATGAAGCTTTTTCCTATGTTTTCTTCTAGTTTTGTAATTTTAGGTCTTATATTTTAGGTCCTTAATCAATCTTGGGTTACTTTTATGCATGGGATAAGATACAGATCTATTTTCAGTCTTTTTAATGTGTATATTCAGTTTTCCCACCACCATTTGTTAACAAGACTATCCTTTCCCTGTTGAGTGATTGTGGCACCACTGACAAAGATCATTTGACCACATACACAAAGGTATATTTCTGGAATCTCCATTCTTTTTCATTGGCCTATTTGTCTGTCTTTAGGCCATTACCATACCGTTTGGGTGATTATAACTTTGTAATATATTTTGAAACTAAAAAGTGTTAGTTCCCCAACTTTTTTTCTTTTTATAAATTTTTCTGGCTATTCAGGGTCCCTTGAGATGGTATATGAATTTTAAGATAAGTTTTATATTTTTGCAAAAATGCTTGCGGTGTTATGGGCATTTTAACAATAAGTCTTTCAATCCCTGAATTTATGTTCCTTTTCCATTTATTTGTGTCTTCTTTTATTTTTCTTCAGCAAATTTTGTGGTTTTTAGTGTACAAGTCTTTCACCTTCTTGGTTAGGTTTATTTCTCAGTAGTTTATTATTATTTGATGTTATTATAAATAGAATTATCTTAATTTTATTTTCAAATTGTTCATTTTTTAAATTAATTGTTTATTTAATTGTTCATTCTTAATGTATAAAAATTAAATTGAGTTTTAGGTGTTGATTTTGCATCTGGCAACTTTGTGGAATTTACTAGTTCTAACAGGATTTTTTGTGGAATCTTCAGTGGTTTCTACAGATAAGATCATAGAATCTATGAAGAGAGATAATTTTACTCATTTCTTTCCAATTTGGATGTCTACTACTTCTTTTATGCCTAATCACTATGACTAGGGCTTCCAATAGTATGTTGAATAAAAGTGGAGAAAGCAGACACCCTTGTTTTGTTCCTAATCTTAGAGAAAAACTTTCAGGTTTTCACCGCTGAGTGTGATGTTAGCTATGGGTTTTTCATAAATGGCCTTATTATGTTGATGTAATTTTCATCTATTATTAATTTTTTGAGTGTTTTTATCATAAAAAGGTGTTGAATAGTATCAAGTGAGTTTTCTGCATCAAGTGAGATGATTATGTGCTTTTATCATTCTATTTATGGCATATTACATTGGTTGATTTCCATATGTTGAACTATCTTTATATTCCAGGATAAATCTTACTTGAACATAGTGTATAGTACCTTGGTGGTGCTATTAAATTCAATTTATTATTATTTTTATTTTTTTGAGGATTTTTTAATCAATAGTCATCAGGGATTTTTTTTTTTCATTTTGCAGTGTCTTTGTTTGACTTTGATATCAGACTAATGCTGACCTCAAAGAATGAGTTTGACAGTGTACACTCTTCAAATTTTGGAAGAGTTTGGGAAGATTGGTGTTAATTCTTCTTAAGTTGTAGAATTCTCCAGTAAAGCCATTCAGTCCTGTGCTTTTTTTTGTTAGGACATTTTTGATTACTGATTCACTCTCTATAGTCATTATTGATCTTTTCAGACTTTTTTTTGGAGGGGGGGAGTGCAAGCCAGGGGGAGGGGCAGAGAGAAAGGGCCAGAGGACCCGAAATGGGGTCTCTGCTGATAGGCTTAAACTCATGAACTGTGAGGTCCTGACCTGAGCCAAAGTCGGATATTCAACCAACTGAGCCACTCAGGTCCCCCAATCTTTTCAGATTTTCTAACCTTTACAGATTCAGTATTGGTAGGTTGTGTGTTTCTATGAATTTATCCATTTATTCCAGATTACCCAACTTATTGGCATACACTTGTTCATAATATTCTTTTATAATCCTTTTCATTTTTGTGACATTGGTTGTAATGTCTATTTTGTTTCTTATTTTTGTTATTTGAATATTCTCTCCTTTTCTTTTGTTAATCTAGAAAAGGGCTTGTCAACTTTTCTGAGCTTTTCAAAATCTCTTCATTTTATTGATTCTGTTAGATTATTTTTCTATTCTCAATTTTATTTAACGCTGCATTTATCTTTATTATTTCCTTCCTTCTGCTAAATTTGGGTTTAGTTTATTCTTTCTTTCCTAGTTTTTGAAGATATGAATTAGGGCTGTTGATTTCAGATTTTTAATTGTATTTATTTGCAACTATAAACTTTAATTTTTGCCCTATTTCACTTAATTTAATAAATTTTGGTATGTTGTTTTCATTTTCATTTGTCTCAGAGTTTTTTCTAATTGTGCTTGTGACTTCTTTTTGACCCTGTAGTTGTTTAAAAGGATGTGGTTTAATTTCTACATAGATTTTTCAATTTTTCTCATGATTGGTTTCTGTTTTAATTCCATTGTGATCACAAAAGGTACATTGTATAATTTTAATCATCTGGAATTTTTTAAGGTTTCATTTCAGATCTAACATGATCTATCATGAAGAATGGTCCATGTGCATTTGAGAAGACTGTATTCTGCTGTTTTATGGCTCAGTGTTCTGTAGGTCTGTCAGGTACAATTGGTCTATAATTTTATTGTCTACAATGTTGTTCAAGTCTGCTATTTTCTTCTTAATCTTCTGTTTGTTTTTCTATCCATTACTTAAAGTATTACAGTCTCCAAGGGCACCTGGGTGGCTCAATTGGTTAAGTGTCTGACTCTTGATTTTGGCTCCGGTCATGATGTCATAGTTTGTGAGTTTGGGCCCCAGGTCAGGCCCTGCACTGACAGTGAGGAGCTTGCTTGGGATTCTCTCTCACTCTCTCTCTCTCTGCCCCTTCCCTGCTTGCATGCTCTCTTGAAATAAATAAATAAAATAAAAAAAATAAAGTATTACAGTCTCCTCCTCTTACGGTGTTGCTATTTCCCTTTTTAATTCTGGAAATAGTTGCTTTATATATGTAGGAACTCTGAAGTTTGGTGCTTGAATATTTATAATTGTTCATTCTTCTTGCTTAATTGACATTTTAATCATTATATAATGTTCTTCTTTGTCTCTTGACTAATTTTGGACTTAAAGTCCACTACACCTAGTATTAGTATAACCACCACTATTCTGTTTTTGTTACCAGTTGAATGGAATATGTTTTTGCATCTTATCCCTCTCAGCCTATGCACATAAATCTAAAGTCTCAAAAATTGTATAAAAGTATCTTTCTGAAATAAATAAATGAATAAATAAATAAGTCCCTTGTAGACAGGACTTAATTGGATCCCAGTTGTTTTGTTTTGTTTTGTTTTTACACATCCAGCTAATCCAGGCCTTTTGATTAGAAAGTCTATTCTAGTTATATTAAAAATAATTAATGGCTTGGAAGGACTTATTGTTGCTTTGTGAGCTGTTTTCTGTATGCCTTATAGCTTTTTGCCTCCCTCTTACTACCTTTCTGTTTCTTGGTGTGTGTGTTTTTTTTAATATTGATATGCTTTAATTTCCATTCTCATTTCTTTTAAGTATATCCAATAGATAATTTCTCTATGGTTACCATTTCAATTACATAAAACATCTTGAAATTATAACATTTTGTTTTAAACTAATAACATCTTCAATTGCATATGTGTGTCATTTTATGTAGCTTTATTTTGTCCCTTTGATTGAGCTATGTTTCTTATTTCTTTTTATGCCTTGCACATTTCTTTTTTTTTTTTTTTTGGCTGGGATTTGGGCGTTAAAAAACAAGACAAAACAAAACAAAACCAAAAAAAAAAACAAAAAAAACAAAAAACCTTTCCCAATCTTTGACTACTTGGCTTCATGCAAGGGGAGGCCTTCACTTAGCTGGACTGGAGGTTCTAGGACCTTTTAGACCTTTTCTGATCTCTTCTTCCCCCTGGTGTCTGCCTGCAGAACTGCTGCTTCTTACTTCCGTGTATAGCCAATTCCATGGCTATACACGGAAGATCAGACTGATCCCATTAATGACCAGAATCAAGTGAGACAGAAACCAATCCCTTGGGCAGTCCCTGACTATCCAGAATATTGGATGTGTGGTGCATTCTTTTGTTCCCAAGGGAGGAACCCTGGTATGGGGAAAGGGATGTCTCCCAGTTGCTTTGCCCTATTCAACAAAGAGTTGTGCCAAATACCATAATTTTCCTATCCTTTTTGCTGGAATTCCTTCTGGTTTCACAATAGCCTTGGTGCTGTAGGTTTTCATCTGTTCTCTAGAATTCTCACAGAGATATTCTGGTCCATATATTGTTGTTAACTCCTTATTTCTGTATGGAAAAGAGGGCTTATAGTTTCCTAGGCCTCTATTTTGCTGATGTCACTCTTCCCTCAGATTTTGAAGGCATTACTTCACTGTTTTCTTGCTTTCAGTACCATTATGGAAAGTTTTGAAACCATTCTCTTTCAGGGTATTCTTATATTACTTATTTTTTTCTTTGGGGATGCTTCTGGATCTTTTCTTTGTTTCAAGTATACTGTTCTAAAGTAATACGCTTTGTTCTGGGTTACTTTTCATTCTTTGTGCTTTAAAATTTGGGGCCTTTTCAAACTGAAACTTTTTTATTATTATTCTTGAAGGGCATTTCTTAAATTATTCAAATATCCACTCTCCTATTTTCTTTTCTTCCTCTCTTTTTTTCTCTATTCTCTTTATCAATAGTTATTATATTACTCTGAAATTGAGTCTTTTAGATTGATCTTCTAATTTTCTTATATTTTCTCTTCCATTTTCCATTCACTTTCTCTTGCTCTATTTCCTGGAATGTATTTTATACATTTATGCTCCATCATGTCTAATTGTTGCTGCTACTTCTTCTATTAAGGTATGTAGGGCCACTTTGCTTCTCATAATTAAGTGCTGCCATTTGGTTTCTGCCACAATGTGATTCCATTACTTTTTCTGGAATTTAACTATGACAGTAGAGATGGAGCTATGGTGAAGGATCTAAAATTCATCTTACAAGGTATTTCTCCTGGATGAAGATATCATTAGGGGTTTCAAATCAAACAAGAACAGGAGCATCAGGCAAAAGAAACAAATCTGCTTCTACTGACAAAAAAAAACTCAGAGGGATTTTTTGGGTTTGCATCATTCTGAGTCTTCCTAATGTACTCTGACAACCCCATTCTAATCCACAACGTATCATGATTTTCCAACTAATACTTTAATATCCAAGTTATAGTCAAGCTGCCAAATTAATCTACGTATTTAATTTAGCAATCTGAAGGCACAGCTCTGTACCTGATTTTTTTTTTTTTTTGTCAAGTAAGCTTTATGGATAAATGATCAAAAGAGATCACAGATACTTTCTCTTTTTTTAATTTTTTTTAATTTATTTTTTAAATTTTCTCCAAGTTAGTTAGCATATAGTGCAACAATGATTTCGGGAGTAGATTCCTTAATGCTCCCTACCCATTTAGCCCACCCACAATTCCTCCAGTAGCCCTCTGTTCTCCATATTTAAGAGTCTCTTATGTTTTTGTCCCCCTCCCTGATTTTTATTATTTTTGCTTCCCTTCCCTTATGTTCACACAGATACTTTCTGAGTAAGGGTCCATTCTTTAGCTGAAAATTTGAAATCATGAGTTTCTAATTTTCTTTCTTTAAGCTCCTGTGCATGATTTAAATCACTAGCTCACTCCACAGACCTCATGTCCCTTCCTTTTTTGAAGAAATGGTTTATTGCAGAAGCCACACAATTTACCAAAGTGTTGGTTTATTATACCCTTTATTTCAGGTGACCACAGGTGATGATAATGTAAGTATCTAACTACCTAACACATCAACACACAATTATGACTAGCAGGAGCAATCTACCAATGTTAACAAAATTCTTGTTTTCAAAATCACCCAGCTCTGAAAAAAAAATTACAGATTTTTATTTTCTTGAACATCTGTTACTTTTAACAGCTCTATACTATTACTAAGTCAAGTCTGGTTCAGTACCCATTAGAGTTCCCACTCTAGCTAATTGTAAAGAGCAAATAATTTTTATTATGTTTTAAATAGTTAATCTAATATTGGGAGATCTAGATGAGGGGACAGATCCTAAATGAAATATGCAGAAACTTCTTTCCTTGTCACACTAAAGAATGGGTCTGTTTAAGGGTCAGGGGAACCTACTTTGAATAAGAGGCTGCAGAATATAAAAGCCATCTGCTGAGATGGGAAGATGTCATTATAGTTGTTTGACCCAGAATCATGTTCTCTGTGACCTGATTCACATTATCTAAACTACTCACTTTTGCCTTCCCTCATTCCCTGTATGACTCAGCTATAAACTCACATCACACACTAGTGAAACTCCTTTGTGTAATACAAGTCATAGCCAGAGTCCTAGCATGTTGGATGGCAGTCTGAAGGAATTTTGAGGAAACCAATCTAAATGATCAGCTTCCTATAGTTAATAAAGGAAAAAAAAACAAATAAAAACAAAACAAAACAAAGAAAAAAAAAAAAAAGAAGAAAAGGAACAAAAAGAAAACAGAAAACTGAGTCTAATTTCCAAACCATTCAGTCTGATTTGTCAGCACCAATGTCACAGTGAGTGTCTGCTTATAACAGCCCTGCTTAAGACTAGCACTAAAGAATGTGGGAGAAGGGAAATTCTCACTGTAAGTAGAAGTAGGAGTAATATATTTTAGTTTCTTAATTCTAAACAGAAAATCACCCTGTTCCTGGAATATATCTGATGATCAGGCCTGGTGTGACAAATTTGGAAAACTGAAAGCAAGAGGTGTGATTTTTCAGAATGAGGCACAAGTCTACATATACGCATGATCCATGCTTTTTAAAAATTTTAATTAATTTAATGTTTATTTATTTATTTTGAGGGACAGAGAGGCAGAGAGAGAGGGAGAGAGAGAATCCCAAGCAGGCTCTGCACTGTGAGGGCAGAAATCTATGTGGGGCTTGATGCCAGGAACCGTGAGATCATGACCTGAGCCGAAACCAAGAGTCAGTTGCTTAACTGACTGAGCCACCCAGGTGCCCCTATGTATGACTTTGCTAATGCTTTTCAAATGGGCGTTAGGACACTATGTGAAAGATAACATTTTACTGTGGCTATTGCACTCACCACCATATATATATATATATATATATATATATATATATATA
Source organism: Panthera onca (assembly GCF_046562875.1). Taxonomy (NCBI): domain Eukaryota; kingdom Metazoa; phylum Chordata; class Mammalia; order Carnivora; family Felidae; genus Panthera; species Panthera onca. The sequence continues at coordinate 182,682,260 of NC_138339.1, forward strand.
TATATATATATAGACAGGGACAGGGGATCCAAAGCAGGCTCCACTCTTACAGCAGTGAACCCAATGCAAGGCTTGAACTCAAGAAAAATGAGATCATGACTTGAGCCGAAGTCAGATGTTCAACTGGCTGAGCCACCCAGGAGCCTTATTACCATATACCTTGATATTGTCTCAGGAATTATTTGCTGCCTCTAAATTCAAGAAATAATTTTTAGAATATTTATACCTCTGGATAATAACCATGTGTATGTTAACATAATATTTCAGATGTGAACACTGGGAGAAGTGATACATGACATTTACTAAAAGCTAATGTAGTGAATATTTACTATGGGTCAGGAACTGTCCTAAGTGCTTCACATATTTTAACTCATCTACTATGCACTTCATTCTGTTATTATACTGATATGAGCACTCTGGCCCTTAGGACCGACCTCCTATACACCCAGAATATGGTTCACATATTGGGACTGTTGACATTACATACACATGAAGAGGGTGTGGAATACTTTATTATATATGTAACTGAAGTCTCTGGGGAGAGCAAGGCAGTTCTCTCGAGCAGACCCAAAATGTCCTGAGAGAGCACATGGAGGAGATGGCCTCAAGGTTTTTATTATGCTGAGGTGGCAGGGCTGAAGGTGAGAGTTCCTGACAAGAGCAGGGGCTTTGGGTCTGAAACTTCCAGCAATGCCAAAGGATGCAGGACATGGCTAGGCTTTCTTAGCTTGTGTACCTGTGGGCCTCAAGGCAGGGAACAGTTGTAGGAGGCCATCGGATATATTTCTTTTAAACTTAAGAGAGAGAGAGATCATCAACAAATAACTAAATGGAGTTGGTACTCCCTGTAATTCCATTATATAAAATCACTCAAGAAGAATATACAAATCAAAGAGTTAAAGAAAGGGTTACAGGGAGGGATCAAAAGGATGTTAAAGGGAGAAAGCTGGGAGATACTAAAAGGGAAGCAAAGACAGGGAAAATGATTCATCATAAACAAAACTGGGAAGAAAGGAAAGGCAGGATAATACAAATTGAACGTTGTAAAAAAATAGTTTATGAAATACCATTTAGTGCAGACAGGCCTAGGAAGATAATGTTCAACATTAGTAATTTTACTGGAATGATAGATGTAGAAATAAATTTTAATTTTAGGAGTCAATGATTAACAAGCAGTTTGAAAAGGAAAAGACAAATCAAATTATATTTAAGGAGGACATGAGTTTGAGAGAGAGATTTCCTGTTTCTACCTCCCCCTTTGGTATATCTTTGTACTTTGAATAAGTAATTCATGGTTGTTTCAAATATTAGAACATACAAATTAGCAATCATTCTAAATTCTATACTCAAACCTAAGCACTAGTAATAATTTGTCTTTCCTCCCATCCAAGTACTAACCAGGCCCGACCCTGCTTAGTTTCCGAGATCAGACGAGATCGGGCGCGATCAGGGTGGTATGTCCGTAGACTAATTTGTCTTTCCTGATACACATTCTCATTCATGGAATCCTGTTCCACATAACTGCTCTGAAATTAGACACTTGTGTCAATGTTTCAAGGTCAATAGGTATTGATACATTATTATTTTAATAGGAGTCATATTATTACACTGTATTATGGATACATTAACATTTATTCTGAATTATGTCTATGTATTATTCTCCTGAAATGTACCAGTTCTACATATACACTGGTACAGAATGTGTTATTTTAAAAATAATTTTTCTATTATATATTATGATTATATTAACAATAATTATTAGTTTATTTTCCAAGAAGGCTGCCAAATAATACTAGCTGAGATTTCCAAAGTGTTATGTATTAAGGTAGGTTTTAAAAATATACCATTCTGGGGCCCCTAGGTGGCTCAGTCAGTTAAGTGTCTGACTTTGGCTCAGCTCATGATCTCATGGTTCGTGAGTTCGAGCCCCACGTCAGGCTCTGTGCTGACAGCTCAGAGCCTACAGCCTGCTTCAGATTCTGTGTCTCTCTCTCCCTCTGCCCCTACCCTACTAACTCTCTCTCTCTCTCTGTCTCTCAATAATAAATAAACGTTAAAAAGTTAAAAAAGATGTATATAATTCTGTAAGATATTATTTCCTTTGCCAAAGGTTATTCCAAATTCTCTTTTTACATTTTCAAATTGTCTTTTTGCCCACTTTTGTGTATTTTCAAAACTGTGCTGAATTTTCCAGATACTGTTTGTTTTGGCAGAAGCTGGAAAATCTAAGCAACTTCACTCTTGACACAGAGATGTTGATCAGCCACAAGAAGTACAAAGAGAGCCAGTCACAAGTAGACCAGTGAGGATCACTTGAGAAGTAAAGGAGAAATGACTATCTGTGCTCAGAAGGCACCACAAGAAGAATGCTGGGTTTGGGACTGGAAAAATATGACCCTGGTATCTTAGAAAAATTGGTATCAACCTACTTTTGATTTATCAATGTAACAGTTTTTCCTGAAATAATTACTTTCTTAATTTTAGTCAAATAGAATTTATTTTGAGATTTCTTTAATTCATGGATTTTTAAGGTTTCTTTTTATTTATTTACTTTTTGAGAGAAAGAGAGTGAGTGAGAGTGAGAGAAGAGAGAGAGAGAATCCAGTGCAGACTCTGCACTGTCAGTGTGGAGCCCAATGTAGGGCTCAAACTCATGAATGTTAAGATCATGACTTGAACCAAAATCAAGTCAGCCACCTAACCAAATGAGCCTCCAAGGTGCCCCTGAATATTTTTTAATGTTTCTTTATTTTGATTTTGGGAGGGGGAAAGAGATAGAAAATACCAAGCAGGCTCTGCATTGTCAGCACTGAGCCCAAAGTGGGGCTCAACCCAAGACCATGAGATGGTGACCTGAGCCTAAATCAAGAGTGGAACACTCAACCAACTGAGCCACCCAGGCGTCCCTCATTCTGAATATTTTTACCATAGAGATGATTGTAGCCAAATGTGACAACTTTAAGTTTTAGATGTTGCTAATCCTCATTAATTAACCAGATACAAAGCTTAAATATTATATTTGTTAAACAAAGTGTTTCAATGAACCTAGTTCTAAAGTCTTTTTCCCCCTATTTTCTCAGGAGAAAAAAAATCAACTTATTCTCAAAATGGAAACAGTCTTTTATATTATAGGTAAAAACAAAACGAAACAAAAATGATTTGCAAATACTCTCAAGTAAACTCAGCATTTCCAAGTAAAAATCATCAGACAAGATTTCAAAAGACCAAGTATATACTCAATAGTTTGTTATCTAATATATACAATGAATCCTATATCAACTAGAATTGAGTGGATATAATTTCTTTTGTTCTCATGGCACAGACATTTTAAAAATTAAGTAGAGGGCAAACTGCTGGCTAATTTGCATTGAAAGCCAAAATAAAACTATTGTTTTAGTGTCTTTTTGTGTGAAGTAAAAAGTAACCTGATAATTTCATGGATAAACAAAGGTATGAATAAAATATGTATTTCTATAAAAGCGAACATAGTTTTGTTTTAAATGTTACTATAATTATCGAATTTATATTTTTTTCTTAAAAAAGATAACAGTTTCTCATGGTTTTAAACTACCTTGAATATTATAAATCTCTATATTAAACAAATTAACAATGTATGAACGCAAAGCAGTCATGACAGTTTTGGAGAGGATCTAAAAGATTTGACTTTTATCATCATAGGGCATCTGGGACTTGGAAGGACGCCAAGACATGGTAGCTACATCTTGACTTCAAAGTAATTATTCATTTTTAACAACCCAGTGCCAATCAGGCATCAATGAAGAAAATAAAATCCTGCTGTTTTACCAATTTATAATCTTTCTAATTTCAATTTTAATAAGAAATTGATGTTAAATGTGAGAAAAGAAGTGTCTTCTTCATAATGAAGTCTGTTTGAAATACTGTTTGAAAATTCTTTGTGTCTTTTTTTACGTATTTACTTCAACAAGATGCAATGACTTTCAAGTCTTGATAAACTGTCCATTTCCCTATGGTTGTTTAAGAAATCAAAAATCAAATTTGTGAAAGGTACAAGACATCTCATGATAATGGATGTAACAAACAAATGAAAAAGCCACACTTCTACCTTCTTGATAGCAACTTAGAAGCTTTTTTTAGGATAAGTTTTAAAAATTCCAATACAAGTTATGCTGCCATGATCAATGTCTGAATAGGTAGTTGTGTTTCTTTAAGCTGAAAATGCTCCCTGCACAACATGAAAATCAAGTGTGTAAGAACATTAAAATGCATCTGCTTAATCAACTTTGGATAATTTTCCCTGAAAAGATAGCATAAAAATATATTTAAGTTGACTGAATCTTTAATCTTCTGTACTGTCCTGATCTTTAAAAAGCATCAAAAATAGACTCCATATGACTTCCTCTGACCTTTAAGTAGCATGAGTTGGTGAAAAAAATACTATTTTATTTGCACTTTACATATATAAGAAAACATAAATTGACATCTGGCTAGCAAAATTGAGAAAAAGAGAGTGTAAAAATAGAACACATTTTAACAAAGAAAACTAAACATCTTCTGAGTACCTTAGCATTTTGGATCACATGCAGGATTTTATTACCTGTCCAGAAAAATATCACCATATAATTTTTTAACAACCACATCATTATTATTTAAAATTAACTGTCACAATATTACTACCCAATTAAATATTATACTTCTGCATACAACCACAAAAATCTGTGAACTGGGTAATATTTTATTCTTATTTTACTAAAAAGGAAAAATGTATCACAAGGAAGTTATGAAGGTCACATGAAGTAACAGAGCTAGGATTCTAGAATCCATGGTTTTATGTGCTACCTTTCAGATTAAATCATGCTTTTTCTTTCTTTTTTTTTTTTTTTAATTTTTTTTAACGTTTATTTATTTTTGAGACAGAGAGAGACAGAGCATGAACAGGGGAGGGGCAGAGAGAGAGGGAGACACAGAATCTGAAGCAGGCTCCTGGCTCTGAGCTGTCAGCACAGAGCCCGACACGGGGCTCAAAGCCACAAACTGTGAGATCATGACCTGAGCCGAAGTCGGACGCTTAACCGACCAAGCCACCCAGGCGCCCCAAATCATGCTTTTTCTTAAAATGAAAACAAAACATACCAACATGACTTCGGAGCCTAGAGTGATCTTGTTTCTGTCCCCCAACCTCCTTATCTTCATCTCACATGGCACCCTCTAGTTATCCAACTTGGTTGGTCATTTAGTTTCTCCAATCTCTCGTATTCCTCCCACCTTGAGGAGGTGAACACGCTGTTCCTTCTTTCCATTGCATTCTTCTCAAAGCCTCTTTAAATTAATTATTTCTACTGCCCTGTCTTTCCAATCCAGGATTAAAAATCACTTCCAAATAATAGCCTTTCAAGAAATGCTCTGATCCTCATTCTAATTAAGTTTTATTTCTATGAATTTACATGAATAGTTTCCTTATCTTAATAGTGCAAATTTAAATTGCAGTTATGCATTGATTAACATGATCAATGTATAATTACATTGAAGAACCGCTCAATAGAATGAGACCTTTATGAAAGTAATAATTTTTGCCTATTCATATATATCAATATAGTTGGCATATTGTAGGCACTCAATTGGTATATAATGGTGAAAAAACATTGAATATTTTGATGCTATATACAATTTATTAATAGAAAATATGAATGTAAATATGCATTTAATGATTTATTCAATAAAAATCAAATAATACACTAATTTCATTTTTTAGATTTCTTATGTGATGTTGCAAGTCCTAACTCTGTATCTAAATTTTTTTCTCAAGGCTTTATGATCATTTATATAATCCTTTGATATCAATAAAGAAATTCTCTTAAAATGCTCTTGTTATTTCTCTTCTGGCATACACTAGAGGACTTACATTGTTAATTAGAATTTTACTTATAAAGAGAACGAAACAATACCCACAAGAATTTTTTCAATAAATTTAAAACATCCTTGCTTCTGAATATTTGGAATATATGTTCAGAAAACTTTATTAAAGGGCACTGATCCTTTAGATATACAAAAGTACATAAATAAACATATCAGATACTTAAAAATATTTAACACAATAATTTTTCTGATTTGGTATGTTTGTCAACTTGCTTTAATATCAAACACTCCAAATAGTAGAATCTGCTTGTACCTAAAAATCTGTTTTCCCCCTTTTCCATAGTACTGAATTTATATGGGCACATAACCTATCCAGAATACAGATCATATGCCTCAGGTCTTTCTGTTTGTATTGCGGCAAGGTGTGACTATATTCTGGCAAGGGATATAAATGGGATTAATGTGTGTAATTTCCTGGTTGTTTCCTTACTAGGTAGAATTCTGCCTTTTATTTCCTCTTTTGCCTCCCACTGGCTGCTGTAAGCACCAGGTGGTCAGCTATCTTATACTGTGGGAATGAGAGACATTCCATCAAGATTGTGAGGTTACAATAGAAAGGGAGCTGGACTCCAGATGACTTCATGAAGCTGACTGCCTTACTAGCTCAAAATTTCACATGGCAGATGAATCATTTCTGATTTTTTTAAACCACTCTTATTTGGGTCTCTATCACACTCAGCTGATATCATATCATAACCCATTCCCCATTAATAATTTTGCAAGTTAGCAATAAAATGCACATATACATTTTATTAAATATTTCTCTTGAAGAAATTAAGATCATTCCTAGCTTGGCTTTACTGAAATCTTTATTTTCTTAGTTATTGGTAAACCTATAACTGATTGCTAGAGTACTACATTTATTCTTTTGCTTATATAAACTTCTCTCAGAATTTTTTTTCTTTATGTGTTCTATTAAATATTTTATGTTTTAATAGTGTTGGGATTTTTCTAATCCCTCAATTCAATTCAGTAGGTCATAAAATTTCAGTTCTGGCTAATAAATTCCATCCATCCTCCAATGGCATTAATTAACTTTGGAAGATGTACTCTTTTATTATATAATGAAAGTCCTGGATGTGATGTACTAGGTGGAGAAGGAGTCTGATATATGTGGATTTAGTTTCACCTTTACTCAAAATATGGTCCAGTATCTCACTTAATATCTTGTATCCCAATCTTTTTTCTTTTGTAAAATAATGTAAAGCAAGCATTTCTTGGTATAACTTCCTGAGAGAGGGGCTGTTCTTCTAGGCCCTTTGGAAAGTGTAAAATGGAATGTAAAAAAAAAAAAAAAAAAATTAATAGAAAAAAGAATATATGTAACTCTTCAAACTTTAAAACTATTGAATATTTATCTTGGATATGGAATTATAAAATAATGTATGACCAGTAAGATAAGAGATATTTAAAGATAATTTTAAAAGCTAATAGTTCCTATACAAAAAAATATTCCATTGAACTTATTGTTATATTTTTAAAATATATAACAAAAATAAATTAACATGAAATTTATATAGAAAAGAGTCACCAGTGGTGGTAGAGGTTTGAGGATAGTAGAGGTTCAAAAATAATCATTGTTGATGGATCCACATATCTATTAACAAAGGAATGTAGTAGGAATGCTGTGATTTTAAGGACTAGATATCAAGATAAATCCAAGATTTTTAAGGCAATAGGCTAGCAGAGATAATTTCAAGTGAATCAATTTCCAGAATCTCAACACTCTTTCCTAAAAGGGATCTGCCTGAAGTGTTGCCTTTATCAATTCTGCTTTCCTAAGTCTTCATTCACAATGATGCTTCTCTTTCTACAAAAAACAATACGAAAGAAAAATAAATAGGAAATACCACATACCCATTCTCAAAATTAACATGATGCATTTCTGGACCCTTCGAGGACACAAAGAAGCAATGTGCTTCCAAAAAATTTTCCAATTTTCCAAAGGGAGAAATATTGAGCGGGATAGTAATTGATTTCATAAAAAATGGCAACATCATGGCAAGACTCCATGCTTTACATAATACAGCGCTATATTATAATCAGAATTCAGAAGTTAACATGCTTATCACTCAAGTGTGTATTAACATTTCTATTTGAACTGAAAAACTAAGTAAGATGTTTTCTGACAGAAAGGAAGTCTGATTTAGCTAATTTGTTTGATTATGGAAGCTGGCCTTGCCAATTAGTTCTTATGTGAGACATTTTCTGAACATTGAACAAGATAAATCGGCAACACTAAAGTATTAATAAAATTTTATTTAATACGTCATTTACTATACAATATGCAGATATTACATCTTCATAATTTATAAATGTAGGAAAAATGTTAGTCATTCACTTAAAGATGTGTGAGGGTTTTTATGCTTATTCATGATTCTATTGTGGAGCATGAAAGTAAAAATTCATGAAAGCCCTTAGTATAGATTTCCCTTTTATCATTTTGGTGTTAGTGATGGTGTTGGTAATAGTAGTGCCTGTTTGTCAAACATCATGATTTATTCCAACAAAATTCAGCTATTAAGTTGCAAGCAGGGAAAAACAGAAGAGTGTGCCTACCCATGTTTGGATTTTTACCATAGAGGGCAGTGAAAAGAGGAGCAAGTAAGGTCAGGATACTGAGAATGACTAAAATGACTAACAGTTGTACATAAATTTGATAGGCAGAATGGATACGGTGAAATCTGGGATCAAGTGGATATATTTATTTTTTTAAATACTTTTTCAATACTTATTTATTTTTGAGAGAGAGAGAGAGCGTGAGTGGGGGAAGGGCAGAGAGAGAGAAGGAGACACAGAATCTAAAACCAGGCTCCAGGCTCTGGGCTATCAGCACAGAACCCGACTCGGGGCTTGAACTCAAGAATGGCAAGATCATGACCTAAGCCGAAATCGAACGCTTAATCAACTGAGCCACCAAGGTGCCCCAAAAGTGAATAGATTCCTGATGCTATTACATAATGTTCATGGTGAGGAAAGGGGAAAGTTAACAGAAAGCTGCTTTTAACCCTTAAAGGGCTATTTCTGTCAGTGTTCTCTCAAGGTGTAGTTGCTGGGAACATGGTTTATTCATACATCAGGGTGTGGTAATTTAAGATCATTTGGGATTCATTGTCAGCAACAGTCATTAAGATACATGAATTCTTTTAATTATCTCATATTACAGGCTCAGAAAGGTTCAAACAGCTTATTGCCTTTTAGAAGGAGGGTTTAACTTCCTAGGATAAATCATCCTAGGTAACCACTTTACTTTGACAAAATTACAGTTTTCTTTTGAAAACAATATGCCCAATAGAGATAAAACAATAAGTAAATAGATCTCATCATTAGACCTCACCTCATCATTAGAATATAAGGAAGATTACTGTTCTCCTGGATAAGAGGAGAGTCATGGAAATTTAAGGTCCTTGAAGCTACAGTTGAAAACTTGTGAAAATAAGTAGGAATCTCAAAAGACTACCTGTGCCATAAAAGCCTATATAAATTGATGATTTCTCCAGGAAAGAGCAAATGAATATGGTTATTTTGATCCAAAGGGACACTACAGAGAGCAGATCTGCAACTGAAATATATGTAGTCATAGGTTTGAGCATATAAAACTATAATGAAGAAATACAGATTCTAAAATGACTTTCTATGTGTTGCCTGGCTGCCTCAGTCAGTAGAGCATGTGACTCTTGGTCTTGGGGCCCTGAGTTCCAACCCCTCGTTGCAGGTAGAGTTTATTTAAAAAAAATAAACAAACTGGCTTTATTAAGGGGTCACAAATAAAGAACTTTCCTATTCAGTAACACAATACCTATAACCTTATTAGAAAAATGGGCAAATAACTTGAATAGATATTTTTCCTGAAAAGATGTACAAAGGGCAAAGACATGAAAAAAATGCTCATCATCATTAATCATTAAGGGAATGCAAACTGTACCACAATGAAATAAAATTTTACACAGATTTGAATGGATATAATCAAAAAGGCAGACCACAACAAATCTTATTGAGGGTGTAGAGAAATTGGAATGCTTATGCACTACTTCGGGAATGTAAAAGGCTTTAAACACTTTGGGAAATAGGTTTTTAGTTCTAAAGACAGTAGAGTTACCGTAAGACCCACCAAATCCACACCTAAGTATAAGCCGAAGAAATCAAAACATATGTAACATATATCTGTACAATTATACAAAAATATTCATAGCAAAATTTTACTAATAACCCAAAAGTGGAAACAACACAAATGTCCATGAGCTGATGAATGGTTACCCATACTCTGAAATATTATTCAGTGAAAAGAAATGAAGTACATGTTACAACACAGGTAAATCTAGAACACATGCTACACAAAAAGCAAATAGTAACAAGATACTGCACACTATATGATTTCATTTTTATTAAGTATCCAAAATAGGCAACTCTATTGAGATAGAAGTAGATTAGTATTTGCTTAAGGTCTAGGGGAGTATGTTTTTTTGTGGGGGAACAGGGTCAGCTACTATATGCGGGGTTTTGGGGAGGTTATAAAAATATTCTAGACTTATTTTGTGATGACCATTTTATAACTCTCTGAATCTAAAAAATATTATATTTTACAGTTTTACTTCAAATAATGCAGACCATATTAAATGGTTATATGAAATAAACTAAACACTTGCATTTAATATTTGAAAATTTTGCTCCCTAAGTTCTAAATTACCTCTTAAGAAATAGTTTGTACCCATCAAGTTTCCCAAATTGGCCGCTATAATTTTATTTTTTTAAATGCTTATTTATTTTTGAGAAAGAAAGAGAGAGAGAGAGAGAGAGAATGCAAGCAGGGACGGACAGAGAGAGAGGGAGAGAGAATCTCAAGCACAGAGCCTGATGTGGGGCTTGAACTCATGAAATGTGAGATCATGACCTAAGTCGAAATCAAGAGCTGACATTTAACTGAGTCACCCTGGCGCCCCTGGCCTCTGTAATTTTAAATTATCAATGGTTCAATTAAAACATTTAAAAAGTAAGTATAGAAATATGGGTTATAGTATGAGTATATTAGTAGTTGGTTCTGAAAGGAGCATAGACTAAAACCTGGACTGAAACAGACACATTTAAACAGTCACTAAACAAGTTGGTTATGACTTTGTGTCTTGAGTCTCTTGACCTAATGGCTGGGCCATTTTCACTTTTATTTCATTTTCATTAATTGGCCTTTTCACCCAATTAATATTAATTTTCTTTCAGAAAGAAAGTATTGTTAAAGAGGTCTCTCTCAGATTCATACGTTCACAGACAAAACAAAACAAGTTTACAGGAAGTCTTTATAAATTTTGGTAAGTGACCTTAGGTAATTTCTGACTGAGGAATGCTGGTATAAAAAAAAAAAACAACAAAACTTTGACTTTTTCAGTCACCAGGTTTGAAGAGTGGGCTTGTTGGAGTCTATTTCTGTCTTCTCCCTAATGTGCTTTATTCTTATAGACTTTGATAAAAAAAGACAAGGACAGAGAAAAACAAACAATAGTGTCCTTGACAAAAAAGTAGTTTTCACATCTGATTTGATGATTAAAGAATCTTTCTTTGTAAACGGTGTTTTTTTTAACTCAACCTTTTTTTAATAGAGGATTTTTTTCTTTTTGAATTCAAAAACACAAAATTAACTTAGTATTTAAGGAGACTTGATACATACATACATACATACATACATACATGCATACATACATATATAAAAACTTGGACACAACAAAATTAATTAGACTTATAATATTCTGAAAGATACTCAAGCCAGATGCCCATGGGCTTACAAAGGAAAGTGCTGTTTTTGTATTAAAGATTTTGGGCCATAGTGATAAAGAGAGCTTGACTGATTCTCTATGGGCTTACAAGATGTTAAAAACTGGCTTTCCAAAAATAATACTTAAGCAACTTGATAATATTTGAACAATCATACACTTAATCATGTTATACTATATATGGAAAAGTTGAACATTTTTATGTTTATTAAAATAGAGTTTGGGGAAGTTCCTGAGATGAGCAATAAAATGAGCAACACTTATGTACCTGGGCAAGAGTTTCCTGGAATAGTACAGTCATAAATCATATCGATGAAGAAAGTAGAATGGTATTTGTAAAGCCTGCTAGAGTAAACCATGTTAATGTAGATATAGGCTGAGTGGAGTACACAGTTTTGGTTCACATGATAAAAGAGAGAAAATAGTCTGGAAAGGTAAAGGTTACAATACAGAAACACAGACTATAGTAAATAGATGGGTATTTCTGAGAAACCCTATAGAAAAATGTAGAACAAAATACATTGAGTAAAATCTATGAAAACGTCCCACTAAATCCTAGGCTCCTTGAGGTCCAGATATTCTTTTTTGTTAACCTTTATGACACTGCATTTAGCACATACACACACACAACACACACTAAAAATACATTTGAATCAATGAAGATTAGTTTACCTCATGGGGATGTGAGATGCACCCAGTGCCAGATAAACCACAGCAGCAGAAATTAACTGTGGGCTGTCCATTTAATTTATCATTATGGAAGCTCCATAAAAAATTACTGATTGACTAGATAACATTAAAACTGCAAGACAAAACTTTAAATGCACATTTCAGAAAATGTTTTAAAATACATTTTGGACTCTTCTCAGGTTTCTTGTATATAAAATAAAAACAAATCTTTATGGGATTATGTTCTTATTATTGTTTATAAATTCTTCAAAAGCAGATGTACACTTTTGTACTATGCCTGAGATTGGATACATGGCAAAGCTAAATAAAGCTACAATTAGTATACAAAATTCCCATCAACTCAGCACTGAGAAAATGCCTAATTTTTACCTTGAAAATCTACAAGCCATAATCTCCAAACTTCTCTCATGGTCGGTTATCTTGCCTTTTTCTTTCACTTCTCCTTTTCACATATGTGTAGGAGAGCTAATTTAATTCACATGACCAATACATTAAGCTGATATAGTGGCATCGAATATGTGGAAAACGGTGAAGTAAAAATAAAGATATTGTACATTAAGGAGGGCACTCGTTTGGATGAGCACTGGGTGTGACGAGTCACTAAATTCTACTCCTGAAACCAATACTGCACTCTATGTTAACTAACTTGAATTCAAATAAAAAAAAAGAAAAGAAAAGCAGAAAAAAAAAAGATACTGTACAAACAAAGCATTCAAAAGAGAGCTGTGAATATGTGACAGCTGTCGCAGCAAAGCACTGACAGATCAGTGAGAGGTCAAGAACTGTCTTCCAGGCAGAAGTCAGAAAAACAACAACAAAAAAGAAATGCAGTTCCACAGAAACAGTGGTTGGGGAATGGGGACCATGTAACAATAAATCTGGGGAATAGGCATTTGAAACTAATGAAATGTCATAGTCATATTAAAACTTCAGAGATAAGCATTATATAATACAAGTCACTTTAAAACATATAATGAGATTGCATATGAAACAAAAAATTATATTTAAATTATCTCTTTATTCTTGAGCAAAATAGTTCCATTATCTTTAATTCAGCAAACTCTAAAATGCATTTTCTGCTTCATTGCAATTCACTGCAAATGGCCCAGATCAACATTCTGAAATTTTAAGTAGATTCTTTAGCCTTCTAATAGGATTTAGCTGCATGACTTCAATATCCAAATTTCTGCCTCAGTGAACAATAGCTCAGAGTTAAAATATTAAATAGACTAAATATTAAACACATAGTTTCCTGAAGGACAAATATTACAAGACAAAATGCTTTCGAAAAGAAAAAAGAAATAGAAAGATAGCCTGCTGGGTAATCAGTTTCAGTATTTTGACCTCTCCAGAGCAAACTGTTTATTCAAATAATTTAGCTCATTGTTTATCTTTAGAAGCAATATCCTAGCAGATTTATCTTCTGATGTTCATAGAGTGATAGGTAAAAATAGATTCACTCCTTCCTCTACTTATCCAATTTATACTGTAAGTACCTTCAGCTTTAAAATGCTGTCAAACAGACATACTTTGAAAAGGCCAGGAAATAAAGCCATAGTCTCCGCAGTTTTTCTGAATGTATTGGAGGCATGCATGGGCTTTGGTATTAGAGACACCTGTTCGGCTCAAACATTTAGGAAAATACTTAAACTTTTTGAAGCTTACTGATCTCATCTTTTGAATGATGTTAAAAATTCATACCTGTCTTCCCTTTTTGCAGAATTTAATTATAGGTATCGTGAAAATCTAATAAAGCGTTTGGGATAGGCTGGGGGTGGTGGTGTCAAGAATGTTACTTTTCATTATTGGATTTTACTCCATAGGTCAGATAATGAGAATTAAATTAAAGTAAATTTCAAATAAAGAAAATTCTATTCATAATTTTTGGACAAAAATATCCAAAAGAGTAATTCAAGAAATATAAAAACATTCAAAGAAAAACATTTATGACGTGGTTATAAAAGCAGATATTAGAAGGAAATAAAATTTTATATACAATAAAAGATTACACAGGAAAATAGTTATAGGGAAGGAGAAGAATCCTAACAGATTTAAAGGGATGTTCAAAAAGATATTGGTAATCAGATCTTATTAGATCTAGAAATATTCTTTTATCCTCACAACTTGCTTTCAGTCATAAACCCGAGTATTAAGTCTTATACAGCATCTGTACAAGTTTAAAGTTTACTCATCTTTTAGTGCTGCCTCATCCATGACGGTCTACCGCCTAGGATACCTCATTCTACCTGGTCTAGGAATCACATCCACACTTTACTCCTATATGGATTTATGGATCTAAACTCCTAGAGAGAGGGATCCAGGCAGGCCAGGTTGATCTCAATTCCTCCACGTTGCCTAAAATGAAGACTGGTATGCAGATTCACAGTTGGCAGAGAGTGATCCCTGTTGGTCTTTTTCTATAGCTCGTGCCGCTACCTCAGACTCACTCCTTTGCTATTTTTATTATTTTCTCCTGCTTTTGGATTTTGGTCACCGTCACGCTGAAATGTGACAAGTACCCTCACTCCAAAAGTTTCCCCGGCTCCTTATCTAAGTTGGCCCATCCTTCTGTAGTTATTTGATTTGTCTTTACTTCATATGACTCTGTTCTAGCTGTAATACTTTATATATGTACACAATAAGATCTATTTAATAAAATTTAGTGGCCTGAAGGAGTTAATAAGCATATTTGGGGAATAATAACTCACTTTTCCTGAATCATATACTCTACATCACATTGGCTTATGACTTCAGATATTCTACTGTCCAAACAATCTATGTAAGACCCACAATCACATCATTTTAAATACAATCCAGTGGCATCCTGAAGTCCTACACTATTTCGTAAAGTCAACACCCAGTTCATGATCAAATGTCTTAAGAACAGAAACATTCAAAATAAATAATTGCTTTTAAGGTTATGTAAAATAACTATAGTGCATAATAAACTATTCTAATTTTGCAATATTAATTTATATTATAATTGCTTTGAAATTTAATATATTAATTTTTAATACTTAGTTATTGGAATTTCAGTGTACATCACTTCTCATATGATATGTCATGGTGTTTAAATTATTTAAGTGATGGAGTATCAAGTTTAGTAAAATAAATGTCTTTTCTTATCATTGTTTCATTTTAGATACAAGTTTAACCATTCAAACCAAAACTATCTACTTCTTCAAAATGAAACATTTAATACTATTCTCTCTTTTACCAAAAATAATAGAATTATTATTAAATTAAAGATCCTTAAGTATGATAATATTGTATTAGGTTTTCCATCATTTGTTTTTCAGCTACATGTTTTTGGTATTGAATAGCTTTTAACCATTGAATTCTGGAAAATTGCATAATCATCTCTAATAATGTGCTCCTATTAAGATAATTTAATTTCCATTACATAAAACGAATCACAATTAGCACAAAAAGCAAAATTAAGAACTTTAAAATATCTTGTTCCATGAAAAGAGTTATGTTGATAAACAATACAGTTAAGAACAATCAGAGGGGGCAAAGCATCACATAATCCACTAAATGAGACACTGGAAATATAGCATCCATGGACATAAAGTTAGGGATCTAATGTAATCTTCATAAGAACAACAGGTTTGAACTCAAATTTAATTGTGCCTTATAGAACTCAGAGTATTAAACTAAATTGAGGGAATTGTTGATTTTTACCTAAATTAACTATACAAATTAATTTTAAGGGTTTTAGATATTCAAAAACACTTTCTTTTGTGTTGTTTTTATGAATTTATAAAAATATTGTGTGTCCTGAATTCAACTAAAGCTATAAGGGAGAAAAGTAGTGTAGAACTATAGTAATTTAAAAGTAGGATGGGACACACACATTTTGCTTTAAAGCATATAACCTAAATCTGTAATTATTCATAATAAATTTAGTGAACAACTTAATTTCTTGTATGTGACAATAATTGAAGCTACAAGTAAACTGAACTGAAATCTTCCAAGTGCAGAATGATGTAAATAAACACCCATTTGTTTATTTTACTACGCAATTTCTCTGGTCAGTGCCATGGACATATCTATTGAAAGACCAAATTTTGCATATCATGTGATTATTTTTTATTTTTTGTCATTTTTACTTTATACAGTAGCTCTGTTCCTTTCTTTTAAAAAAATATATATTCTTCTCATTCCTTATCTCTGTCTCTCTCAGTATCATTGAGGTAACTATTGAAGAATTGTGTGTATGGAACAGCTACAAAAGAGCTTGGTTTGGCCACTCAAGCATGCCATTAAATAGAGGACAGAAGACCACAGTCTAGAAAAACCTGCAACTTCACAACGAGTCCATAATTATCTGAAAAATATAATGAGCCCACACAAGTGGGCCATAAGTGTATTGCAAAATAACTTTTAAAAGTTAATACCTTTTTTTCACAAATAAATAGAATGATCTTATCAAATATTAATTCCCATCATTACGACAGATTGAAGTATATGTGAAAGGTATTTTTCTGAATGATAATCAAATTATAGAAATAGAAATATATATATACTTTATTATCAATATTATATTATTTATTTATAAATTCAAAAATTTATTTTTTTCTCTTTTGTTAGAGTACAATATTTATAAATGAATTATCACAGGCCATAACATCATAATCATAGTGATCATGGAAGTGACTAGTGGTTTTAAAATCCATGAGCTGATAATTCCATAAATTTGAGTTAGCTGTTGTATTTTGAATTTTTTTAAATGTTTATTTATATTTGAAGGAGAGAGAGAGAAAGACAGTGTGTGAGTGGGGGAGGGGCAGAGAGAGACAGAGACAGAGACAGAATCTGAAGCAGGTCCCAGGCTCTGAGCTGTCAGCACAGAGCCCAACACTGGGCCCGAACCCACGAGCCCTGAGATTATGACCTGAGTTAAAGTCAGGACATTTAATCGACTGATCCACCCAAGCGCCCAAGCTTTTGTATTTTGACTAAATGAAACTGAATGTTAAGATTCACAAGCATCATTCATTTTGACTCTTGAATACACAGGGCTTTCTTCTTTGCCTTATCCATCTATATTTATTTGAAGAAGAATTTATTTAGCAAAAATTTAGTTTGTATATATATCAATTGATCATTTCTACCACTATTCCATGAGCTACAATCTTCCTTGGAAAATCTCAACCTCAATATCCAACCAAAGAATGTCATCACTTGGATGCTTATTGTAAAAAACAAACAATTCCAAAGTTAGCTTTTGTATCCCTGCCCAAAACATTTCCTTCATCTTGAATTTTCTATAATAAACTGAATCTATCTTTGTCTTTCCTATAGGAAATTATTAGTCATAAAAGGAATGAGAGAATTACAACTATGTGTTAGCTGACTGGTGATAATATCTGGAATGGTGAATATGAGAAAAGTGAATGTTATTGCTGAGTAGCCAAGGATTTTCCAAAAATCACATATTTTGCTGTAGTTGGGAAAAGTAACTCCAAAAATAGGATATTCTCAAAGGATTCTCACAGGCCTTTCTACATGGGGTGTGTGTGTGTGTGTGTGTGTGTGTGTGTACGCATACGCATTCCTATAAAATAAGTTAATGTACCTTTGTTTTATGGCATTTTAAACTTGTATATGTTTTCTCAATTCCATTTTCAGTTGGTCTGAATTAAATGCTTAAAAGACAGGACTAATTTCGTGAACTGTCTGGAAAAGGGCTGAACAATTTCCTATTTCTATCCATAAAGATGACATTCATTTAATTACTATTATAATTGTTTGAAATTCAGACCCACAAAGCAAGTCAAGGAATATAAACATATTAGCTAATAATTTTTGTTATCAAAATAGGCAAAATAGAAAAGAATAGATGAGTTTAAAAAATATGAATTTATTTTTAAAGCTATTAAAATATTAACTAGCTGTAATTTAAAACATCAGGGAAAAATTAAAAATAAAAATAAAAATAAACAAAATATCAGGGAGTAACACACATCTATATTTTTGAGAAATTTATACCAATTAAACTTTGATAAATAACAGAATCAAAGAGTCCAAGATAAAAGCAAATTCCATTTAAGGTTGGACTGGGAATAGACATTTTCTCAGTCTAGTACATGGCTTTTTAAAAAAGAATTGGAGGCAATTAATTTAGAACACAGAGGTTTACACACTTTTTCAGTAAAGGGCCAGAAAGGAAATATCTTAAGTTTTGAAGGCTTATGTGGTCTTTTTTGGCCACTATTCACCATTGCTATTGAAGCAGGAAAGCAGACAAAAACAATAGTAAATTGTGTGATTCCCCTCCCTGAGTGTTTTGTTTTGTTTTTTTAACAAAAACCAATTGCAAGCAAGATTTGTTCAACAGACCCATACTTTGTCAACCCTTGTAAATTATTGAGTTTTATAAATAAAGTTGCATACAACAGTGTTAATATTTACATCTCTTTAATTCCATTATATTTATAATTTTTTATAAAAAATATTTATTTATTTATTCATTCATTCATTCATTCATTCATTTAATTCATTCAGTGTATTCATAATTGAGAGACAGAGACAGAGTGTGAGCAGGGGAGGGGCAGAGAGAGAGGGAGACACAGATCTGAAGCAGGCTCCAGGCTCTGAGCTGTCAGCACAGAGCCCAACACAGGGTTGGAACTCACGAATCCTGAGATCATGACCTGAGCCAAGTCAGCCGCTTAACTGACTGAGCCACCCAGGCACCCCTAATTCCATTACATTTAAAACAACTTACTTAATGGAGACAATTCACTCTAACTTCCTCTCTCTTGGCAGACAGGAATATACACATAAACAGAGGCAATATACAGTGCACATTTGTTATGGCCACATACTGTAGAACCAGTTTGCTCAGGTTTGTAATCCTATGTCCCAGACATTACCTATGTATGACTTTGGTAAAGCACTGCAACCAAGTTTGCTTTTTATACCCTATAACTTCATGCTAGTGAAGTAAAATGAAAAACAAAAGTATTTTGAAGGGGATTCAAAATAAACAATAATTTTTGCAAATTAAAATATCAGTATTGTTGATTATCCTAAATGCCAAAATAGTATAAGAAACCCAAAGTAGTATTTTCAAAGATATATTTTTCTGTTATAGTATCCATGAACATAAATCTGTTTGAAATATAATAAATTCTGGTGACAGTTTAATATTGGCAAGGTAATACAGTAACAATTATTTCTTTCTTAATATATTTTCTAGGAAGAAGACATATGTCTTATGAATTAGCTACATGGAATTTACTAGTGGAATTAATTAGAGATGGCATTCAGTTAAAGTCAAAAAAGCTTTTAAGAAAAATCTAATATTTCATTAAAGTATTATAAAACAAAGGCAAAGTGATCCAGAAAACAGTTTCTAAATATTCTAAACACAGGAGAGATTTTAGCTAATAAAACATGTGTGTGTGTGTGTGTATATATATATATATATATATACACACATACATACATGAATATGAATGAATGAATGAAAATAACACCAAATGATATGAATGGGAATGCACAAATCTTTAGTATAACTGTATAAGCATATCAATTATGTAGCTGTTAACTATGTTAGATATAACTAAATTTGTGGATAGTTTTAGAAATAACACCAGCAAAAATATCATAAAAGTACAAAGCAGATATAGATACAGAAAAGAAAATTTTGTGAAATCTATCTTCTGTGAGATATCAGGTTCTGACCATGTGACCGAAAATGGAACACTGTAGGACTTCCTTTGTCTATGTTTGCCAAATCTTTCTGACAAAATTTTATGTGACAAACATTACTTCTATGGGTAATATCAGAAGAAAAATCCATTCTGAGGAAACACACACACACTCACAAACACTGCTTTCCATCAAAAATAGTTGAGACTGATTCATGTATTTTTAAATTCTTCCATTTCTGTTAATTATTAATGATATTGTTGCTTAAAGAGATACTGTGTCCTCACTTTGCAATTTCCTTTTCAGTTGAGTGCACAATCTATATGTTCTTTTTTTTCTTTTTAATTTTTGAAGTTTATTTATTTACCAGAGATAGAGACAGTACGAGTGGGGGAAGGGCAGAGAGAGAGGGAGACACGCAGTCTGAAGCAGGCTTCAGGCTCTGAGCTGTCAGCACAGTACCCGACATAGGACTCAAACCCAGAAACCATGAGATCATGACCTGAGCCAAAATTGGACATTTAATGACTGAGCCACCCAGGTGCCCCCGTATATTTTCAAAACATGAGACTAGGCAAACATTGGTTTAATATCAATGCAAAAAATCCAAATGGTAATAGCAAATTAATATATCATAATTGGAAGTTACAAAATGTATTAAGTTACAATTTTGTTTTACCTAGTGATGCATTTTTAAAATTGTTTTACCCCTTTTAACCTAAGTTATCTCACTGTTTTGGATGGTTCGGAACAATGAGATTGATCTAAAAGGAGCGTGTGTGTGTGTGTGTGTGTGTGTGTGTGTGTGTATCTTTTAGTAAGGCATTCCCTAAAAACACAACTTAAGAGGAGCTTGAGTGGTTCAGTCAGTTAAGGGTCCCACTATCCGAATGAGCTCTGACAGCTCAGAGACTGGAGCGTGCTTCAGATTCTGTGTCTCCCTTGCTGTCTGCCCACACTGCTCACACTCTGCCTCTCAAAAATGAACAAATGTTAAAAAAATTAAAAAAAAAAACACAACTTAGGCCATTTTTACATAAGACTGAGGTCTAAAAAATTAAAGATTATTATTTCAAAAGGGTAAGAATCCAAATTCTTACCCTTAAAATTTCAAAGAAACATTAAGAAATTTGTAGTTAGATCTAACATAAAGCTAACAGAAATCTTTAACTCCTATAAAAATTATTATAAATAGGATAAGAATTTTTCTATTCTTAGAAAAATTGATGTAGAATAGAGTTTGAATTGAAATGAGGAAAATGTAGACAAATACAGTTCTAACAGAGTTCTAAGATGTGTATGATAAAATATTCTGAGTCTAACAGATTGTGTATCATGAAAATTGAGGAATTTTTATACCCAGAGCGTTCGAAACAAAAATCTAGAGGAATAGTTTTGAAATTTTAGGAATTTACCTGCCAGGATTCAACATGATGGCAAAAATAAAAATAAATATAGGATAGGTCCTGCACAATGCAATATATTGTATTACAGAGCATATGTATGATGCAGATTCATTTCCTATTTGTAAGGAACAAAACTTTTATTCAACGAAATAATTTTTAACGTCATTTTCCCCCCTGTGGTTGAAGATTGAAAATTCTTTGTGTTTTTTCAAATAAAAGAAACATGAAAATTTTCACTGTGGTAAATACATATATTTAAATATAAGCTAATAATTCATACATCCTTCTGTTTTTAAAACATTAATAATGTTTGTTATGTCACCTATGTTTATAAACTGTAATCTATTTTATTTGAACCACCTTTAAAATGTTTCTCAGACTCTTCTCATTTATTTATTTATTTACTTACTTACTTACTTATTTATTTATTTATGTTTTAAGGTTTATTTATTTTTGAAAGAGACAAAGTGCGAGTCGGAGAGAGCAGAGAGAGAGAGAGGGAGACACAGAAATCTAAGTAGCCTCTAAGCTCCAAGCTATCACCACAGATCCTGTCGTGGGGCTCAAGCTCAATGAACCATGAGATCATGACCTGAGCTGAAGTTGAACGCTCAACTGACTGAGTCACCCAGGTGCCCAGACTCTTCTCTTTTAAAAATGAATTTATAGATACAGTTTCCCCCCTTTATCATGGAAAAATCTTAATAAGTACAAATAATTTGGTGTTCTTTTCTTTCTTATAAGAGTGATTGTATTGGGGATCTAAAATATATTCAAAATAAACAGTTTGAGAATTGAAAAGGCAAGAATACATATATCATTGTATGTAAAATAGACAAATGCAATATTGACAAATATGTGGTAATGCAGCAAACACACACACACACACACACACACACACACACACACACACACAAAAGAGTTGAATAATATTTTACCAAGCTAAAAGTGTATTGAAATATAGAAAAGTGTTCATTCTAGGAACTTGAGGATGTTATAGGTTTTTAAAAGTTCAAACACATAAATGGAAAGAATAAAAACAACTAAACAGCAGGAAATTCAAAAGACTATAATATTGGTAATATTTAGATATTTGATTAAGTGGTAATCACAGGATATTGTCTTTTCACCACTCACATGTCTATCTAATTGAATCTATTTCCACACAATATTTTTTCTTTAGTGGAATGTCCCATTTTAAGCCAAATTATATGACCCTTCTGGATCCTGCAATTAGTCTACGTTTTTGGACAATCTTCACCTTCTAAGTTATGAGAGTTCTAGATATCCAAATTTATTCTTGTATTGGTATTTTTCAGTTTCACTTCAAAACAATTTATGTGTTTGTGCTTAATACATTATTGTTTCCTCTACATGTGCCAACTTCATGTCTTTCCTGTCTTTGATATCTTCCTTAAACTAGCTGTAAAACAGACTTGGAAAAAAGCTTAAAGGTTCAATAATATCTTCATATAAATTTACAAGAAAATGGTGTATATTTTCTAAATTGGTTGCAAAGATTTTTTATAAGATCTCTTCCTTTAGAGACTTAGTAGCAAACTCTTCCAAAATATAAGTTCATGTTAACTGAAAAAATAATTATAAGTAAATTACACCTAAGCACTGCACATGTTATATTTGTAATTCCTTCTCTTTATTATTATTAAAGAAACTAGTAATTTTTTATCCCTCCAATCACTATGTAAAATCTTTACAGGATTTTGTCTTAATTTTCCCTTGGAGATAATACAGACACTGTGTCATAATAAATTGATCATATAAAGCTGGATTTTAAAATATATATATTTTGGGGGCACCTTGGTGACTCAGTCAGTTAAGCAGCTGACTTTGGCTCAGGTCATGATCTTACAGTGTGTGAGTTTGAGCCCTGTGTTGGGCTCTGTACTGTCAGGTCAGAGCCTGGAACCTGATTCACATTCTGTGTCTCCCTCTCTCTCTGTCCCTCCCCGGTTCGCTCTCTGTCTCTCTCTCTCTCAAAAATAAATAATTAAAAAACTGTATAAACATATATATTTCTTATTTTGTTTTGTTTTGTTTTGTTTTAATTATGCCCTGGAGTTCGACCATACTCATCTTCATCTGTGGCCTCTAATACTTGGGATGCTAATGTGAGCAACTCCCATAGACGATGGAAATTCCTGGAATAAGACTTTTAACACTCTCTTCTCTCTCTCACACACACACACACACACACACACACACACACACACCTAAGATAAAGATTGTTGTTTTTAGCAGGAAACAAGATTCTTTAGAATTCTTTTCTTTGCTTTTCATTGGGTTTAGCTCTATTAACACATTAATTTCATGTTTATAAGTCAATGTTTATAATAGTTGTTAAGGTATGAACTTCATTGCTCAACCCTGGAGATTATTGGATCTATGCTTTTCATATTTTTCCCTTGAGACTGCGGGAAATCATTCTCAGAAACTAAGAACAAACAACTCTCAAATTTCATTGGCTAAAATGGGGTGTATAAGCTTCACTGAACCTAGATACACAAAATGATGATTTACTTATTACTCAATGTATTTTGTAATATATTTACAATATAGATTTTATTTTTTAGCTACACTTGGTATAAATGAAATACAAAAAACTGCATTCATTTAATGTATACATATTGATGAGTTACTACTCAGTGTGTTTAGTATATGCTGGCTGACGCAATTTGCTAGAACTTTATTCTGTTTTTTTTTTTTTTGTTATAATTCAATTATTTCTTTTAGCTTCACTGGTAGCTTCTAATAGTTAAGGTCCTATTGTGAGCAGCTCCCACAGACAATGGAAGCTCCTAGACCATGACTTTTAACACTTCCTCTCCATTAAAAAATGTAGATTGTAATAATTACATGATGAAATCATGGAAATATTTTTTCATTGCATAAGTACTAGCTGACAATTCTTATAGGAAAAGTTTTGTGTTTATGTAATTTTCAAATATGATTTACTCTTTCCATGCCCAGGATATTAGGATATATAGAATATTTAAAATATGACATATTTATTCAAAAGAAAGGAATTATAATTCATACTAACCATATAGAACACAGACCTCTTTGACTTTGTCTAAATTGATAGCACATTTTGTAATAGGCCAATGAAGTCTGTGACCCAGACATCAACCCTTCTGTGGAATCTTTTGAGGAAATAGCATAAAAGCATTGATCATAAAGTAGTATTATTGGTTTCATGATGTCAACAAAAACCTTATTGTATCCATCAAGTGTAGAGTCCACAATTGTATAAAATGATGGACTTACCACATCTTATAATGTATATACCAGTGTTTATTTTCAGAAAATAGGCAAATATAAACATTTTAATCAATAAAACAGTATTGAAAGAAAAATATTAACATACCAGTGTCACATTTGAACAATTAGATAACATTACTTCAATCATATGCTTAAATGCATACCTGATACACATTTTTTAAATGTTATAAATTTGTTGTGTTCTATACAAGAGTTTATAGAAAGGTGAGAAAGAGGACTGAATTAGAATTATAAGCTGATAAATTTTCAAATGTCAAAAATTTGATGAAGGAATTGCGTACTATTTATGAGAAGGTAGAAAGTACATTCTTCCCTGGCATTAAATGAGGACCTGAAAATATAGGAAAGTTTAACAAGAAACAGTCTTAAAATATCACAGTGTGATGTCTCTTTATGGTTCTATTCAGTTTAAACCAAATTAAGAATGATGATAACAAATTCCCAAAAGTCCGTAACCCCCATGCCTGCCTAATTGGACCCCTGTGAAAATGCGTAACTCAGAATTTGTGCAAAATAGTGACTAAATAACATGAATAATAATATAATTCAAGATACGTGTTTTTAAATTTGCATATGTCACACTTAAAAGAATAAATTATTGACTGCATTATGCTTCAGAATTCTCTTAAGTAAAATTCAGAAATGAGTCCCTAAAAATTCAATACAGGGCCTTTCTGGTAATGTTCAATGATGAAACCACCATGATTTCATTTGTTGTGAGTTAATTATTTAACTGCTTTTCCTGATTTTCTGGTTGTTTTGTTGCAGTGAATGGAATTTATGGAAAGGCAAAAGAAGACAGCTGGGAGCAAAGGGGAAAAGAAATAGAGATTTCAAGTAGAAGAAATGAGAGATTACATCATGTTTGGATACAGGACATTATTCAGATGACATAAATCCAGATTAGCTTTCCTCGCTTAAAGTATTAGGCAAGGATAAGGATTAACACTTATGACATCTGTATAAAGTTGGTTTCTTTAGAACACTGTTTTGGTAGTTTGAAAATGACATATTAAAGCTGCCTATAGTAAAGTATATACTTCAGTTATTGTAAATACATTAAATAAGATTTCTTTACAAATATTTTTCTTTTCTTAATAAATCCTTATTACTATCTTGATCCAATGAGCTCCTTTCTTTGTTGCCAACTAGTATGTAAGAAAGGAATTTACTGTGTCTTCTTTAATCTCATCCAGCACATAAAGCTAAAGATCTGAGACTTCCTCAATTAATAATAGTCAAAGAAAGATGTTGCCAAACTGATCTATGATGTGAAAATTATGTCTAACAATACAGAGAAATTATAGCTGCAATATATGCTTCCGTTTCCATAGAAAAGCTAAAGTCTAAATCTGTAATCTCTTGATCTTTACAACTATTTTAGCTTCTGTCAATCTTGCTTAGGAATGCACACTGACCTGATTTTAGTAGTTGATTATCTTTATTTCTAATGCTAAGGTGGATCACATATCCAAACTTGACCTAGTTACATTTGGCATAGAAGGAACTTACTATATATTGGTGTAAAATAGTTAATAAAGCCATTATGACTTTTCTTCCTGGATGTTCTATATTTTATTATCATGTGCATTTTAAAATGAGAGAATGGAGAACTTAGAAGGAGAGGGTGATGGAATTCTAGTAATGTGAATATGATTTGAATTAGCATTACAGCATGTTTTTGTTCAATTTGTAGTTGAAGAATAGAGAGAATTCTATCTTATTACTCCATAAAAGAGAAAAAATATTTCTCAATATTTCTTCCCCACCTATCTCTGAAGTCAGTGCATCAATTCTGTGGTGCTGAAAATTATATTTTTTTCAGTCATTTTCTGAAGTGCGGCAGCAATAATAATGGGCCTAATTACTGAAGCAACACAAAATTATTAAGAGCTTGAACTGTGAACATGAATTGCAAGGGTTCAAATCCTGCTTGGCAATCTCTTATTTGTATAATGTCGTGCAATGTACTTAGCCCCTCTATATAATAATTTTATTATCTAAATCATATATTAAGAGGTTCTTCTGCTTGTAGAATCTGAATATTTTCAATATGCAAAACAAATTCACCACATTTGGAATCACTGATATTTCATTCTTTTTGTTCCTCAATGATATTTTACTATATAACTTTTTTTTTTTACTTCATTGTCTTCACTAGAATCTTTATAAATATTTAAGAAAACATTCTGTTGCATGGCTAGGCTGGTAAATGCCATTTAGGCTTTCTACCACCAGTAAATGCAACACTGTTGGAGCAGTATGGGCTATTTTCAGCTCCTCCTTTCTGGGAAACCATCCAAGGAACACAGGCAGAAAGAGTCATTTTGAGAAGACTAAAATTTTTTTTCCCATAGAATCTGCTTCCACCTATTATTCACACAGAGTCTTTCAAGACCACTTGTTACATGAAGTCCTGCAATACCTTTTTCTTTCTCTATCTTTGTATTGCTTTTTAAAATATTCTGACCCATTAAAATAAAACAGTGAAGACTGAGAAGAAGGTCTGTGGTAGTAGGAAATTATAAATAAATGCAGATACAAATAAGGCAATAAAAATTCATGTTTAAATAATTTCAATAATATTCTGTGGCAAATATAATTTTTAAAACATTTGGAGCATCAGTATATATAATATTTCATGATTCACAAGATTAACTTCATTATAACTTTGGTAAAAGATAAAACCAATAGGAGATAAATAGGACAAAAATAACGGTCTCATTCTTTGGGTTATGCATTGGTGCAAAACAAACCATTATACAACTTAGTGACTTCAAATAACCATTGCAAGAATTTATTTTTCTCACACTTCTGATTACATAGCAAACTACTAAAATAATTTCTTCATTAAGAAATTAAACAGCAAGTCATTTCAAGTGTTAAATTATGTTTGTGGAATTCTTTAAATAGTTTAGTCTGGAGTTCTTCAGATAGTTTAATAGGAAATATCTCTAACACCACAGAGCTATTTTTTCTGATAATAAGACCTCATTTTTCCTTCTTGAAGAACTCCAATGTTTAGTGTGTAAGAAAGTATATGTTCATTCCAAATAGTAATTTATTTCTTATGACATTACTTGGATTATTTTGACATTTTCCATAATATTTTCTTCACTTCCATTTTGTAAAATATCATTTGTTCTGTTAACATGATGTAATCCTATGACCTAAATCAGTTGGCTGATAGCAAGGTATATAATAATAGAATATTTCTATATTAAGGCATTTTTTCATATCCATATTTTATTTTAGAATATTTTAAAAATGCAATTAACTACCACACCCTTGTTAACTTTTTAGAGAAGACACCCCTTTCATAGATTTTGTGTATTTAATATTTGAAACGATGCATGGTTATAAGATTTGGCTCTAGACTTTAGCAAAGTTGTGATTTTGGTTTGTTTTTTTCCTCATTCCTGCTTCCTTTTCAGTAGTTTTGTCAATATTTGACCCTTTCTTCATCTGAGGTATTAATGACCTTAATGCATATCCATTTCTTTTTTAGTCACAAACTTATTTAGCATTAATAAATATTGATAGACTAATTCACACTGATTATCAGTAAGTATCAGTAATATCTGGTAAGTGTATAAATAAATGAAGCAAATAGTTGATAATGTTTAATATTTTTCCTATCAGCTATCTGTGGGGCCTGCTCCATATTACATCATCCATATAAAATTTTACTGATATTATATCTATATCTAGTGTTAAAATGTTGAAGGCATGCCGTTTGTTTTTCAGTTGCAATCATTTTCACTTTTGCAGTTTTCTTTTAATTATGGACTAAGTGATTTTTTTAAATGTCTCATAGTTTTATAAGTCATTTGACGTTTCTGTGGAACTCTTAAAAATATGTCTAACATTAAATGATAAGCTTTTGTTTTTGTTTTTGTTTTTGTCAGGTGATGTTTTAAGTAAAAGGTAGGAATATATTTTGGGGTGGACGAGTAATTATTCTGAGAGCTCATAAATTATCACATATTTTGGCGTAACAAATGAGCCTTCAGCCAAAGATTAAGTCACTTACTCTAAATAGGCTAGATTTTTAGCAGAATCTGACATAAATTCTGAGAACAAACTGATGGTTGCCAGAGGAGACTGGGTGAGGGGATGGGCATAATGGGTGAAAGGGAGTGGGAGGTACAGTTATAGAATGAATAAGTCATGGTAATTAAAGTCACAGCATAGTGGTTAAGGCCAATGTTATTGTAATACAGTTGTATAATATCTGATGATAGCTAAAGTTGTGATGAGCACAGAATAACATATAAACTTGTTGAGTCATTTTGTTGTATGCATGAAACTAACATAACATTGTGTGTCAACTATAATCAAATAAAAAACAAAACAAAATAAAATAAATAAATATAGGTCAAATTATCTTCTACAAATAGGTGATTGTACCTATTTTTCACATACAGTGCAATTAACCAGTGTAAACATGGGATTTCTTAGTATTAAAAATGGTATTTGTTTTTAGAAGTATTGGTGATGGGGCACCTGGGTGGCTCAGTCGGTTGAGCCTCCGTCTTCGGCTCAGGTCATGATCTCACAGTTTGTGGGTTTGAGCCCAAGCATCAGGCTCTGTGCTGACTGCTTGCTCAGAGCCTGGAGCCTGCTTCAGATTCTGTGTCTCTGTCTCTCTCTGCCCCTCCCCTGCTCACGCTTTGTCTCACTCTGTTTCTCAAAAATAAATAAATGCAAAAAAATATTAAAAAAAAGAACTATTGGTGGTAATTTTGTTTAAAAATGTTGTGTTATTATTGCATTGATTCTGATAATTAAAAGTTTAGAGAGAAGAAATATCTTGTGAAAAAATTTCCATTAAAAAGAAAGTTATTTAAAAGATGGGTATATCAATTCTATTCTAAATGTAGGGATTAGATAAGTTTATTTTTTAAAGCCTCTTCTCATATTCTAAAATTATGTCATAATAGTTAATCTCTCAAGAACAATCTACTAAAGTTTTTTTTTTTTAAATCTATTTGTATATATTCCCCCCCCCCCCCCATGAGATGTTAAACTAGATGAAATTGGGGCAATTGCAACTTTAGAAATTCACCTGTTAAATTTAAGCCTGGGAAATATATATTTCTGTTTAAGATATTGAAATAAAAACAATAATTTAATACAATAAAACATTCTTCTCCTTTGAGCACCATGCATAGAATGTGCATGGATCTTTATTTCCTTTCACTTCATCTAGCCTTCTGTGGAATTCTATTTAAAGCCAGTGTGATCTTTATGTTCATATCAGCCCTGCAGGGCTGCTGAACAAAATGAATAATGAGCCCAGTGGGATCTGACTAGCTATGTCTCGGTTTGTCATGCTGAAAATTAATTGAGAATAAAGAATTTGCAATAAAACTACAACTTCCGAGTGTTGGTCTCTACTGGTAGGAACTGACAAATGTAAAATAATGTGCTACGCAGGATATAAACTTAAGTTTATCTTGTATATAGCTTTTCAAAAATGATATTTATATAATTTTATAAACCTTGAAATACTAGGTAAGTGAACAAAAGGTGAGTCAATTTGTTCAGCAAAGTATAACAAGGGTAACACTATTTTTAAAAACTATAATCTGCTAAGTATCCAAAGGCTATGCATTTACTATTGCCAAAATCTGAATGGAAACTGAAAACGTAAACCATTAACTATACTCTGCCAATAGCCCAGATGGTTTCTGTCATATAAAGACAGGAAAAAAAAATGTGCATATTTGACTAAAATTTTGTTTTCAATTAACTGATTTATGGTGGTTGAAACAGTAATTATATGCTTGAATTTATGCAAATTTAATTTTACCCTGATTTATTCAATACTCAGTTTTGTGTATCACAGAATTTGAAATTTTGTTTTCAATAACAATGTAATCAATTCATGGAATACAAATTATATATGCAGACCTATATACTCATAAGAAAAAATAAATCTAAGATCAATCAAAAAACATTTTCATGTGGACAAGAGAAGGGGGTAGCTACTTGTAAGTATTACTTTTAACTCATTTTCAAAAATTCATATATATTTGCTTTTTATTAGCACGTTTCTATTTTTGAAATGCAGTATATGAATTATTATTTTAAAACATCAATAAAGTAACACACTATTAATGAAATAACAAACTGCTAATTCTTCTTTGCTATTAAAATAAGACCCACTGGGGTAATTTTCAAAATGTTTAAAATGTTTCATGAGTATTCATTCTTTTAAAGGAAGCCTATGTTTGTAAACACATTTTGTGTATATTCATGCTTTAGGGAATCTCATAGAGCCATAAAATAAAACAGCACTTTTTTAGAAAATTTAATATTGCTTCTAAACCTTTATTCATGTAACAGAAACATTTGCTTTGAACTATAGTTTCAGAGCACCTACTAATGTAGTCATTTTCTACCATAAATGCAACTTTCTTTCAAAGATAGAATTATATTATGGGTTATTTTCTGAAATACATTGTTCCTTTTTCCTTTCCTTTTGGTTTTAACTTTATTTACTTATATATTTATCAACAATAGCTCTACTTTTAGGTGAGCAAAGATGCACAATGTTATTTTTTATATGTACATTTTACATATGTTTATTTTTAAAATTTAAAAATCCACCGATAAAAATTAGTTTTATATGTATCTGAAAGCAGAGTATTTCTGGTTATGTTGATAGTATAGAAAACTGCTCATGAATTCAGGATCAAATCTTTCTCATTATTTTAGGAATAAGTTGTAAATTCTAAACAAATGCCAAGATATGCTCAATATCTGAGCAGGCCTAGAAAATATTTAAAGTCCTACAAAATAAAAAAAAAATGTTGTATTACTCTACCAACTTCCTATCTGTAGTAGAAAATAATAAAAAATAATAAAATAGGTATATGAAATAGCAAAAAAAAAACCCTATCAGTTCTCATCATGATTAATAATCTAGTTTTATATTTTATTATGATGACCTAAGCATGTGTTTAATTAGATTATTGATCATTCAAGCTCTGTCTGCATGTCACTGGGGGAAAATATGGACCAAATGCAATATATAAGAATAGTTTTCAAGTTTAATATGTTTCCTTCACTTCCATTTAAATCTTCTTTCTTGGCCAATCCTGGATTGATATATTGGAATATAATATAATATAATATAATTGATATATTCCAATGACAAGTAGACAATAACAAGTTTGCTAGAGCTTCCTGTTCCTTTATAGCACGTAGTTGCAATATATATAAATTTGGATAATCTTCATTGTAGTAATATAATATGAGTGTTTAGGCTAATAGCATCTATAAAATGCCTAAATGGTCATTGTGAAACGTTTTTTTTCTAAATCAGCACATTTATAATTTATTTATTGATAACTACTAAGTAATAGATAACATATTTGTTGTTATAAATATAGAAGATTCAAGAAAGGGGTATATTTCTGGATTGTCAGAGGAAGGACCTACAAAAATGGTATCCTTCACGAAAGCATTAAGAACCAATAATGTCAAAACCAATTCTTCCAGAATACTATTAATCAAATGCTTACAACAATCTGAGTAACATTCATTCAAGAAAATGCTTGAACCTGAATAATAACGGCAATCTTAGTAATCTTCAATAATTACAACAAGACTTGTGATATTTTAACTTGCTCTCTCTCCATCCCACTTTCACCAGGAGCTCCATGGTATCCTTAAAAATCAGCAACCTAGGTCTCTGGAGAAGCCAAAAGGGGTTTGGAACTTTCCCCTAACGATCCACATAATATTTTCTCTATTTCCTTAAAAATTCCCTGGAATAACCCAATTAACAGAACTTGTTCTTTACTAAACCTGACTTAAAATCTATTTAGTGGGAAAAAAAACTCTATATGAGAGAATTTTTATGAAACAATCGGCAGCTATCAATAAACACTGCAGCTGTCTGAAGCAGTATTACTAGTTGTAGTGCTCAAGAGACTAGCCAAAATCAAATAAACAGAGAGGTAAAAAAGAAAAGAAAATCTGGAGAATGATATGCCCACATGGAGCTTTGAAAGCTCTGACAGATTTCTGGGAATACAGAAAGTCATGTGCATGTGCTTGGTTGTGTGCATATCTGGAAAAACCTGAGAAGGCACTACTCTCTCATTTCTGACAGACTTGGAGGTGTTGTACAAGCAGAAGGAAAAGGGGTAAGGCAGACATGGAAAATTCCAGAGCACTAAAGTGTGCCTTGATACCCAGAGCCTCTTGGCAAAGGTGGGAGACTTATTAATTGAAAGCATTCAAAGGAATCTCAGACTAACCAACTTCAGAGAGACTGTACTAACTACACATAAAAAAGAATATGAACCTTACTGAATTAATCTTGCAAAGTCAGTAAACAAGCAAAGAGCAGTAGCAGCAGTAACAACCATAACAACAGAAACAATAACAAAGCACAAGACTTGAAGGAAATCTGATTTCCAGAGTGGTCTAATTCAATTTTAAAATGGAAAAGAATAATTTTATGACACCAAATGAGATAATTTAGATTTAATAAACACATTCTGAGAAAGACGAACACTTCTGAATTGGTCTCAAAAAGAAAAAAATTGGATAGACTTATAACTAGTAGAGATTAAATTCATAATTTTTAAATTTCTCAAAAGACAATCCCAGGGTTATATTGATTCTTTGGTAAATTCTACAGGATGTTTTAAAATAAAATACTGTCAGTCCTTCACAAAATTTTCCCAAAAAAATGGAACAAAAGAGAATATTTCCTTATGCAGCCTATGAGGCCAACATTACCCCAATACCAAAGCCAAAGACATTACAAGAAAGCTGAAAAAAATACCACTTAGAAGTAGATTGTTTATATACCATGACCAAATTTTATCTATATCAAGATTGCAAGATTAATTTAACACATGAAAATCAATGTAATATGCCTTATAAATATATTAAAGGTAACTATAAGATCAACTCAATGCATACAGGAAAAAAACGTTTGACAATATCAAAAAAATTTAATGAAAAATGAATTCAAGAAACTTGAAATGTAAGGGGCTTCCATCAACCTGATAATGGATATCTACTCAAAATTAACAGTTCATGTCATACTTAATGGTGACATACTAAAGGCTCTCCCACTAATACCAGGAATAAGCCAAAGATGTCTACTCTTTCCTTTCAACATTGTACTGAAGGTACTAGTCAGAGCAATTAGGCAAAATAAAGGAAAGGAAAATTTATTTCCATCTAAAACAGAAAGGAAGAAGTACATCTGTCTCTATTCGCTTTCTTTTTTTTTTTTTAATGTTTATTTACTTTTGAGAGAGAGAGAAAGAGAGAGAGCCTGCACGTGCACAAGTGGGGGAGGGGCAAAGAAAGAGGCAGACAGATTCTGAAGCAGGCTCCAGGCTTTGAGTTGTCAGCACAGAGCCCGATGGGGGGCTTGAACCCACAAACCATGAGACCATGACCTAAGGTGATGTCGGACACTTAACTGACTGAACCATCCAGGCACCCCATCTATCTCTATTTTCAGGTGATATAATCATGTATATAGAAAATTCTAAGGAATCCACAGGAAAACTTTTATAATTAGGAAACAAGTTTG
This sequence comes from Panthera onca, assembly GCF_046562875.1. Taxonomy (NCBI): domain Eukaryota; kingdom Metazoa; phylum Chordata; class Mammalia; order Carnivora; family Felidae; genus Panthera; species Panthera onca. Next base: position 182,716,546 of record NC_138339.1, read on the forward strand.
CCAAGGTTAGTCACAATATCAAAATATAAATATCAATTATTTTTCTATATATTGGCAGTGAACATTTTGAAAATAAAATTAATAAAACATTTCCATTTGTAATAGCAGTAAACATATTAAAATACTAAGAATAAATTTAACAAAAGAATAAATTTGACAAAAGGTGTATTTGATTTCTGCACTGAAAACTCCAAATCATTGCTGTAAGAAATTACAGACCTAAATAAATGAAGAAAGAGCCATGTTCACAGATTTAAAGACTTAATATTGCTAAGACTGTAATGTCTTAAATGAATTTATAGAACCAATATAACTATCAAAAATTCAGCAGCGTATTTTGCAGAAATTGTCAAGCTGATTCTAAAATCTGTATGTAAATATAGGGGACCTAAAATAGACAATCTTAATAAAAAGAATCTTAATGAAAAAAAAACAAAGATGGAGGTCCTGTATTTTGTGACTTTAAAATATTTTACAAAGCTACAGAAATTAGGAAGTGTGTAGTACTGGCATACAAATTTACATATAAATCAATGGAATAGAATGGATAATCCAAAAACCATCACATTTATAGTAAATTGATTTCATCAAGGATGGCACCATAACTCGTTGGGGAAAGTGCAGTTGACATGTGAAAAACCCAGTTTGAACTGTGTGGGTCCACCCACATGCAAAAATAGCTCAATAACTAAATTTTGGGAAAGTTAAAAGTTATAGGCAGTTTTTTGCACAGGGGGTAGGGATCAATGTCCCTAACTCCTGCATTGTTCAAGGGTCACTGTATAGTCCTTTTAACAAATATCTTTGAACAATTTGATATCTACATGCAAAAGAATGAAATTTAGTTCTTGCCTTATGACATATACTAAAATTATTGTAAAATGGAACATAGGCCTTAATGTAAGAGCTAAACTTTAAAACTCCTAGAAGAAAATATGGAAATGAATCTTTGTGATCTTATGCTATATGATTTTTTAAAAATATAACACCAAAAGCACAAGTGAGAATGTATATAAAATAGATCAATTAAAGTCCTCAAACTTAAAATATTTTGTGTTTTAAAGGTCACACCAAGAAAAAATGAAAGGACAAACTATAGAATGGGAGAAAATATTTTAAGACCTATCTCTGATAAGGTACTTATATTCAGAATATATAAAGAACTCCTACATCTCAACAATAAAAAGAAAAAGAGTTAAATGCTCAAGGGATTTGGATACTTGTATGCTACTGGTGGAAATGTAAAATAATGCAGTCTTTTAGAAAACAGTTCAGTGATTCACTAAAAGGTTAAATATGCTACCATATGACCCAACAATTCTACTATAAAGGATATACCTGAGATACCTGAAAATATATATTAACACAAAAGCTTGTACATAAATACTTACAGTGGCATTATTTATAATATTCCCAAAGTGGCAAAAGCCAAATGTCCATCAACTGGTAAATGGATAAATAAAATCTGGTATGTCCATACAAATGGGATATTATTCATCAATTAAAAGAGATATGAGGTGCTAATGAACTCAATAATTCGTAGGATTCTTGAAAATGTTATGGTAAGTGAAAGAATCCAGTCATCAAAATTCATATCATATGATCCTATTTATATTAAATTTCCAGATTAAGCAAATCCATAAAGATAGAGAGTACACTAATGATTGCCAAGGTTTTCATATAGAGAGGAATTGAGAGTTGCTACTAATGGGTACAGGCTTCTTTTTGGAATGATGAAAGTGTTCTAAAATTCAATATTGGTGATGGATATCCAACTATGCTAATATAATAGAAACCACTGAACTATACACCATCTAATTTTGTAGATATAAATCAAGGTGCAAGTAAATACAAATAAGTAACATTTCAGACAGGTAAATATTACCCAACTGTAAAGTTTTAGCAACTTTGTACTTTTAGTGCCAGATAGTGATTCATTTTTTAGTTTTTCAGTTATCAATATTAAAAATTAAGTGTTAAACACCAAAAACATAAAAAGTATATACAACTCAGAAGTCAGATGGAGGAAGATTAAAAGTATAGGGGCACTTGGGTGACTCAGTTGGTTAAGTGTCCAACTGTTGATTTCAACTCAGGTCATGATCAAGGTTCATGGGATTGAACCCCATGTCAGAATCTGTGCTGACAGTGTGGAGCCTGCTTCTCTCCCTCTCCCGCTCCCTGCTCATACTCTCCTTCTATCTCTTAAAATAAATAAATATTTTTTAAAAGTATAAAATATTACTGCAGAAATAAATGCAACTACATTAGTGGTCTCAGTATGCATAAATACATTAAAATTGCCAGTTATATTATAAAGACTGCAAAATAGACCAAACAACAACAAAACTATCTGTAAACTATTCCCAGTGGCATACCAAAAAATAAAGAATAGAAATGATAAAAGCTTAAAAGATGGAAAAACTGGTATTAAGTAGAATTTTATTAAAAAATAGATGTAGTTAAATTAATATTAAACCAATAGATCCTTTTAAAAAGGAGTACTAGGGGAAATGTTAGTTACCACACGAAGACAAAATGAGTTACTCATTAGTAGGCTAGAACTATTACAAACTTGTATCACATAACTACATAGTCCCAGAAATTAAAGGAAAAAACATAACATAACTAAAGATAGATGTTGAGAAATTCATATTAGAACTATACCATTCTCAGTAATGAATAAATTATCAAAAATTAATAAATATATTGTCCTATATTTATTTAATGAATATGTGTAATACATTTTGGTCAAAGTTAGCAAACATTCTTTTCAAAAACCAATGTAACAGTTAGGAAAGATACCTTTTACCCAGCCACAGAGCAATTCTCAAATTTCCAACAGCAAAAATAATTGTATTACTAAAGATGGTTTTCCTAATTATAAATAAATAAATTAAAAATAAAAACCATGAAAATGCCCATCAAAATAGTAGCTTTAAAATAAAAAATAAAGTTATAAATAAGTTTTGTAAAAAGAGGAAATCCATTAATTTATATAATGTTCAAAATCTTGTGGGCTTATTTTGTTTTTAACTTTTTTTATTAGTTTTCTTTATTTTTGAGAGGCAGAGAAAGACAGAGTGTGTGGGGGGGAGGGGCAGAGGGAGAGGGAGATACTGAATCCTAAGCAGGCTCCAGGCTCTGAGCTGTCAGCACAGAGCCCAATGTGGGGCCCAAACTCACGAACTGTGAGATCATGACCTGAGCCAAAGTCGGAGGCTCAACCGACTGAGCCACCCAAGTGCCTCGTGTGGGCTTATTATTAAAAGTACGAATTACTGTTAAAGTCTTTCAAATTCACTACCATACTTGATCTCCATTTGATCTTCATAACCTTGTGAACTACATTAGAATTACATTGATCTACACACAATACAAAGTAACAAGAAAAATTTAAAAACGTGTAGACAACATGCATTTAAATAATCCTGAATGTTTAATAAAAATATTTAATTAGAGTTCAGGAAAAAGCAAGTACTATGTTTAGTGACTGGACAGAGATGGACACACAGAAACATTTTCTCCATTCCTGAGTGCTAATTGTGTGTCTGGCACTATTATAACTGTTTCACCTTCATTATCACATTTGGTATTCATAAGCTACATCATGATATTTTTGGCTGTTGGCAATAGCAAAAATGAAAAACAAAACAAAACAAACCTCACATTGGCTTAAACAAGAAAAATGATTTCCTCACAAGCATGAAAACCCTGAGATTGCAGAATTGGCTTAATCCAGTCTCTCAGCTGTTTACAGATAAATGTATTTTGTCCTTTTTTTAAATATATATGTTATATATTATATATATGTGTGTGTGTATTATATGTTATATATGTTATATATATAACATTTATATGGTATATATGTTATATATACAACATGTATGTGATATATAAATCACATACATGTTGTATATATATGTTAGCTTGAGATGAAATTATGTGCAGCTTGATCCCAGCATCAATCTCCTGACAAAATGAAAAGGAGGAAAGAGAAATTTCCTTGTAGACCTCTACAAGTGGTAGAAGGGAGTTTCTATCTTTTTTTCTTTTCCTTCTCCCCTTCCTTCCTTCCTTCCTTCCTTCCTTCCTTCCTTCCTTCCTCCCTCCCTCCCTCCTCCCTCCCTCCCTCCCTCCCTCTCCTTCCTTCCTTCCTTCCTTCCTTCCTTCCTTCCTTCCTTCCTTTCTAGAGAAAGAGAGAAAGCAAGGGAGGCGCAGAGAGAGAGGGAGACAGGATCTGAAGTGGACTCTGCCCTGACTGCAGGGAGCCCAATGTGGGGCTCAAACTAATCAACCATGAGATCATGGCCTGAGCTCAAGTCAGACTCTTAACTAGTTGAGCCACCCAGGCACCCCTAGGAGGCACTTTCTTACTCTGGAACATCCAGCAGTCTCATCAGGACAACTTGGTCCAAACTTTCAGCAAGGGAAATGAGAGTATCTCCTAAAACCAAATCAATTATCTATCCCTTCCAGGTGGGAATGACCAAGTTCCCCTGATTGGCCACGGTACCAAGGACCCAAACTAAAATTTGGTTAGAAAAGTGGTAAGAATGACTGGATGCTGTATAATCATTTAAAACTACCCTCTACGGGGATTTTTTGTTATTATATTTATATTATGATATTATATTATTAGTCTTACTATCTCATTTTCCTTTATTGCTGAGACTCAGTTTTCAAACCCAGACTGTTCACACTAAAACTTTTTCTTCACCATATAAATGCGTAATACTTTCTAATTACCAGTCTTTCCTTATAGGAGGATTGATGAATTCTCATAGATAAGTAAAGGCTAATGTTGATGTTTTATTCTTCATAATTTCTTTTGTCTCTGGTTTATCCCTAGGATTCAGACTGTCTCTGAATATCCGTAGTTATCAGAAAACACTGTATCTCAAACAGAAACTTAGAATTTTTACTACGAAAAGGTTTGTGCCACAGCTGCTCTTCTGAGACCATGACAGAGCTTCAGCTTTTTGCTTAGTTTGCTTAGTTTGCTTGTTTGCATAATAATATGCCATGTTCAGTTTCCCTTGGGACTTCTTTTTTACCATCTCTTTGGCAACTTGTAACAAGTTTGTCTGTGATATTTTATTACTTTCATCAGTAAAGCAACATGGCTTTCTTGCTCATATACAGCTGACCTACAGTCATATTGCTATTGACTGAATGTTTTTGTCCCTCCAAAATTATTTTGAAATCCTAATGTCCAATGTGATGGTATTAGGAAGTGGGGCTTTGTGGGAGTGATTTAGTCACAGGGAGGAACCTTCAAGAATGGATCAATGCCCTTCAAGAGAGCTCCCTTGCCCCTTCTGCTATACTATAGGAAGTATGACACCCTGCAGATGGTCCTCATCTAAGCATGTGGCAACAACTTCAGCCTCTAGAACTGTGAGAAATAAATTTCTGTTGTGAATAAGCTATTCAGTCCATGGAATTTTTTTTTATAGCCACCTAAACGAACTAAGATACAGTTAGTAATACAGTCAGAGATCTCATGAGTGATTCTATTGCTTCTCAAATGACCCCTGTTTCTCCCCTAAGCACAGAGTAATAGGTCTGGAGGACAATTCATTTTATGTATCTATTCAGTCTTTTTAATACCTTTTGATATTAACTATTTTTATTATTAATACCTTCTTGAAAAACCAGGATCTCCCTCAGTATATGGAATCCAGGTCTGAGAACTGGGCCTCATCTAGAAATTGGACAATAAAGCCACTTTTTCTTGGATCAGCTTCTTTCAGCCTCCTCCTCATCTAGTGTTGATTTTGTTTTGATTGTGTAAACTAAGTAATTTTCATGTTTTGGTAGTTCAGACTCCTCTTAGATGCTAGGGTAAACTTGCTGCTCATTACAATAACTGCAGACATCTTAATTCTGATTTTTAAATACTACCTGCCTTCTGTGTTTTATAATTCTATTACTGTGTTATATAATTCTAATACTAAAAGGGTACTCGGTACCACAGCACCTGTTGCCATCAGTCCTTACCTATAAAAGACAGCTATTAGTTAACTTCTCAGAGATGATGGTGACCCTCCTACTGGTGCATCCCATGATGTTTTGGTAAATGTATCTTTCCACAGAATACAGTCAGCATATGGGTTTTCTGAATATAGTATATCACTCTAGTATGTCCATTTCTCCAAGACTTATGATCATTTCCTTCAATCTTTTCCAAGGAAATTGTTATATTTATACTTCAGTTTGTGTATACCTCAGTTTGTGGGCTTTTCCAATCTTCCAAAAGCCACTTGGTAGTTTAGCACTATCTCTCAGGATCTTCCCAGCTTTTATAATGATTCAAAGGAGAATGCTCCCATATAGATAGACTCTCTTGGTCAAATTTATCATCTGTTCTCCTTGAGTGTGAGTCCTTAATATCCAGCCCCATCATATATCCTCTTGGCTCTTTGCAAGTTCATATGTTTCCTCAGTCATGCAGGACAGGACCTTTGGAATATACTTACTTCCTCTTTTAGTAGGCCAAATACTTCCCAAATAGTATTATGTTGTGATATAATTTATTGTCCAGCAGAAACGATAAAGGAGTTCTGAAGGAGGTTGAGTGCTGCCTTGAACGTAAAGACCTCTACATTACTTTTAAACATAAAGGGACAGGATGTTTCTAAATTCTGATAGGAAGGAATAGACACTGGTGCAAATCCAGAGAGGGCACCAGGAGTTACCAAATCCCCCATCCCAAATCTCAGGGTTCCACTCTTTCTCAATCATGTCACTGATGTTTGTGTTTCAGACTTGCTGGAGTTAAAAAAGCAATCTTTGGGGGCTCCTGGGTGGCTCAATTGGTTAAGCATCTGACTTCGGCTCAGGTCATGATTTTATGGTTTGTGGGTTCAAGCTCCGCCTCTGGCTGTGTGCTGACAGCTCAGAGCCTAGAGCCTACTTCGGATTCTGTGTCTCCCTCTCTCTCTCTGCCCCTCCCTTGCTTGTGTTCTGTTTCTGTCTCTCTCTGTCTCTCTCTCAAAAACAGATTAAAAAAATTTAAAAAGCAACTTTTTTAAAGCTTGGCCAACCTTATAATTAAATCATGGGAGTGATTCTCAATTCTTTTGCCCTTCAGAAAATTGCTATATTGTCATGGAGGCTCAATGGCTTTCCCTATCACTTTCAGTTTGTGACCAGTTTGTGAGTAGTCATCCTTAGACTTTATTTTTCTTGTAAAAGTTTTAACAATTGAACCAGGACAGCATTCCAGATGCAGTAAGTACACCAATGGCCATTATAGGACCCACAGTGCCATGCAACCAATTATGCAGCTGTAAGATTATGTTTAAAATTTTTTTTAACGTTTATTCATTTTTAAGAGACAGAACACAGCATGAGCAGGGGAGGGGCAGAGAGAGAGGGAGACAGAATCCAAAGCAGGCTCAGGGCTCTGAGCTGTCAGAACAGAGCTTAACATGGGGTTTGAACTCACTGGCCACGAAATCATGACCTGAGCTGAAGTCAGACACTCAACCTACTGAGCCACCCAGGTGCCCCTGTAAGATTACATTTTAGAGGTGACATCTAGGATGACTCATGGTATCTACTGTCATAAGTTAGGGTCTCAGAAAACACACTATAAGGAAGATATTTGCAGGCATGGGGTTATTAGGGGAATATTCCAAGAAACTACATGTGTGAAGGTTATTGTGATTGAAGCAAGAGGGCTCAGTTTTATCACTGGATATAGGCTGCCTGTAAGAGCAATTCACTTGCAAGCTGTCAGTAGTTAACACTCCAAACAGCTGGGAAAATAAGAAGGCATCTGGGCAGCCCACCACAATGCTTCCTTTTACACATAAAGGTACTTTTTTTTGAAAAAAAAAGAAAATCAGTAAGTTCTCTTAGTCTTCTTATCTCTAGGCCAAATACCGAAGTCTTTTAAACTATATTATAAGTTGTTTCAGGACAGAAAGCATTTATATTTGTTTGCTCATCACAGTTTTGAACATGGTATGTGTCCAAAACCTATTTTTATTTTGTTAAAGAATTCACAAATATTGTGACTCTTTTCACTCAAGCGTTCTCTCTGACATTCCTATATGTAAAATTCTTGACCATCTTTCACATTCTTATAAATAACACTCACTGGTCATTCTTCCCTAATTGACATCTATTTTTTGTTTGATACAGCATAACATGCTTCTTGTGTGACTGTTAATGTACTGTCTTATTATCAGTTAAAGTTGTCATTATTTGTACATATACTTGAGATATAAAATACTGTATACTTTGTGTAAAAAACACGTGTTTACTGTAATTTAAGCAATGCATAAAACCACAAAGAATGAAAGAAAAAATAAATCTTACTACTCAGAATTAACAATCTTAAACATTAAATGAACATACAATTAGAATATGTATGTTTAAAATATTGAATGCATTGGGGTACCTGGGTGACTCAGTAGGTTAAGTGTCCAACTTCACCTCAGGTCATAATCTCACAGTTCATGAGTTCAAGCCCCGCATAGGGCTCTGTGCTGATAGCTCAGAGCCTGAAACCTGCTTTGGATTCTGTGCCTCCCTCTTTCTCTGGCCCTCCCCCGCTGGCGCTCTGTCTCTCTCTCTCAAACCAAAAAAAAAAAAAAAAAAAAAATTTTTTAAAAAAAGAATACATTTTTAAAACTTTTACATTAAGGAAAAAATATATAAAATGAAGTACAAAATCTTAAGCATACAGAAAAGTGAACTTCTTTGTCAGTATACTCCCATGTAACCATGACCTAGATCAAGAGATAAAGCAAGAAATACTTTGTATAATGTGATTTAGGACAAATATTACTTAAATTCCAGTGAAAAGAAATTGATGGAATAACATTGAAAAATATAGTAAATTTTGTAAAAATCTATTTTAAACACTAAAAAATCTTTAAAAATCCATTCTAGTATTAAGAATAGAGATAACAAAACAATCAGGATTAGAGTAATTATATTTCATAAATTATGTTCCAGTATTAGATGAATTCAAATACAAACATTATATAAAAGATGAGGACATTAAAACTTTCACCTGTCTCCCTAATTCTCCTGATTATCCTCTTCAATGTTGTTAGTTATATAGTAAATATTATACCATAAAATTTATAACATTTACATCTTGTATTATCATCATAAACCCAGAATTGTTCAAAAATACTTCTCTACATTAATGACATTGTTTTATAACATATAATTTTTTCTAAGAGGTGCTATGAGCGATGTTCTCCTAAATTTAATCAAGGTTCTATTATGTTTGTCTCTTTACATTGCTTGATATTCTGGAGGGTTTATATTATACTTTCATATCACACATTCTTTACCTTAGGATTTTGTAAGCATTGTCCAATGCTTTTTAGCACTGAAGTGACTTTCAAGAAATTTCAAGACATTTTCCTGAAAATGAAACTTTTCAAGAATGCAATGAAATATAATGACTTTCCTTCTTATACTACTTGTAAATTTTTTCCTGGATGACTAAATAATATTTTCTTCATTCTTCAGTTCTAATAATTTATGTAGGCATGCCATGTGGTAGAACATTCTATGTCTAATATGTATTTTTATGATACTTATGATCAATAGGACATTCATACTTCTTCCTGAATACCTTAATCTCACTACTTTATTTATTATTATTATCTTATATATATTCATGCACACAATTTATAGATTTATTACAAACTTTATTTCTGGATCGTGTTCCTACATCGTAACTTTGGAAATGATTTCTGTTCTATTTATCAAGTTGTCTAATTTGGTTATACCAATTATTCTTACCATTGATTATATTTTCCATTCACATGTATTATCTTCTTCCTGATATTATTTAGCATTTTATGTCTATTTATTATCACGCTTTCATTAAAAGGGTCCATAAAAACTCAACTGAATACAATAGTACATGTTTATTTTAGCTCATACTTCTGTGAGTTGGCTAGTGATTGGTGATCTGAGTTGAGTGATCTTATCTTCCTCCTGAGATTACTGGAGCATGAGACATGTTCTTCTCATGGTGAGAGAAAAAGCACAAGGAGGTAAGTGGAAACATGGAAGACACCTTAAAATCTAGGTTTAAATCTGCCTAGGAGTCAAGGAGTAGGAAAACAATCTTGGCATCTTTAGTGGGAGAAATTGCAAATTAAAGAGTAAATGCAGGACAAAGAAATCTGACCAATGTTGCAATCTGTCATGGAATATTTTCACCTATATTTCCTGTGATTTCCTTATATTCCTTTTCTGTTAGTAATCCCACTTCTATTCCTTTCTGATTTCTACTAATTGATTCATCCTTAGTAATATTAATTTCCTCTGCTTTGGGTCTTTTCATTTAATTTTATTTTCCTCTTTTCTGAATTCTTATATTGATAAATCCATGTCCTTAAATTGTTTTCCATCTTGAAAGTCATGTGGATAGTTTCCTCCTATTACTTTAATTTTGCTGGGTGTGGGATAGGTGGAAAGAGGCTTCATCTAATGCTTTGTGTAAGACGATAATGTCTAGTAATGTCCATATTTGTCTTAAATGATCTCTACCAGTATTCCTTCTGCCTTCTTAGAGTCTGTATGTCAGTCTCTCAGCCTTTTAACCACACACTCAACTTATAACATGAAATAGGTATGTATTCATAGAAGTACACACAAAATATTCATAGATTTTCCCAAGAATAGCAGTACTTTTATGATGTATAATTAAAACTCAAAGTAGTCTTTCCTATTTTCCATGCATTTAAATCTTTATTTACACACTAGAAAAATGATATTGACTAGAATCTTATGAATTATATATAGAAGATATCTTTTTATATGTGTGTGTGTATTGTGTATTTCTATGTGTGTGTGTGTCTCAGGCATAAGTAATATATTTGATAATAATTTTCTGGTTTATAACATAAAGTTCCTAAACCCTTAACAGAAATCAGCAGTAGCCTAAGCCTAATTTACATTTATTTTCCATTTACTTATTTTATTATTTTGCAGTTAAGTATTATTATCATTTTTGTGCATCTACTTTTTTTTAATTCAATTTAGTTAACATGTAGTATAATAATGGTTTCAGGAGTAGAATTTAGTGATTCATCACTTACATATAATACCTAGTGCTCATCTTAGCAAGTGATCATTCTTGCATTATTATAGATTTCTTTAAGCTTTCCAACAGTTTGTGTCTAATTTGAATAGAACTTAATATCAATGTCATATTCAATTACTGAATCAGACAAGTATTAGAATAACTTTATTCTTTCTAAATTATGTATTAATATTTTATTCATTTACTTAAAATCATGCTGTCATTGAAAAATCCTAAAATTTATGATCATGTCTAACATCCTAAACAATTGGGTCAGAAAATAAAGAGACTGGGATTATCTTGTGGGTAGACATGGGAAAATCTGCCATACAACAAATATTCTTACCTATAGCCTAAAAGAAATAAGACAGTGTTTGAAGCTCCCAGTGTAAGCTTTCAGCATCAAAGACTGTCTGTTAATCCATTTTTTTTTACTTTTATAGCATTTCAAAGAAGAAAAAAATATTTTCAAATCATTCAAACTTTATTCTGTTTCAATCATAATTAATACAACACATTTAATGTAATGATCATTACATATGTATGTATAAATCTATCATCTATATATCTATCTGTGTACCTACCTACCCACCTACTTATATACCTATCTGAATTTGACATAATTAGAAGCAACTATCAGATACTGTAAATAGATTTAAGGATAAAAGGAATAGCCTTCAAATAAGGGGTTCCTATCACTAACATAAAATAGGTGTTTCAACAAAATTAAAATCAGTATTATTGACTTATTCTTACTTGTGTTTATTGGGTTTTTTGGGTACATGAATTCATTCATTTTTATTTTTAAAAAGAGATTATTTTAATGGTAAAACCAGAAAAATGTACCAACTTGTATTCTTTTTTAAGGTTATGCTTTCTGGTGCTATATTAATGTTAGAATGCATGGTAATAAGGTATAGTATAAACCATAATAGGGACAACATTAAAGGGAAAATGAACAATATATAATTCTTAAAATGATCAAGTCCACAGTACACATACAATATTTCAAAACTAGCCAGCAAACTTATAAATCAAACCATACAACAAAACCAACAAACTATATAAATCAAATATACAGGAAGACATTCCTATCCATAAAGCTTTCCTAATAGAATCCATATATTTCAAGATCTCACAGGGAAGAATATAGTAGTGGGTGTGTTCTGGATGTTAAGTTCTATGGAGGAGATTCCAGAACTTCAAATCCAGGACCCACCAATCATCTAATTATGCATGTGAACTTGAGTAATTTTCTAATACTCTCTACTCCCCAGTTTCTATATCTGTTAAAAGGGTTAAGGGCACATGGGTGGCTCAGCTAGTTAAGCATCTGACTCTAGATTTCAGCTCAGGTGATGATTTCTTTGTTCATGGGTTCAAGCCCTGCATCAGGCTCCATGTTGGCAGTGTGGAGCTTGCTTGGGATTCTCTCTCTCTCTCTCTCTCTCTCTCTCTCTCTCTCTGTCTCTCTCTCTCTCTCTCCCTCTCTCTCAAAGCAAATAAATAAAACTTGAAACATTTAGGGGCACCTGGGTGGCTCAGTCAGTTAGGTGTCTGGCTTTGGCTCAGATCATGATCTCACATTTTGTGGGTTTGAGCCCCACGTCGGGCTCTGTGCTGACCCCTCAGACCCTGGAGCCTGCTTTGGATTCTGTGTCTCCCTCTCTCTCTGCACCTCCCCTGATCTCTCTCTCTCTCTCATTAAAAAAACAAACAAACAAACAAAAAACAACTTGAAACACTTTTTAAAAAAGGTTAATACTGGTATCCACCTCTTAATTTATGAGTGTTTATCAGGATTTGAGTAGTTTTGTACAACATTCTTAGAAAATGATCTAAGGTAGGGCTCAATAAAAATACACAAATAATAAATAGTTTATCTAGAGAATACCAGGTAGGTGGTAGAGATTACAAGGGAAATATTTTGTAAGATGATACATGTTTTTACTTGAACTTTCATGGTTTTCGCTGGTGCTAGCATTTAGCAGGTCATAGTAATACTATGTGTCATAATGAATATATGCTTAGAAGCCATGGAGAACTTTGATACAATTCAACTTTTCTCTACTTTAGACTAAACAGCATGTGATAAGGATGAGTAGTTCCTGCATTAACTTCTGGATACTGTGAAAATAATACAATATGGGGAGGATAGGAAAATGTTGAAACTGCAATTTATAAAAAACTTTTCAAGTAGACAGTTTTGAATTTAAAATAGAAGGAAGCAAATTTGTATCCTTGTTATAAAAGAGAAATGTGACATTAGTGAGAGTAAGGAAACTATATATAAATATTATGTTCTAATTTTTGAATCTAAAAAGGGCCATGAAACATAAACAATGAAGAACAGCAGCTGAATCTCAAATTATTTGGTTTATTCTCCTCCGAATTTCCATAAAGAACCAGTGGGATGCAGACTAGGACAAGTCTATCCATAATGATATCAGTGCTCAGACATATTTATAGACCAGTGGGATGAGGCATATAAAATCAAATCCTTTATTTTGTACACATTTAATTCCTATGGGCAAAGCAAATAAATAATTTCTTACTAATTTACTCTTTGTGCATACACAATAATAATAAATGTCATGCTACTCGCTAAATATCCCCCCTCTCCTTGCTTTTACATCTCATTCCCTCACATCTACCTAAGGAAATTGTTGCACTGATTCTCTCTTTCCACCACTACCAATTCTCTCTTTCGTGTTATTCAAATCAGTGTATAAATAAATTCTTTCTTTTATATTAAAAATTCCCCTTTGATCCCATTTCCCCTCTAACTTCTGCTCCATTTATTTACTCTCTACAGGAAAGGTTCTTGAAAGTGTAGATAATTGTTAGCTTCATAATGACCCCTTGCACTAGTTTTAGTCCACAAACTCCACTAAAACTCCTCTTTTCAAAGTCACCAATGCCCTTCATGTTGTCAATTCCAACAATCAAATTGCAGTAATCTCACTTTGGCTATTTTGGAGCATTTCATAGAGCATATTACTCTATTTTTTTTCTTGAGATCCTTTCTTCACCTATACTGTTGAACACAACTCTCATCACTAAACCTGGGAATGTCAATCTTTTCACATGATTATTTTGTATTATCTATTGTCACTCTCTCAGGCATCTCACATAGTCTGACAATTTACTCACCTTCTAAATGCTAATTCCTGGGTTTATATTTTATGTAGTTCTCTCCTGACCTTGAGTTCCAAATATCTTATACAAATTTGACTTTTCTACTTGTGTATCTGATAGTAATTGCAAATTTGCACATGAAAAATGAAGTTCTTAACTCCATATCTATTTGTCCTGAAGTCTCTCTCATTTCAGTAAACACCAATTTTATTTTTTCATTTACTCAGCAATAAATCCTTATAGATTCCAGTGCTCCTTTTTCTTTCTTTTTTTCCCCTCCTTTCTCAACTCCATGTATGGTCTTTCAGCAAATGATATTAGCTTTGCCATGATAGCACATATCACCACTCCCAGTCACCACCCTTGTCTCAGACCCAACCATCTCTCCCCGTAGAATATGATCACATCCTCCTTTACATTTTAATAGCCTCTCTATGGGTACTGTCTTAAGAGACTAAACAAATGTCCTTGTGTCCTTCTGACCAAGTGATTCTGGTAAAAGATTTTAGTCACATCATGTCTCTGTTGAACACCTGCTTGCAATGGTTTCACTTCTTGCTCAGAATGAACCTCAAAGCCTATAGTGAATGAGTTACATGGCCCTGCGAAAACAGATTCTCCATCAATCGTTTCATGACATTTCCTACTTGGCCTCACATTTTCTTTTCCACACTCCACTCCAGTCATATTGAACTCACTGCTGTCCCTTACATATGCCAAACAAAGTCCCATATGCAGACATCTGAACAGGTGTTTCTACTGAATGCTTTCCCCTTGACACCTCCATAATCATTTAGTTCATTTACCTTCCCCCTCCCTCCATAAATGTCTTTTTAATGAGGTAAGATCAATGCATCCACTAGCCCAATAGGTACAGTACTTGGAGCACACAATACATTTAAGGTCTGAAAAATATATTTTTTATTATTTGTTTATTTATTTATTTAGAGAGACAGAAAGAGAGTGCATGCTTGAGAGCAGAAGGGAAGGGAGAGAGAATCCTAAGCAGCCCGCTGGGTGGTGGGGGGGAGGGAAGAGGCTAGATCTCACAACCATGAGATCATGACCTGAGCCAAAATCAAGAGTTGGATATTCAACTGACTGAGCCACCTAGGCACCCTGAGAATAATCTACTTCTTAAATGCTTTCCAATATATATTATCTTCTTCCCACTTGACAGAAATGTGCAATCTTCCTGACACTATTTCTTTAACAGCATGATCACTGTTTGCAAATATTTTTATTTCTATAAAAAGGAATGGGTATTTCAGAAATATACATTTTTTTTTTTTTTTTTTTTATTTTTGGGACAGAGAGAGACAGAGCATGAACTGGGGAGGGGCAGAGAGAGAGGGAGACACAGAATCGGAAACAGGCTCCAGGCTCCGAGCCATCAGCCCAGAGCCTGATGCGGGGCTCGAACTCACGGACCGCGAGATCGTGACCTGGCTGAAGTCGGACGCTTAACCGACTGCGCCACCCAGGCGCCCCCAGAAATATACATCTTGATGAGAATTTAATTAGAAACTAAAGGTTTTACCACTAAATTTAATTGTTGTATTGTGTCAGCAGCAATGTTTCTGTAAAGCACTAACTATAAAGCCAATGTTATTGATGTTGCATAAACAAAAATTTTCTGCGCTGAATTTTGGTTGTTTATCATTGGTTTGGTTTCTTGCTACATGAAAAATATATTCCAACTAAGTTTCAAATATCTGCTGAGTAGAATGTGAACCACAGAACCACAGAATGTGTTTTTTATAATTAAAAAAATGTGCCCCAATTTCAATTGAAGGAATGAGTTTTGATGAGTTAGCTAGTACTGTTTTTACATTTGGTATTTGCTTCTGTGGCAGAGGTAATTGGAATGACATTCTTGAATAAGAATTAAATTTTCTAACCTCTAAGATTCTATTCATGAATGTCTGCTGAATTAACAGAATCAAAGGTATGTGGTACTTTCATGCTACATATAGTCACCAGTCTCCCACTTGTATCTTGGCCAGTGGTGCCCTCCCAGGCTGTGGTCTTGATCTTCCTGCCCTCATAACCACTCCCTTTTGTCCACATTGGAATCTTCTATATTCTTGTGCTATCGGGTATTCCTAGGTTGATATTCTAGTTCTAGTTCATTACACAAAATCTAATGTACGATAAGGTTTAAGAGTTTAATTATGCCTCTCTATGTCAATATTTAAGAATTTCTTTGATTCAAAATCCTAAAGTTTGATAAATAGCTTCTAGAGGCTAAGAAGAAAGAAAAAAAGTAACTTCATTGAGGAGGTAATTCACTATTCAAATCATATAATTTAATCTAAAACACATGAAATCTTTCTTTATATATACACACAAGTACCATATAAAGATATTTTGGTAAAACTTGTAATGCTCTATATCTGTAATATGATTTAACTTTAGGGATGTATACATGCATATATTTTCTATGTTAAAACATATGTTCTGTATATGACTTTAAACAGCATGAATCATAATCTTTCACTGAACTTATCAGAGTTATTAATTTAGGGATATTACTTTCAATGTAATATTTCACCGTCATTGGTGAGGTAGTCTGAGGAATATTCATTACATAAAATAGATAAGATTTATGATCTGATTCTCCCATGCAAATACAATATTCTCTGAGAAATTTAACAAATGGGGATAACATGACTATGCTTCATAAATATTAAATTTAAGTATTATATTTACATGTTATATTCCAATGCTAAAATTCTGATAAGATTCCTCTTCTCAGGTTAAAATCTCTTGGTAGAATTCTAGGCATTAAGTTAAGATGCAAAAGGAAGTTCTACAGTATTGAGATCTAGGACCTCAAAGTTGTTTGTGTTTAGGCACTTGGATCATTTCTAGTGGACACTTTATAATTACTGTATCACTAATTATCAATTTACTATTTTCCTATATATGTTCATATATATGTATATAAATATATACTTATATTCACATACTGATATTTGTATATATAATGTATGTGTGTAAACGTATATATATGTGTATGCATATATATATGTGTGTACATATATACATATGAGAGAGAGAATTTTTATACTGACTCGTTCAAGAAACTATTATAAATGTAAACTTCTTGGACTAGAAGAGTCAGCGATAGTGGATAAAATGTATCAGTTCCTCAGAATTAGAAGTCTGAATCTGGAAGTAATCAAAGGCTTTCATCAGGAATGGCTAACCTGTGTGCTATTTATCAACTACCTCGATATTCCATTATCTGGAATAACAGGATTCTTTTTTTTTTAATTTTTTAATGTTAATTTTATTTTTGACAGAGAGACAGAGCATGAGCAGGGGAGGGGCAGAGAGAGAGGGAAACACAGAATCTGAAGAGGCTCCAGGCTCTGAGCTGTCAGCACAGAGCCTGACGCGGGGCTCGAACTCACAGACTGAGAGATCATGACCTGAGCCAAAGTCGGACGCTCAACTGACTGAGCCACCCAGACACTCCCGGATGAACAGGATTCTTAAAAGTATAGGTGATATATTTACCATGCATCCTTACTCTCAATCAAATTATAATAATCATGGTCACCATTTAAATCTGCTTAATAACTTTTAAAAAGAATTTGAGAATAATGCATTATGATAATGCTTAATAACATCTTGGGACTCCAGGGTGGCTAAGTTGGTTGAGCATCTGACTCCTAATTTCCACTCAGGTCATGATTCCAGTTCAACCCCACTTTGGGCTCCCCTCTGAGCATTAAGTATGCCTAGGATTCTTTCTCTCCCTCCTTCTGCCCCTCTCCACCACTTGCACATGCTCACTCTCTCTCAAAATAGACTTAAAAACTCCAAAGGGATTTGACACTTTAACCAAGAAAATGCCTCATGCATTTGGGAGCATCAACTACTGTGAGTTACCAAGCAAAATTAACCAAAACTTAGTCACAATTCAGGAGAAAAAAATCTCTGTGTAACTGATATAACATGAAAGTGTAGAAGACTCAAAACAACAGACTTTAGTATGCATAATTGCATACTGTAATGCAATTATCCAACTGCCATATATTTCCAGATTCTGCACAAATGTAAAATAAAATAGTGTCATTTTAACAAATAACTAAAGGTGGAGTATAGCCTGGGAACAGTTGTCTGATTCCTATCTTCACTTTAAAACATTAAGGAGGTTACCAAGCTAAAGGGGTGAATGTGCCCCCCAGGGAGTAGACAAAATGTCTGAAGACATTTCTGATTATCATGACTGGGGGTTTGACTTTATCTAGTGGATAGAGGCCAGGGATACTGCCAGTCCATCAATGAACAGAACAACCCTCACAACAAATGTCAATAATGCTGAAGTTGATAAACCATGGTAAAGACAATAGTTAAGCAGAAAATCACTACTTCATAGGTCTTTTTTTTTTCCTGAAAGAAAGAGGGTTACGTTTTTTTCCTTGAATCAAATATGGTGGTTACAAGAAGAGTGATTGCAACAATACATTTCCCCATCCCATTTATAGATAAAATTGAGTTAACCTAAAAAGTGTAGGTAGATGGTATTTATAACATATACTGATATTTTATAATATTAATAACTAAATTTAGATAAATAAAATAATATAAAAATTAGTACTGTCATACTATTTAAGAGAGAAATATGTTTCTTATGGTTCTTAGATAGAGTCATTTATTCTAAGCAAATGATGAAATTGAAAGGATATGAAATTGACAATATAGTGATAACTGATTTACTAAATGTATTTCAACTTAATATTGCAAACAATTCTAAAATTAACAGAAAACTAAAAGTGCTTGAAGCTAGCATTTTGTATACAAATCTGTATACTTACTAGTGGTGCACACACATGTTCTATTAACATTCCTGTAATAGCTGACAAAGGAAAAAATACCATACTAACAAACATGCATAGGTATTGACATAAATATGTTCATAATAACAAACTTACCCTTTGTTAGACACAGTTATGATGTCATCCGAACAGTGCTTTAGGCTGTAAGGAAAAGAAAAGGTTTGTCAAATACTGCACCTAAATAATAATTATAGCAATATTTAGATTTTTCATAATTTGAGTCATATTTGATTAATTATAATTAAAAGCCGGCATGATTTTCCCTCAAAAAAATGTAACATAGTATTTTCTATGTAATAACAAACTTCTGATGAGCAAACTTAAGATTAAAGTCACCAAACAAATTTATCCAGATAGATGTAATATTAATTTATTACTTTTTAAAGTTGTGTTTTACATGCATAAGTACGTTTTTTGAAAAAAGAATTAACTCTACACTTTTTTTTAAGTCAATGATCATAAGGTATATTTTACTAAATTAGATCTTTATTTAACCTTATATTAATTTTTAAGACCTTAAACTTAGAATATGATGGCATACTTCCAAATAATATTTTTAGTATATGTGCTGCCAAGGCGGGCTCAAATAATATTTTTAAACACTTTAGAAACTAGTATTGACACATTATTTGCTAATAAACAAATTATTGTTTGTACTCCCAAATATGAGATTTTTCCATCTCCCAATAATATTCCATATTCCTTAGAATTTTGTTTCTATTTGTGCTTATGTGTATGTTCCTATGTAGATATGAATAGTCACCTGATGGATTGGATTTTAGCAGAGATGTGTGTTTGTGTATATGTACCTTTATGTGTTTGTGTGTGGATATGAAAAGAGTTTTGTGATGGATTAAATTCACTTGATATTATGGGTTATATGAGAATATCATTTTTAATTAATGCAGTACATAGTAGCTTGAATGTATACCTAGAACTAGTTTGATGATCTATCTTCATAATTTAAAATAGAAAATAAAATTATTCCTCTTAGAAGTTTCATTTTCTAGCATACCTTTTTCCTTTGTGGAAACATACATTCTGCTATAACTACCATTATGTTGGCTGGATTATTATGAAGTTAATGCATAGAGACATTATGTCACCCAAATTTCTCAACTTTAGAGATCCCTGTCTCTCAGTTTCAGTGTCAAGCTTCCTATTCTATTAACTTTATTTTTCCCTCCTTGAAGTAAAAGAAGGTATTTGAATCTTCTATCGAGTGAGAACAGCTCACCAATCACTGCCCGCATTCCAGAGAAGCATATTTTATATGAAGTTGGAAGATGTAGGAAAAAAATTAGTATTTTCTTATTATGTTTTGGGGTGGTAGAGATAATTATCCTCCTTTGATATATTTCAAATTAATTTAAAAGTCTTTTGTATATGTTTAAACCAACTGTTACTAAATATATGGGGTGGTGCATGTTAATTCCATTTAAAGTCATGCCCAATGGCAAAAAATAAATAAATAAATAAAAGTGTGCTACTATGAAATCCTTATATTTGGCAGCATTTTGTAGCTTAGACTGTAAGTCTTATGTTAGGCTTAATGGTTATTTTTTTGAGTTGAATGTTTTGAGAACATTTTTTCTATATAATATTCTACATATACATTTTTAATGCCAAAGATTGTTAAGGGAAATTATTTCTTACCCCGTAGTTGTAACAGTGGAATATTTCCCTTACGCATGCAAAATAGCTAGGTTTTAAAGAATGAAGAAACTAAGCAACAAAAATATTTCTAGAATAAAATCACCTAGAGGCTTTTCCTCTTTTTTGGTGCCTCCCATTTTAAATACCTATGCAGACATCTATGGCTACATCTACATCTACATGTACAGCTCTATCGATCTCTACTATCTATCATAGTCTATGAGTTTCTTCTCTAAATGGTTATATTTATGCTCCAAAAAACAAATCTTTAGAATGTCCTAACACACTCGCACGCACACACACACACACACACCCGTATACAATGAATACAATCTATTAACAGGTTAGTAAAATTTGCTCGTGGGGGGTAAAAAGGTTTTTTTTTCCTCAATTTTTAACGAAACCTCCTATCCTCAAGGAAAAAAAATAACATACATATAGCTGGAGAGAAAATATTTGGACAGAAAAAGCATTTAAATCCCTGAATAAATATATGTTAAATAAATCTAATAGAAATTTTAAGAGTACTCAGCAAGTGAAAAAAACTTTATTAAAGTTATTCAAATTATCTAGAGTTATTTAAGTCTACATGAAGACTTTCATTTAAAACAAATACACAGACAAAGAGCTGTCTGCTGTCCTTATTTAATAATTTTCAAAGGAAATATCTCCATTTTTTCCCATTGAATAATAATATATATTGATTTTAATAATACATAAGAAGAATACAGTAAGGTTAATCTGAGGCTACATACTAACATCATTTGTTTATACTAGTGGACACTGGCATAGATAATATATAATTTTAGAAGAATTGCTAAACTATTTCTCTGTTATGATTATATCAAAGGTAGAAGATATGAAATATAAAACGAGATTGGATCAGTGATAGTTTCATCAGGGTGATGAAGGCTTATGCCTTTTTCTAAGGTAGAGGGAGAATGCCTCTTGAATAGAGAAAAAGTATGCTAGGTTTTTTTTTCTATAAGGGTATTTTGCTCAGAATAATAGCATTATGAATACCTGAATGTTCCCAATGTTTCACAGCGTTGGGGACACTATTTTGCAATTTTGATTGCACATCAGATTCAATAGAGGACTTTAAAAATCACTAATACTTTCATAATTTTTAAAGCATCCCTCATCATTTCCTGTCAATTATGAAGAGTGCCAGATTATAGAGCTATGGGTAAAAGTATTACATGGTAAAAAATTATTGCATGGAAAATAATTTTCTTTGAAATTTAGTTTTAAAAATTAAACACCATTTTCTGTAGTGTCTACACATACCAAATATTTACTTCATGATTCATAATTTTAAAAACTCACTTATAAAAACTTAATCAACTCAGAAAATGATACCAGTGGTAACCACTTAATGGATGTCTATATGAAAATGTGTTCTCATTTTATACCATAATATACTATACCTCCTTAATCTTTGAAATGTCTCTATTTCTTAATTCAATTAGAAGTTAGCATTCCAAATATAATGTTTAACATATTTTATCATTGCGTACAACTATTTAGTACTGAAGACATCAGAAAAAATAGTTCTTTTAAAATTTCGCTTCTCAGTGATTTCTTATATCTATGAAACGGTCTGAGGGTTGTTTTGGTCTCAGGTAATTTAGTGTGTGTGTGTGTGTGTGTGTGTGTGTGTGTGTGTGTGAATATATTTCATTTTCTTAATCTTTAATCCCTAAAAATTATTGATACAGAATTTGTATATCCACTTTTTAAATTTTGGATTGACTACTATTGTTCATCCTAGAAGACACTGTCATGTAACCTTCCTAAACTTAAAATGAGCCCATTGACCCTAAATACCAAACAAAAAACAAAAAACAAATTGATTCACAGCGTATCTTAATGAGTGACCTATCTTGACTTATGATACATAACAGCTTACAGATATGAAAAACATAATTTACCATGAAGATACATCACTATATATATAAGTGTTATATAGTTTCATGGGTACAAAAATCAGCTAGCCCATTACATTTTTATGAACATTTATTAGGATTACTATACAATATATGCAAAAGTGAAATCAGAAGTAAATGGATTATTTGCTATTTACTATTGTTCCTCAAAGATGTCTGTTCTTTCTCTGCAACTTTCTCTGCTACATTTTAATGTCTAGACTAGTGAAATACACACTAAAGCACAACATATATATATATATACATATATATATATATGTATATATATACACATATATATATATATATATATATATAGTTTTTTTCTAAAGTTGTGTATATAGTATTTATCTACATTTAAGGAAATATTTTGAACAGATCTAACTTATAATAATTGAATGTAGTCTTATCTTTATGAAATTTATTCTTAAATTAACTTCCCTAATTTTCACACCATTATGAATCTTTGCTTTTTTTCTAGTAAGAATTGATATTTAACATACAGCTTTCCTGGAAATATATATGAATACCTAATTACCCCAGGTAATAATGAACAACAACTTTATGCTCTTTATATATATTTTCTTCATAACATAAAATCAGTTCAACAAGACATATTTAGGCAACCAGAAAATGTCTTGGACTTTCAAAACAATAGGACATTTTTTTCTGAAGATGTTATTTTTTAATTTTAGTTTACTTTCAAATGCATAGCGAAGCAACCCATAAATTCTTATTGTTGCTTTAAATAGGAACTTTACCATGGTTTCCATTAAGTAATTTAGTTTCTAATACTGTTGATGTCACAGATCTGGAAAATGAGGACCTCAGGTGTTCTCTATACATTTTAGGATTGTTCAAGTATTTAAAACAACCCAGAAATTTGAGGTTGAACACATCAAGGTGATGTCTGGGTTGTTTGTTTTGTTTTTGCTACATCTTCTCCCATGTGTACCTTTTAGGGTCTCGTACCTACTAGTTAATGTATATATTTTAAAAGTTCTATCCAAAAAAGTAGCACTCTTTTACCTCCAGTGGGATTAAGATAAGTATGCATGTATCCATTTCACAGACTATGTCAGCCAAAAATGTGTTTTTCAATACAAAATAAGTTCTATACTATTGAACAGTGTATTGGTCCTACTGTTCTCAATTACAATACACATTTAAAGTTATACATCAGGATGTAACTCAATTTACACTAAACAAAAACATTGTCTTCTAAATGCTATTTATAAAAATGCATTGTGATATTCAGAAATCATCTATATTAAGTTTTTAAAAGTACTCTTCGGGGAATTTTTCATAGAATATCATTAGTAAAAGCAACCGTTAAGTATCTGTCTTTCTTATAAAATTTTGTTTCATTGTCGAGTGGCAGAGAGAAAGAGAAAGAGATGAGGAATATCACTAAACATTTTGAGTCAGATGTTTGTTTAATGTTCTAGTCCCCTTTTGTCATTAAAGAGAAGGAAGGATGAAGAATAATGTTTCAATAGTTTCTTAATTTTAATTAATATATTTGGTAACACAAATGTATTTTCTTCATAACATAAAAATCATTTCAACAAGACATAAATAGACAACCAGAAGATGTCTTGGGCTTTCAAAACAATAGGACATTTTTTTCTGAAAATACTATTTTTTAACTTTAGTTTACTTTCGAATGCATAGCAAAGCAACCCATAATTCTTATTGTTGGTATTAAATAGGAACTTTACTATGATTTCCATTAAGTAATTTAGTTTCTAATACTCTTGATGTATTAGTATGGTCATGCAAAAGATATGTGAAGTGCCTTTAAATTTAGATAGAGATGCCATAAATAATTTTTGAAAAGTATTTATTTCACAACATTTTGTATAATTGATATTAAATTGTTCATTTATAGAAACTGTATGGCCATGTTGTCTTTGCTAAAAATAAGTTGAAACACATATTCAGGAGCATACAAAGATAGGATGCTCTCAGTTTTATAAATGTGCCTTTTAAAAGAAAATGCTTGAAGAGCTTAGAAAACTTTAAGTTTCAATGTACCAAACTGATTGGTAATGTTTATATTTGCCTTAAACTTCACCAACCTCAATATATTTAAACCTTAAACTCCTCACTACATTGCCTTATGAAGACAAAGTCCATCACTGTAATTCCCCTGCAATCAATGAGACTTTCACATTGGAATTTCAAGTTTACCCCCTTTATTAAATATTGTTAAATTTGTGTGTATATATATATATATATATATATATATATATATATACATATATATATACATATATATATACATACTGTTATATGTCATCAGAGAACCAGTGAAGCAACCTGAATTTAATGGGACAAAATTCTGGAGAAAGTAGCACTACAGAGGATGAGTTGACATTCTGCAGTGGCTTTTTTTCCTCAAGGGATTACCTGATTCTAGGAAAAAACTACCAGGCTGAAGATCCAGGCAAAGATCTGGACAGAACATGACTAAAAAGAATAAGAGAAACTAACAATGTATGTGCCTGCATGTGTGTGTTTACTCTCTCAAGGACTCGAATCTTTTCAATTACTCATAGGCTGTGCTTAATTTGTATTCACTTAATTGGACATAAGTAATAAAAGAGCATGTTTCCAAATGTGGTGATGACTGTGTGGGATGATGTAATATCCGTTAATAGTACATATGATAAATGTTCTAGTTCTTCAAAAGATTACTTCTTCATTGTGACCAGTGGATTACCAGTCCGTATTTGCTTCCAAGTAACCATGGAGTCCTAAGTTACCAAGTAACTTTTTTGATTATCAGTTTCTTGACAGCAAAATGAAAATCCCAGTGTTGTTAAATACTTTATAAATAACCCTATTTAAAAGAAAACTATTATCATTACTATCGGTGTTATTATTATCATTTGATTATTACTAAAAGAAGACTGTATTTGGCAGGTATAATTCTAGATAGATAAACACATATTATTCAGATAGCCAATATTCAGCATGTATTAGGATGGAAACGTAATCTAAATAAATTTATCCTTTAGATTAAAGAATTATAAATGACAATGAATTGTACTTTATGGGCTTTTCGTTAATAATTTATTTCATTTTGACTTAGATTCCACCTACACCTGCCTAAAGAACCCAGAAAACCGCCAGAGGATTAGCAGAACGGAGTCTCCGGAGTCAAGCGCAGACTAGAGGCCCACGGAAGAGGGTAGGAAGGGCAGCGAGGCGGTGCGCGCTCCACGGACTGGCGGGAGGGAGCCGGGGTGGAGGGGCGGCTCGCCGGCCAAGCAGAGCCCCCGAGTCTGGCTGGCAAAAGCGGAGGGGCCGGACAGACTGTGTTCCGACAGCAAGCGCGACTTAGCGTCTGGGAGGTCATAAGTTAACAGCTCTGCTCGGAAAGCGGGAAGGCTGGAGGACAAAGGGAGGGAGAGCTGCTGAGCCCCCGGACGGCAGAGCTCAGCTTGGCGGGGAACAAAGGCGCCAGCGCCATCTCCCCCGCCCATCCCCCAGCCAAAATCCCAAAGGGAACCAGTTCCTGCCAGGGAACTTGCTCGCTCCGCGCAAACACCCAACTCTGTGCTTCTGCGGAGCCAAACCTCCGGCAGCGGATCTGACTCCCTCCCGCTGCCACAGGGCTCCTCCTGAAGTGGATCACCTAAGGAGAAGCGAGCTAAGCCTGCCCCTCCAGCCCCCGTGCACCTTGCCTACCCACCCCAGCTAATACGCCAGATCCCCAGCAACACAAGCCTGGCAGTGTGCAAGTAGCCCAGACGGGACACGCCACCCCACAGTGAATCCCGCCCCTAGGAGAGGGGAAGAGAAGGCACACACCAGTCTGACTGTGGCCCCAGCAGTGGGCTGGGGGCAGACATTGGGTCGGACTGCGGCCCCGCCCACTAACTCCAGTTATACACCACAGCACAGGGGAAGTGCACTGCAGGTCCTCACCACGCCAGGGACTCTCCAAAATGACCAAACGGAAGAATTCCCCTCAGAAGAATCTCCAGGAAATAACAACAGCTAATGAACTGATCAAAAAGGATTTAAATAATATAACAGAAAGTGAATTTAGAATAATAGTCATAAAATTAATCGCTGGGCTTGAAAACAGTATACAGGACAGCAGAGAATCTCTTGCCACAAAGATCGAGGGACTAAGGAACAGTCACGAGGAGTTGAAAAACGCTTTAAACGAATTGCAAAACAAAATGGATTCCACGATGGCTCGGCTTGAAGAGGCAGAGGAGAGAATAGGTGAACTAGAAGATAAAGTTATGGAGAAAGAGGAAGCTGAAAGAAAGAGAGATAAAAAAATCCAGGAGTATGAGGGGAAAATTAGAGAACTAAGTGATACACTAAAAAAAAATAATATACGCATAATTGGTATCCCAGAGGAGGAAGAGAGAGGGAAGGGTGCTGAAGGGGTACTTGAACAAATTATAGCTGAGAACTTCCCTGAACTGGGGAAGGAAAAAGGCATTGAAATCCAAGAGGCACAGAGAACTCCCTTCAGACGTAACTTGAATCGATCTTCTGCACGACATATCATAGTGAAACTGGCAAAATACAAGGATAAAGAGAAAATTCTGAAAGCAGCAAGGGATAAACGTGCCCTCACATATAAAGGGAGACCTATAAGACTCGTGACTGATCTCTCCTTTGAAACTTGGCAGGCCAGAAAGGCTTGGCACGATATCTACAGTGTGCTAAACAGAAAAAATATGCAGCCGAGAATCCTTTATCCAGCAAGTCTGTCATTTAGAATAGAAGGAGAGATAAAGGTCTTCCCAAACAAACAAAAACTGAAGGAATTTGTCACCACGAAACCAGCCCTACAAGAGATCCTAAGGGGGATCCTGTGAGACAAAGTACCAGAGACATCACTACAAGCATAAAACATACAGACATCACAATGACTCTAAACCCATATCTTTCTATAATAACACTGAATGTAAATGGATTAAATGCGCCAACTAAAAGACATAGGGTATCAGAATGGATAAAAAAACAAGACCCATCTATTTGCTGTCTACAAGAGACTCATTTTAGATCTGAGGACACCTTTAGATTGAGAGTGAGGGGATGGAGAACTATTTATCATGCTCCTGGAAGCCAAAAGAAAGCTGGAGTAGCCATACTTATATCAGACAAACTAGACTTTAAATTAAAGGCTGTAACAAGAGATGAAGAAGGGCATTATATAATAATCACAGGGTCTATCCACCAGGAAGAGCTAACTATTATAAATGTCTATGCGCCAAATACCCGAGCCCCCAGATATATAAAACAATTACTCATAAACATAAGCAACCTTATTGATAAGAATGTGGTCATTGCAGGGACTTTAACACCCCACTTACAGAAATGGATAGATCATCTAGACACACAGTCAATAAAGAAACAAGGGCCCTGAATGATACATTGGATCAGATGGACTTGACAGATATATTTAGAACTCTGCATCCCAAAGCAACAGAATATACTTTCTTCTCGAGTGCACATGGAACATTCTCCAAGATAGATCATATACTGGGTCACAAAACAGCCCTTCATAAGTTTACAAGAATTGAAATTATACCATGCATACTTTCAGACCACAATGCTATGAAGCTTGAAATCAACCACAGGAAAAAGTCTGGAAAACCTCCAAAAGCATGGAGGTTAAAGAACACCCTACTAACGAATGAGTGGGTCAACCAGGCAATTAGAGAAGAAATTAAAACATATATGGAAACAAACGAAAATGAAAATACAACAATCCAAACGCTCTGGGATGCAGCGAAGGCAGTCCTGAGAGGAAAATACATTGCAATCCAGGCCTATCTCAAGAAACAAGAAAAATCCCAAATACAAAATCTAACAGCACACCTCAAGGAAATAGAAGCAGAACAGCAAAGGCAGCCTAAACCCAGCAGAAGAAGAGAAATCATAAAGATCAGAGCAGAAATAAACAATATAGAATCTAAAACAACTGTAGAGCAGATCAACGAAACCAAGAGTTGGTTTTTTGAAAAAATAAACAAAATTGACAAACCTCTAGCCAGGCTTCTCAAAAAGAAAAGGGAGATGACCCAAATAGATAAAATCATGAATGAAAATGGAATGATTACAACCAATCCCTCAGAGATACAAACAATTATCAGGGAATACTATGAAAAATTATATGCCAGCAAATTGGACAACCTGGAAGAAATGGACAAATTTCTAAACACCCACACTCTTCCAAAACTCAATCAGGAGGAAATAGAAAGCTTGAACAGACCCATAACCAGCGAAGAAATTGAATCGGTTATCAAAAATCTCCCAACAAATAAGAGTCCAGGACCAGATGGCTTCCCAGGGGAGTTCTACCAGACATTTAAAGCAGAGATAATACCTATCCTTCTCAAGCTATTCCAAGAAATAGAAAGGGAAGGAAAACTTCCAGACTCATTCTATGAAGCCAGTATTACTTTGATTCCTAAACCAGACAGAGACCCAGTAAAAAAAGAGAACTACAGGCCAATATCCCTGATGAATATGGATGCAAAAATTCTTAATAAGATACTAGCAAATCGAATTCAACAGCATATAAAAAGAATTATTCACCATGATCAAGTGGGATTCATTCCTGGGATGCAGGGCTGGTTCAACATTCGCAAATCGATCAACGTGATACATCACATTAACAAAAAAAAAGAGAAGAACCATATGATCCTGTCAATCGATGCAGAAAAGGCCTTTGACAAAATCCAGCACCCTTTCTTAATAAAAACCCTTGAGAAAGTCGGGATAGAAGGAACATACTTAAAGATCATAAAGGCCATTTATGAAAAGCCCACAGCTAACATCATCCTCAACGGGGAAAAACTGAGAGCTTTTTCCCTGAGATCAGGAACACGACAGGGATGCCCACTGTCACCGCTGCTGTTTAATATAGTGCTGGAAGTTCTAGCATCAGCAATCAGACAACAAAAGGAAATCAAAGGCATCAAAATTGGCAAAGATGAAGTCAAGCTTTCGCTTTTTGCAGATGACATGATATTATACATGGAAAATCCGATAGACTCCACCAAAAGTCTGCTAGAACTGATACATGAATTCAGCAAAGTTGCAGGATACAAAATCAATGTGCAGAAATCAGTTGCATTCTTATACACTAACAATGAAGCAACAGAAAGACAAATGAAGAAACTGATCCCATTCACAATTGCACCAAGAAGCATAAAATACCTAGGAATAAATCTAACCAAAGATGTAAAAGATCTGTATGCTGAAAACTATAGAAAGCTTATGCAGGTAATTGAAGAAGATATAAAGAAATGGAAAGACATTCCCTGCTCATGGATTGGAAGAATAAATATTGTCAAAATGTCAATACTACCCAAAGCTATCTACACATTCAATGCAATCCCAATCAAAATTGCACCAGCATTCTTCTCGAAACTAGAACAAGCAATCCTAAAATTCATATGGAACCACAAAAGGCCCCGAATAGCCAAAGTAATTTGGAAGAAGAAGACCAAAGCAGGAGGCATCACAATCCCAGACTTTAGCCTCTACTACAAAGCTGTCATCATCAAGACAGCATGGTATTGGCATAAAAACAGACACATAGACCAATGGAATAGAATAGAAACCCCAGAACTAGACCCACAAACGTATGGCCAACTCATCTTTGACAAAGCAGGAAAGAACATCCAATGGAAAAAAGACAGTCTCTTTAACAAATGGTGCTGGGAGAACTGGACAGCAACATGCAGAAGGTTGAAACTAGACCACTTTCTCACACCATTCACAAAAATAAACTCAAAATGGATAAAGGACCTGAATGTGAGACAGGAAACCATCAAAACCTTAGAGGAGAAAGCAGGAAAAGACCTCTCTGACCTCAGCCGTAGCAATCTCTTACTCGACACATCCCCAAAGGCAAGGGAATTAAAAGCAAAAGTGAATTACTGGGACCTTATGAAGATAAAAAGCTTCTGCACAGCAAAGGAAACAACCAACAAAACTAAAAGGCAACCAACGGAATGGGAAAAGATATTTGCAAATGACACATCGGACAAAGGGCTAGTATCCAAAATCTATAAAGAGCTCATCAAACTCCACACCCGAAAAACAAATAACCCAGTGAAGAAATGGGCAGAAAACATGAATAGACACTTCTCTAAAGAAGACATCCGGATGGCCAACAGGCACATGAAAAGATGTTCAACGTCGCTCCTTATCAGGGAAATACAAATCAAAACCACACTCAGATACCACCTCACGCCAGTCAGAGTGGCCAAAATGAAGAAATCAGGAGACTATAGATGCTGGAGAGGATGTGGAGAAACAGGAACCCTCTTGCACTGTTGGTGGGAATGCAAATTGGTGCAGCCGCTCTGGAAAGCAGTGTGGAGGTTCCTCAGAAAATTAAAAATAGACCTACCCTATGACCCAGCAATAGCACTGCTAGGAATTTATCCAAGGGATACAGGAGTACTGATGCATAGGGGCACCTGTACCCCAATGTTTATAGCGGCACTCTCAACAATAGCCAAATTATGGAAAGAGCCTAAATGTCCATCAACTGATGAATGCATAAAGAAATTGTGGTTTATATACACAATGGAATACTACGTGGCAATGAGAAAAAATGAAATATGGCCTTTTGTAGCAACATGGATGGAACTGGAGAGTGTGATGCTAAGTGAAATAAGCCATACAGAGAAAGACAGATACCATATGGTTTCACTCTTATGTGGATCCTGAGAAACATAACAGAAACCCATGGGGGAGGGGAAGGGAAAAAAAAAAAAAAAAGAGGTTAGAGTGGGAGAGAGCCAAAGCATTAGAGACTGTTAAAAACTGAGAACAAACTGAGGGTTGATGGGGGGTGGGAGGGAGGGCAGGGTGGGTGATGGGTATTGAGGAGGGCACCTTTTGGGATGAGCACTGGGTGTTGTATGGAAACCAATTTGACAGTAAATTTCATATATTAAAAAATAAAAAAAAATAAAAAAAAAAAAATTTATTTCATTTTATTTATTTTAGGTTTTGAAATTTCTCCAATTTGCATAGGTAAACTGTGAAACAATTTGATTGCTTTGTTGTCATTTTCATTGTATCACATACTTAAATTGGACTTTATTTTGCAAAACTGTTTTGCAAGAATTTATTCATACCTTTGAAAAAGCATATCATTACTACTGTGTAAATAATCTCTGCTTCCCTATTATTCCAGGATTCCTTTATTTATTTATTTATTTACCATATGTATAAGACATTCCACCATCACATATTTATCAGGCCAGGTGTTCTTGCAGACCCACATGATGGAAGAGTGAAAAAAATTCTGTTATCATAAAGTGTATATTCTCTTCAAAAGATACTGAGAATAAAACACCTACACAAGATATGTAACAACAATCAGTAATTAAAATCGTGAGGTAAAATAAAACAAAGTAAGGTAGAGAGTAGGAGGGATTTCCCTTTTATACAAGATCATCAATGTAATACTCCTAGATACAATAGCATTTAAACAGAAGACCACGTCAAGTATGAGTACAAAGTGTTATAACTACTATAGTTTTGTAACCTGAAATAACCTTTAGTAATGTTAATTCTTTCTTACTTTTATTTAAAAATATTTCCCTTTGTTTTGTTTTTTTACTAGACTGTAATTTTATTGAGTCCTCCAGAACACAGAACACACACGCATACACACACAAAATGAAATTTACATTAGAATTATAACAATTTAGAATTTAGGGGCCAAGATGGCAAGGAGCATGGAAGTTTTTTTGTTTGTTTGGTTTTTTTTGCATCTCTAGTCCCTGAAATACAGCTAGATCAACGCTAAATCATCCTGCACACCTAGAAAACTGATTTGAGGATTAACACAACAATCTGTATAACCTGAACCAGAGAACTCAGCAGTTATGTGGGATGGGGGAGAAAGCCACGGAGGGCAGGGAGCTGTTTTTGCTTGCAGAGAGAGGACGGAGATTGGATGGAGATTCTATATTTTTTACTTTTTTGTAAATTTTTCAAATTCTGTTTTTTACTCCCATAATTTCATTATATTCTATTTCATTATATTCATTTTTTCAAATTTTCAAACATTTTCTTTCTTTTTTTCTTTTCTTATTTTTCCTTTTTTTCTCTACTCTATCAATCTCCTTTCAACAACCAGACCAGAAAACCCCTAGGATCTAGCATCCTTTATTTGATTTTTTGTGTTGTTTTTAATTTTTTAATTTTAAATTTTTTACCTTATTAATTCCTTTTCTTTCTTCAAAATGAAAAAAATGAAGGAATTCACCCCAAAAGAAAGAACAGGAAGAAATGACAGCCAGGGACTTAACCAACACAGATATAAGCAAGATGTCTGAACCAGAATTTAGAATCACAATAATAAGAATATTAGTTGGTTTACTCTGGGGTTAAGAGTATAATTTAGGAAGGATAAACATTTAGATACTAAATATGGCCAACTGGGAAACCTATCAATGTATTTTGTGAACATTCACTAAAAAGGGGAAGCCCAAGAAATGGCTAAATGAAGTTACTAATGGGAAAGTAATTAATAACTAATCCTTCATAGATAACCATATTCTTAAAAAAAAAAGAAGTTATTTATTGATGGACAGGCATCTTCAGTAGCATGCATAAATGGTTAAATAAAGATTTTGCCCCATTCAATTAGGTTTGGTAGATTGGGAAATTTGAGTATAGGTGACACATAATTTTACATTAGTATCAGGTATATGATATAGTGATCCAATGTCTCTATATATTATGCTATTCTCACAAGTATAGATATAATCAATCACCATACAACATAATTACAAAATCATTGACTATATTTCCTATGCTGTGCCTTTTATTCCCATGATTTATTCATACCATAACTGTAAGCCTACATCTCCCACTCCCCTCCACCTATTTTGTGCCTCTCCCCACATAAATAATACCTTCTAGGACCATCCATGTTGTTGCAAATGGCAAGATCTCATCCTTTGTATGGCTGTATAATATTCCTGTGTGTGTGTGTGTGTGTGTGTGTGTGTGTGTGTGTGTGTGTGTGTCTGTGCACACAGGCGTGTGTGTGTGTGTGTGTGTGTGTGTGTGTATACACTTTCCTTATCCATTCATCTCTTGATGGACTCTTAGGTTGCTTTCATATCTTGGCTATTGTAAATAATGCTGCAATAAACAAACATAGGGATACATATATTTTTCAAGTTAGTGTTTGCATTTTATTTGTGTAAATACTCAGTTGTGAAATTATTGGATCATATGGTATTTGTCTTTAATGTTTTGAGGAACCGCTATGCTGTTTTCTGCAGTGTTGTTATAGCAGCGGAATGAACGAAGGTAGTTTTTTTTTTAAATCTTACATTCTTATTATTGTTGGCTGAAGATGTTTATATGTCTTTAAATTTTCAGTGGAATGGCTACACAAATTTGAAAACTAAGGAAGGAACAGATTTTAATAATACGTCTCTTTACATAGAATGAATTCAGTAAGCATGAGGTGCATAATAGAATAGATTCTGGTTTGTACACTTGTGAAGATTGTCAAATAAGTTTTACTGTTATTTTCAGTGTCCCTCTGATTATGGTGACACCCAATATACAATCAAAAGTTTTATGTCATTCTGATGTATTCTAATCCAGGATTTCTCAAGTAGTATATAACAGATTTTTAGAGGCACCTACAATACTGATGTTCATACAAAGAGGCTGTGCCCCTTTATATGAATGTTTAAGAATACATTCAAGACCCAAAGGAAGGTCAAAAGTAAAGAACTAACTTTCCCAGCTTAACAATTTCAGAAATCCATCATCTGACTACTGCAAAGTAACCTTATACAAGAAAGTGGACCAATTAGCCCTG
The DNA here is from genome assembly GCF_046562875.1 of Panthera onca. NCBI lineage: Eukaryota > Metazoa > Chordata > Mammalia > Carnivora > Felidae > Panthera > Panthera onca. The sequence goes on from NC_138339.1 coordinate 182,751,040, forward strand.
TCACTCACAGACAGCTAAATACAAAATGGATTTAAGGTTAGAGCTCTGAGATAGATTTAATGCATGACTTAAACAGTATGTATTATGGTTCAGTGCTACATGAATGACTGGAATCTTTGGCACATTTCTGACAAAGTGACTGATGATTGGCAATGAGCTGTAAGGGGAATTTTGGCTTGATAGAAATGGGTCAATGTTCAGTGTTGTTCCTCTACTCAAATAGAAACAAACTCTAGAAAACTGTCAGAGCTTTATTTTATTTTATTTCTTTTTTAAAACTTAGTCTTAGTTCAGCCACATAGCAGCAGTTCGATACTGACAAACATGGAAGAATGTGGTCTTCCTGGTAAACAATGAAGAAACAATTTTTCTCAACAACTATAACGAAACAAAGCATTGAATAAGACCAGAAGACCTGGATCCTAACCATAGTTGTGACACAAACTGCCTGTGAGATAGGAAGTGAGTAACAGAGTCATTCATTTCCCACTTACAGAAATAGAAAAAGAGAAAATGACTAAATAACCATGAAGTTTCTTCATCTTAAAAAACAAAAATAAAAAAAACCATTATTCTATGTCTTAATTGCTTGCTTTTGTAACTCCAGTTGCTACATTACAGGATGAATTTTCAACAAAATGGTTCTTTCAGTTCAGTTTTGACTTTAAGCCCATGAGAAGGAATTATATGAACAATGAAACTATGGCAAACTCAAGTGTTTGCTTTTTTTTAAAGAATGCAGTAACAAAGATATTTTTTGGAATATGAAGATTATTCATTATAAGTTTACATGAGCTATTGAATCTATAATAATGTTTCACTTCTCAGAAATATTTTAAATAAGACAATATTCTTAAAGTAAAAAAAATAAAGGCTAAAATATATGAGCAGGATATATTTGCTTTTGTTTTTCATTCACATAGCATTTTATATCATTAATTAAATCTTCAAAACAACACTAAGAATATATCAAAATGCTAGTTCACTTTGAGTTACAGTTTAATGGCTCTCTTTAATCACAAGGGATCTGAATAGTTATTTATGCAACCTAATGGCTTAGAAATCTGTTTTAGATGAGGAGGTTTGGCTATCTGTTTTCCCATAAAAGTGAAAATAATTATTTCTGAAACTTAAATGTTCAGATTTAATCAAGTTTTTAAATGAAGTGTGGCAAAGTAACAGTATTGTAAAATTTTAAATAGAATGGTATCATCTAAATATGCTGGATGATTAAGCAAAAAATATTATGATGATAATATACAAAATCTATGTCATCAGCCAACAAGAGACAGCTTCTTGAAATAAGAAATAAAATTTTTATAGAGAACGGTAATAGTCATATATACATATATAGAATGGAATTTATATGTGTGTAACTGAAAGGAATGACCATATGTCCAAACTAGGTTAAAAATTAGAAGAGATATTTAAAGGTAGAACAGAGAAAGGTTATTATTATATAATGGAATATTTTCACTTCATTATTTTATTGAAAATCACTGATTAGATCTAAAATATTATCATTTAATTTTCTTTCTTTCTTAGATTATAAACCTTACAACCATCTATATCAAATCATTTTGTTACATTGAATGGGAATTGAGTATTTTTTAGATAGTTAATAATTTGGGAGCATGTTTGCCTCTCCTATCCCCATTATTTAGTCTACTACTGGTTAAGTCATAATAGGTGCTAAATACAATTAGTTATAGATTAATGCTAGTCATTTACTACCTTCTGATATCAGTGTACTTTAGTATCATCATGCATAAAGTAAGGGGAGCTTAATGAACAAGTAGTGATGTAATGCAATACATAACATATAAGAAAATATTTTCTATTATAGATCAATGTATATTTTATTCAGATATACATGTATATGTATTAATTATATTATATGCCTTATGGTCAAACATGATTGAAACATATGTATCATACTCTAAAATGAGACAAGGTAGATCCACTGATTATCTTTATTATTTTGCTAAAACATAATTTAGCTAAACTGTATGACAGATATGCTATTCTGAGCTGATTAAAATAGTCTGAATATATAATGAAATTGTAAATTATATCAGCAAATTTGGCCTAAAACTCAGATTCAGTTATGTAATTATTAGCATGTAAGCAAGACTCTACTTTATTATATATAAATGAGCTAGAGAGGAAGTAGGGATTTGATAACAAAAAAATTATCATATATATATAAATACGATGTTTTTAGATTTTGACCTTTAAAGTTACAACATTGTTTGCTCTATTTAATATATCTTTACTGCATTCAGAAAGGCCTACCTGATATGATCTGCTACATGTGTGTCTCCAATATGATTAAGACTATAAAAATGAACATTGCAGGATGTACAAATAACTATAAAATTAGCACTGTTAACAATTACTTTATTCCCATTATATTCACATTATTGATTGGTATGAGCATTTTCCTGAAATTCAGGCCATTTGTCTCCTAAATATACAAGTAAACTTTTTCTATTTCTATTTCTAATCTTAGAAAGTGTTAATTACAGAAAATGTTAATTAAATAGCTTTTATAATTTATATCTTATCCAATAAAATGCTTGGTACATTATCTGCTTCTCATAATTTAAATTTAAAAAAAATCCCGTGTTTTTTTCTTGCTGTATTTATTTTTTAATGCATTAATCAAATTTTACTTGGCCTTTAGATATGTCAACTAAATAATTGTATGCCAAAATTTCAGGTAGATGTTTTGACATATTTTCTGAAGTCTAGCTTGGCTGTGTTTATTCATGCTAGCTTTTTAGTCAACATGCCTCCAAATGAGCATTCCCACGATGTCAGGGAACAGGGCATAGATATCATAAAGGTACGTTATGACTGCAGAAAGTGAAATATTGTTCTCATGCTGCTATGAAGTGACATTCAAAATATATATTATTCATCCCTCACAATGAGCAAATTTAATTATATATTTTGATTCAACATTTCAAATGGATTAAAGTGGAACAGTCTTAAGTATGGGATTTAGCCTTGAAAATCCTGATGTGATGAACTCACTTCATTATATGTGAACACATGCTTATTGCATAATCTCTAATTCTCCTGTTTAAAAACATAAATGAAAAAAAGTCTAAAATAGCCCTTTGAAAATCCACAGCAATACATACAAGTATATTTGTTAATGTGTAGTGTATAGGTTCATTCTTTTTATATCACCTTCTATCTTTAGCTAAAAGGTGAAGAGCTGGTATCTCCATTACCACTGTTTTTTCGAATTTGACTTTATAACCTTGATACTTTAGGTATACCAGTATATCTAAAAACAGATAAGAATTTTTTTCTTCTCTCTGAATGCTAGGAAAAGTTATTGGGAAGATTTTGTCTTTCTGATGAAGCACAGCATTATAAAAAGAAAGGTTTTTGGGGACTGTCACAATTGATGTCTCCTTCTTTCTCTTCTTGAAAATCGTGATTTGAAATTAAAAATGCTAGTATGTATGCACACAGTCTAACCAGAATTTTATTAAAAATATCAGAAAATCTACTGGTAAATTTTAAATTATTCAATTGACACATTTTAATATTAAACAAACTTTGAAGATTTGTGGAGACACAAAGAACTTTGAAGATGTGTGGAGACACAAAGAACTTTGAAGATGTATGGAGACACACATAAAGCAGGAGAAAAGCACTAAAATATTTTTGTTTAATAGATTAACATAGAATTAATTAATTTGCCCACCTGAATAAAATCTACATGGAAATTTCCCTGAAGTAAGACAGATATATCACATCTTTCATTATGGGAACTGTGTTTAAAAGTATTTTATCAAGGGGAACCTGGGTGACTCAATCAATTAAGCATCCGAATCTTGATTTCGTGAGTTCAAGCCCCATAGTTAGGCTTTATACTGGCAGCACGGAGCCTGCTTGGAATTCTCACTCTCCCTCTCTCTCTTCCCCTCCCAACCTGTGCTGTCTCTGTCTTTCTCAAAATAAATAAACTTAAAAATTGTTTTATTAATAGCTTAAGACTGTTGAATTTTTCTGCATCATTATTTTAATTATTTTCTTTAATGTTTAATATATATTATTTTTGTTATTGTTATTATAATTGAATGCATACTATTTACTAGACATTATATTTTTTAAATCTTTCTAACAACTCTTTCAGACATTACCATAAGTATTTTAATATTTTTTAATGTGTGTTTGTTTGTTTGTTTGTTGAGAGAGAGAGAGAGAGAGAGAGAGAGAGAGAGACAGTGGGGAAGGAGCAGAGAGAGGAAGAGAGAGAATCCTAAGCAGGCTTTGCACTGTCAGCACGGTGAAAGCAAGAGTTTGGTGCTTAACTGACTGAGCCACCCAGGTGCCCTTACCATCACTATTTCATACATAAGTCTGAATGTTTAATGACAATTATGTTGCTATAATTACAAATATATAAGTTAATGGAGAAATAAATGAACATATATACATTTTTTGTATCATGTACCATGAATTACTGTAAGATTTTCAAAAATGTATAAATATGCCTAATTAAAAATTCAGAATTTTTCATTGCAATCTTAAAATATTTTATATATTTGCACATTCACTTAAAATGTTTTATCCAGAGAAAGCATGCAAAAAATTTGTTTAATAACATAATTTTTAAAATTATATTGCTTTTCTACTCATCATCTCTTTGGTTTGACAAGTTATTGAATTAATAGTAATATCTTGTGTCATCATAAACTTTTATTTGTATATACAGCACATTGGGGAAGTTATTTCTGGCTAAAATCTTGATCAGTATAATCCATCAGAATTATAAATAAACCAAATATACAATCAAATTTGTAACAATATTAAAAATATTAAAAAGCTAAAAAGAAATGTGAAATTGATTTTAGAAATATATTTTATTTAACCTTATTACTCAAAATGTTATAATTTATCATGTAAGTTTATAAAATTATTGAGAGTTTTTATGCTTTTTTTGTTTTTGTACTGTCTTTAAAATCATTTATGTACTGGACAGGTGAATACATTTCAATTCAGACTAGTTACATTTCAAATGTCTGATAACCAAGTGACTACTGCTTGACATATTGGACACTACCGGTCCTGATTAATGATAAAATTCTATTTAATTGCAACGTGTTAATCCTAATATTCAAGATAATGTGACCCTAAATGTCATACCTTTGAGGTGGACTTTCTTCAACCTAGACAGCTATTGGAGCTCATTAGTATGGTTGAAAGGACAGTGAAAATAGGTCATCATCTAGTTCCCTTACATAAAGTATCTCTCTAGCCTCCTCTTCTTAGAGTGTTATAGCCACTGAGAACTGATGCAATGAGAATTGTCAATGAGAATTGATACAAACATGTTTCCCTCTTTCATTCCACAGAGCATTTTATACATCACTCTTCTCTTATTTTCTTTCTCTTGTTCTGGTTACAAGCTGCCTTCTCAGAGAATCCATACTTTCAATGTTCTGCTGTTTTCCACGAACATTCCCATGGGAATTAATTCATTTCTTTTTCTACTTTTGTCCTACAGATTTCTGATAAATAAAAACCTCTGTTAATATGGTTTTTTAAAAAAATTCTGTCAAATAACTAATTGTTTATTTTTATGAGTATATATTTCCCAGACAAATTTACGAAAATATAATAACATTAACCATTTCAAATAACATAATTTTATTAACAAATAATCTATCCTGGGTGTGTGTATGTGTGTGTGTGTGTGTGTGTGTGTGTGTGTGAAGGATATTAATTTTAAAAAGTACACTCAGGTCCAGATATGCTTCACAGTGAATTAAAATTGTAGCCTGAATTGCTACAAACTTACAAGTATAAAAAATATTTTTACATGCAAATTGACATTTTAATTGTAGTACAGAATTCCTTTCCAAATTAAATAAAAATAAAATAATATTCTGTGATGCTCTGTAACCAGATCTTTACAATACCTAACTGGCATAGCCATAGGCATCTGTTAACTTCTTACTCCAAAAAGTGAAATTTTTTCCATATCGTAAGTTTTGCTTGATAAGCTAAATCTTACTTTCAATTTAAGGGTAATATCAAATAAGTTTTCTTTTTTACCCTTAATCTGAAAAATTAGGAATTCTGACTAAAAAAAATAATACTAAATAGAATTGGAATCAGTATTCTCCATAAAATAGCATTTCTTTTTATCTTAGATGATTAAATTGGGTGATCCAATTATTCAAATCTGTTCAAAAGTTAATTGGGTGATCCAATTATTCAGATCCATTCAAATCACAATGAACCAACATCCATCTTCAGACAAGGTAATGAAAATATAAAAATGATGCACTTCTAAACTCGTATACTTCACATACCTCCATGTTTTGTACTTCTCAAAATATTTTAATATTTTTTACATGTGGTTATTCAATAGCTAGAAAATGAATAAATCTCCCGAAACACACACATATATATACATAAAACATAGAGAAATAAATATTCACTGTAGCTCACTTAAACACTTGTATTTCTCTACCCTGCTTACCTCTAGAAAACAAGATAAATTAGTCTTTGATCTAGCAATCACACTTCTGGGTATATCCAAAGGACTTGATATCAGTATATCAAAAGATATCTGCACTCTCACGTCTATTACAGCAATAGTCACAGTAGCCAAGATATGGAAGCAATCTAAGTGTCTGTCAACTGATATATGCTTTTTTTTTGTTTAAAGGCAACACACACACACACACACACACACACACTCACTCACTCACACACAAAGGAATATTACTCAACCTTTAAAGAGAAGAAATTCTGCATTTGTGACCACATGAATAAACCTGAAGGATCTTATACTGAATAAATTAGGCCAGATACATAAAGACAAATACTGCACAATCTCACTTATATGAGGAATCTAAAGTAGTCACACTCACAGCCTTAATAACTTGAAATTACTAAATATGTAGAAGTTGACTTACTTTATTTTAGGAGTGTTATTATTGCCGTGCTGCCAACTGTTACAGACAGAAGGAAACTGAAGATCAAAATTGTTAGTTTTCCTTCCACATTGCTAGTAGCCCTGTAAGTTTGACAACTTATTATGTTTGCAGTATTTTTACTAATATTTTATATTGGAGTAAGCTTCTCATTTGGATTCTGTAGTGTATTATCTATGAATCTTTGTAAAAATAATTTTACATATAGAAGCTACATGTGCAATAATTTAATGAAAGCTAAGGATGTAAATCCTAAGGATCTAGAGATGAGTAAGACCATGCTCACGGTCCACTTCTGGAGGCCTGCAAAGTAAGCAGAAGACTATCATGCACTGTGAGTAGTTCTAAGCTGAAATCAATAGAAGGAACTAAAGATGTTCAACCTCTAAAAGGATAGGGAGTGGTTGGAGTCTAGAAAAAATTTTCCTGAAGTTAAGATTTCTCAGCTGAAGTGGGCAAAATGTTTCAAGATCCTATAGCCAGAGAGTATGAAAGTTTAAAGTTTAAGGAGTTCAGAACAGTCATGGAAAGTCACTGGCAACATAATAAGATAAGTGATAAGTAAGAAATAACACAATAATGAAAATATGATGATAAAATGTCAAAAGACATGTAATTTTGTTTCAAGGGAGAAATAATTACAATGTAATAAATGGACTATTTCTTTAAATATCTTTTCTACAAAGAATGCTAATATGTCCTTTCCTTTATCACTTACTCTAGAGAAATATGAACTATATTATTCTTTTTAGAGTTTCAATTATCCATGTTAAAGATATTTCACCTCCTTTCTGACTACATAAATGTTCCCCAGATGCTATCCATTTTTATTCCAGCAAAAGGAAGTTTCAATAATTCTTATGTAAAAATAAGTCCTGAGTAGCTTATCTAACTTCTTAGAATAATGAAATATAGGAAGAAGTTTCTGCATGGATATACTTTTTTTTTCTTTACATATTTTTCCAATAGGCAAATCTATTTTATATAGCAATGTCATTTTATTCAATTTTAATTTTTAAACAATTAACATATGAATACTGAAATATACTCATAAGGCAAAACAGAGAGGGGGCATAATAAAGATTTTCTTCTGTATTCTTTATACTAGGAATACAGAAATAGAAAAGCATGGCTTCAAAAACTCAGAGGAACTTGATAAAAACAGCTTACTGTGTTTAGCTTTTTACATTTCATAATCTGCATTAAATGAAACAATTTATTTATGTATTTGATCACATTGACATTCATCCATAGTGGAATTCAAAAACAAAATCAGGCTTGGATTTTTTTTTTTTTTTTTTTAGTTTTCTACTGCATGTATCAAACTAGCCAAGGATAACAAATTTAGAATGTTTATAGAACTCATCATAAATGTATCTGTTATTGAAGTTGATAAATGAACTTCTCAGCCCATTAAAGAAGAAAGGGATATCAGAGTATTATATTTGTTGCTTTTCATGGAATGTATTTAAAATGTTGAAAAATATCAAAGAATATCTCAATCAATGGCAAGACATACAAACTAATTTGGTGTTTTTTTATAAGAAAATTTTATCAAAACATATTATTATAAAAGTAGTACTTATTGGCTTTTTTCTAGTATATAAATTTAACACCAGAAACTCAAATCTATTTAAAGATATCTTCACTTATTGAAACAATGTTCTTGCAAAGTAGACTGTACTTATTGTTTTCCTAAAAATATAAGGACAAACTGCTCCCCATTCAGTTTATGAAATAAAATTAATTGTGTAGGCTTTCTCTTATCTGTGTGTATATGTGTACATGTGTGGGTATACACATATAACTGGAAAGAGTTATTTCAGTCATTTTAAAAGATAAAAAATTAACTATGCATGTTTAAAGATACTATATTTTGTGGTAAAAGTCTAGAAAACAAAACAAAAAACTTAAAATAAGTACAGTGATCATGTTGCTGGTAATAGTATCAATGTTTAAATGATTTGATAAAATTAAAAAAAAATATTTGCTTTATTGGTTACTACTGTGACATCTAGATTATGGTATAATATACCTAAAAGTCATTTGTTTAAAAATAAATTTTGGTAAAATGCTGACATCCAATCCTGTTAGATTGATTTGTTTTGTATTCTGAGGCAGTATGAACTGGACTGGTTTGAAGAGAGCCAAGGAACAATACAAACAGGATGGTGGTTTGAATATGAAGCCAGTTATATAGTTAGCTTTATGGCCTGGTATATTTTGAATTTAAGATATAATTTTAAATGGACAGAAATAGCTCCTATGCATTTAATTTCATGGAAATCCTTAATTTCATGGGTGTGCCTTAACAATGTACTATGTTCTAACTAGAGCTTGAAGCTTATTTTGGATATTGGATTGAAGATTTATTAAAGATAGATAGATTTATCCTTAAACATTACATTTTGATCCACCTGTATGTTTACGTGTATTAGAATATCATTCACTAAAGGTTTTGCGCTTATTTGCTATTACATGGCCAAAACATTTATTGGAACTATTATGATTTATTCATGTAAATGGCATGGGTCATGGAAAATTATTTTTCTGCTTAAGTGTCTGCTTAATTAAATTGCTGTTTTCCAGCACTTATTTTTTACTTCCATTTCTGTATAACAAAAATAATTTCTGTATTCATGTGGCATTTATTTGATTTTATTGCTAAAAATTGGTTAAATGTAAAATAAAGAAAATGAATTGAAATATATTTTATGTATATCAATTTGGAGACTAGATTTTTGTTTTGTTTTTGGAACTTTGGAGGAATCCTCAAGTTGACTCCTATTCTTCTAACAAGATTCAAAAAATCATTGATCTCATTCTTGCTTTCTGCTATTAAGATACTACAGGATAATAATCGTTTATATTTCCTCCTCCATGTCTGGAAATGTACATTTGCTCAAGACTTCTTTTAGTAAAAAAATCACATATAGAGTCTACAATCTTGTCCCCAAGCTGGCTTGTTATTGTATTCCGGACTTTTTAGTTAACATGGATATTTTTTTAAAGATAAAATATATTATGACTTTATATTTATTAATCACATTCAATAATACATCTTATTTTTAAAATACATAATTATTATTTGTATTGACCTTTTAACTGCACATCTTTAAACCAAGTCAAAAATCGAGTTCTCAAAAACCACCAACAAAATTACTTATTTGCTTTATCCTGCAACCTGCACAATAGTATAGTATGCTTTATTGTAGCAATAGTTAGAAGTCAAGAGTATTAGGTTATGTAGTAGAAATAAAAAAAATCTCTTCATGATGATATCATAGTGTGCATCACTCTTTCAGATCACTCTAGATCTGAAAGATCTACAATGTACAATAGTCCAAGTTTCCTAAATAATTTGCCACTCTCTTGAAAACTGGAGTAAAGCAAAACTCTCAGATCATCATATCAGAGGAAAAAGAATACATTTTGAGTGTTTATATTTATTGTCACCAATGAGCATATATTGAATTTTTAGTGTATTATGTAGACTATGTGCACTTAATGAACTTAATATATTTTAATTAATACGATTAAGGTTTTTAATATGTTAAAATTTCAATTCATAAGTTCATAGGAATATTTGTGGAAGTAAAACTGTTAGTTACTGTAAGAAATATATGGAAACAATTCATTATTATAAAAAGAGGTAATTAGAAAAAATTCAAGTGATTATCCTGTCCCTGCTTTATAGATTGTACCTCAGTGTAAACCCATGTGATTAGGACACAATCTCTTTATAAAAGTATTAAAGTATTACCGAAAACAAGAATGCTAACATTTTGCAAGCCCTCATGAATTAATGGAATAAAGAAATAATTGTCAGTGGTTTTGAATATCACTAAAAGAGAGACAACCAGACATTATGATCACTTTAATGGTCAAAATAATTTTTGAACAAAATTATTGCCAAAATATTAAGCCTGAATTTATCTAGACACTGGATTAACTATTAATTTACATGCAATTCAGGAAAAGAATATGCAAAATGACCACTGGTATGTAAATATCAAAAGCCAGACTGCTTATGTTATTAAAAGAAAATTATTTCTTCCATAAACATACATTTAGAAAAATATGTGGGTGAGGAAAATTATACAAAATAAAGGATACATGAGAAGCCATAATAACCAATTAAAATTTATAACCTTTGTCTGTTTGCCAATGACTATATATGGAGTGATAAGAAAGTCACTATGTTAAAATTTTTAGGTTTGTTAATGTTATTGTGGCAATAGATGAAAAAAACCTTCATTAAAAATGCCTTCTGGGGGCGCCTGGGTGGCTCAGTTGGTTAAGCATCCGACTTGGACTCAGGTCATGATCTCGCGGTTCGTGAGTTTGAGCCCCACACTGGGCTCTGTGCTGACAGCTCAGAGCCTGGAGCCTGCTGAGGATTCTGTGTCTCCCCCTCTCTCTGCCCCTCCCATGCTCATGCTCTGATGTTCTGTGTCTCACTGTCTCTCAGTAATAAATAAATGTTAATTTTTTTTTTTTAATGCCTTCTGAAGTACAATTACATAGTGTTAAAATTTGTTTGAAAATTATCTGGGATGGGGAGTGAATAGGCAGAGACATAGATGAAACAAAATTGTATCTTGATAATTACTGAGGCTGAAAGATTGACATATGAAGATTCATCATGCCAATCTATTTCATATATATTTGAGATATACCATAATATATATAAAAAATCTAGAAACATAAATATTTCTATACCACTAATAAGAACCCACTCAATGATAAATGCATTTTGCATTGCCTCTCTTATCCCAGCAGTTATAAACACATTTATTTGTATTTTAAAGTTAAAGAATATGTTAATTAAATCAAAAGTAAAAGTTCACAATTTAGAGAATCTATTAAATTGTGGGTTTAGCTGACATAAAAGCAATCGAAAGTGTCAATTGAACTTGGTTCCACTACCAGCTGCACTGTCTTTGGGGAAAAGAAGAAGGTGGCTGTTTGGAAGGGTAATTGTATCAAATTTCAGGATGCTCAGTCAGATATAACTCTTGGGCTTAGGACAATCATCATTCAGATCTCTCTTTTTAATTTCTATTTTTGTGTCTGTTTTCATTTTAATCCATTGTAAGTCTAACATTTTTGTTTATTAAGATACTTCTCTCTTTATTTTGTTTCACTCAAATAGCAATTGCTTTGACTTATTCTAATTCATAAATAGAAAAATCACACTGTCTGTAATCATTTTTAAAAATGTTCCATTGCTTTGCTTATTACTGAACATTATTTTCTTCAATTTATCTGGAAATATATAGAGTAAATGTTAAGCTAAGAAAATTATCATAATTTACATACATAATCTAAAATATAGGTGATGGAGTGCTGGGGCTCATTTGTACCTTTTAGACCATTAGAATTGTATCATTTTTTCTTTTATAGTTAAAACCCATTTCCAGATCTTCATGGAAAAAGAGAAGCCAAGTATTAAATATTATGCCTCATAATTCTAGTGAGCAATGACTACAATCTAGTTAAGAATATTAAATTTAACTGTCTTTGAGACTACTGAAGTAATATATATGATATATTATTTGGTCACATTAATGAACTTCTTATAATGAAATAAAAGTCACTTTAATTTATTTGCAAGACAATATTAAAGCAAGATCCACATGCAATTAGGTGTGCATTGGAAGTCTAAATTTTGACCCTGTCAAACAAACAAAATGGAAAAGTTTCTCTGTGAAACACTCTTCAAGAGCAATAAAAACATAAAATTCACAAAACCCAACTTAACCAAATAAATGGGAGTACTATGTTAGATAAACATGGGAAAAGTTATTATTGCATGATAATGACTGATTGATTCCCTATCTCCTAATATGCATAGACATGTGTATGTCTTAACCTATTTGATAGTTAAAATACTGGAAGCTTTTTGACTTTCAAATAGTTGCTAAAATTAAATACATAAAAGAGTTCCAATGAGTGCATTAGCATTTATGAGCTTTGCAGAGGGTAAAACTATTTAATCCCTTCCCAGAATTATGATCAGAATGAGAAATTTAAATTCTCTGCTATTATATGTTTAATGATATTTGAGTGTATAGGAAATAAGTTTACAGAAAAATTTAACAGATATATGGAAGACCAACGAATGGTTACATTTTATAAAGAAAATGGCTGTGCAGATCTTTTGACAACCCTTTCAAATTTACGTAGTCCTTTTTTTCAAAGCCTACTCTAAATACTGAAATTAGCACATAATGTGGAATCTTAGAGATTAAAAAAACATCAGAACATGAGAAACATCTCATATTTAATAGAGTGTGTGGTATAGTATTCCAAAATGAATGCATGTTTTAGAATATTAATGAAAAATTTTGTTTGGAACAATGTCAATAAGGAACTAGGTACACAAAAAGAATTCTATATTCCTATTTTAGAATAATAAATGACATGATACCTGTTCTGAAGTTGCCACCATGAACTATTTAATTTTGTTATGTTTATGATGTAATCAAATGTGGCCATGTTAAGAATTTCAAGAAATTGTGGCATAGAATAAAACCAGTTATTAGGTATATTCCTTTCCAAGAGTAGACAGATCATTATAATAGTAATTAACATACAATAAACACAATAAAAAAGAGAAAATATTTATTATGATAATAACAGGTAGCAGCAGCAGTAGTAGTAGTAATATATCTCAGCTGCAACTATTCTGTGAAGTGTAAATTCATCATCCTACCTTAAATTTTAACATTTAATATTCAGAGGGGAAAATTAACAAGATTCTGGGAATCAACAAATAGATGCTCTACTACAGTAAATGAAATAGAAGGTGGGCCCTTGTGATACCAGCATTTTGTTGTTCACGCTTTGGGCTTTTTTGTGTAATTCCTTTCCTTTCCAATGAGAAAGATTCAAGACTTGCTTCTAAATGATAGACTATGGCAAAGGTATGCCACTCCTGTGACTACATTAAATAAGATTCAATTTTGCTAGCAGAATCACCCTAGTTTTTATCTGTGTGTGTTTGGCTTAAGAAGCAAATTGCCAGGATTCTTACTACTGTAAGGAAATGAATTCTACCAACGACCTAACATCTCTGGGAAGTAGATCTTTCCCAGTTTGAGCCTCTGGATTGTAAACCAGCCTCGAAGACCTTTGATTTCAGCCTTGTGAGACTTTTAGAAATGATCCATCTAATTCAGGCTTGGATTTCTGACTTAGAATAACTGTGAGATAACAAATATGATTCAGTTATATGATCAGCAGGTTTCCCTGGGGAGATACTGTAAGCCCTCTGTGAGGGCTTTTTGAACATGAATGCTCATTTAAAGATTAGTCACTTTTGGGGCGCCTGGGTGGCTCAGTCGGTTGAGTGGCCGACTTTGGCTCAGGTCACGATCTCACGGTCCGTGGGTACGAGTCCTGTGTCGGGCTCTGTGCTGACCGCTCGGAGCCTGGAGCCTGTTTCAGATTCTGTGTCTCCCTCTCTCTCTGACCCTCCCCCGTTCATGCTCTGTCTCTCTCTGTCTCAAAAATAAATAAACGTTAAAAAAATTAAAAAAAAAGATTAGTCACTTTTTATAACTGGTAGTTTTATTTTAAATGAATTATTCAAAATTAAAGAGAGTACACAGGTAAAGATATTAAATAAAGAATACATTTTTACTTTCAGAAAAATTCTACCTGTGTAAATTGGGCAGTTAAGCCAGAGCAAAATAATTGGAACTTATAACTAAACAATAACAGTTTTATAGAAGTTGCAGATTCTGAAAAGACCAGAAACAGGACAAAACCCTAAGAGAAGGGCATGGTAGGAAGAAGGTCAACAGGAAAAATATGGCATTTTATGAATATGAAGTAGTGTTGTTCTGGCACCATTTTTATATAGTTTGGATCTATTAAATCAATAGAAAAAGAGTAAAATAAAGATTACAAAAGCTATATTAATTTTAGGAGTATAGAACATCCGCACAAAAGAACACTCTTGAAAAAAGAGACAAACAAAAACCAGACCCTTGAATCAGAGAACAAACCGCTGATTGCCAGAGAGTGGTGGGGAGTGGGTGAAATATGAAAAGGGCATAAAAGTACACTTACTGTGATGAGCACTGAATAACGTACAGAATTGTAGGATCATTATATATCACACCTGACACTAATATCACACTGTATGCTAACTATACTTGAAAAAAAGACTTTTCGAGAGTTATCATTTCTAAGATATGACAAAATTCATATATCGAGACTCAAAAAGAGAGGCTATCCCAAATCTAAACCTAAGTCAGCCTGTACTTATGGGAAACCTAACAAACACCAGTGTTAGCTAGCTTATCCTTCCCTAGAAAATAAGACCTGCTAACCTTTTAAGGAAATCCCTGCCCTCCTAGCCATTCATGCCCTGTTTCTGCATTCACTCTTGTAACACTCTATAATCCCCACATCCCTCATGAAGAGTGCTCCACTGCTCACGAGGCACTGTAGTTCCATGCGTTGTTTCCCCGTGAATGAAGCACATTACAATTGTTGCTACCTTGTCTATTTTGTCATTTGACAGACATAATATGTGTCTCATCATTAAAACTGAAGAAATATAATGCATCTATTGAGTTTTCATCTAATCAGTAGGAATTAAACCCTAAACCTGGGCAGCAGGGCCATTAGAGAAGAGTGGGTAAGAGCTCTAGAGTTAGAAGATCATGATCTGAAATTCTCTCAAAATCCCTGATTACATCAGAATGACTGAGGAACTGAAATGCAGGTAATGATACGGACTCCTAAAGTCTTCATGGCTTTTAAATGGCAAATGGATAATAAATTCAAATACAAATCTTCAAATATTTAAGAACAATATAATAGAGTCACAGATAAATGGAATTCACCTCTTCTCTATATTTACAAATTGAAGAATTGGCAAATACATAGTACTTTTTGCCCCAAAACTGACCATTGCAGAAAAGCGTCAAAGACCAAAGAGAATCTAAAATACTAGGCTCAGTCAAAATTCTGACTTTTTTCTTATCTAAAAGGAAAAAGCATCACTGTGACTACACTGTCCCTTTTCACCTGAAAGAATATTTTCTTATGTCTAAAAAGAGAAAAAAAGTAAAAGGAGGAAATCCAAATGCAAATCGTGTGTTCATTTTAATTTCCCAATTTTTTACTATTACAGTTACTGACATAAAATTAAAGAGATACATGAGAAAGCCAAATTGATCACTTTCATTATTGTTAAGTCTATTAAGTCTTGACATTCTGAAGAATAATATCCACTGTGGCTATCACTGGTTGCCAGTATGATTAACTGGCATTTGCTGAGATCATTAGAAACATGATATTTTATTGACTTAGAGGTGGAAATCCTTTTGGATTTGAATTATTTAGTTCTGAGCATTTCAATACTTATCTTGTTCATGTCCATAACAATACGACATTAACACAGAAGTGAGGTCAGACATGAGGTTACTTCTCAGTCTCTTAGCCTGTGCATGTCTCAGATTCATCTCATTCGAATATCTGTCTCACAAGTAATTTCCAGTGTCATCTCATTCCAGGTACCAAATTGCCTCTTAGTGAATGAATAATCATCAGTCTGCAGCTATAAATGAAATTAACACATGTACATTGTATTAATGCTTTTTGAAAATCAAATTAGTGTTAGAATAACTTATGTATAGACCTCCATTTAATGTATATACATTTGTTCTGTCTGGCCTTTTACACCAATATACAATTTTTAGCAGTATACTTGGAAATCAATTTCTGAGGTAACTAAATTTCTTTAAAGATGAAATGGAAAAAATAGAACATAAAATGACAAAATATATTTTTTAAATTGTAAATTATCTTTTGAATCTTTTTTTTTTAATTTTTTTTAACGTTTACTTTTTATTGAGAGACAGAGAGACACAGAGCATGAGCAGGCGAGGGGCTGAGAGATGGGAGAGACACAGAATCCGAAGCAGCTTCAGGCTGCGAGCTGTCAGCACAGAGCCTGATGCGGGGCTTGAACTCACAAACCGTGAGATCATGACCTGAGCCGAAGTCAGACGCTTAACCGACTGAGCCACCCAAGCGCCCCATCTTTTGAATCTTTTGACCCCTGAGCATTTACATGATATGTTATACTCCTGATTAATGTAAGACATATTTATGGTTTCACACTGCCAGGGTTTGCTACATCCTACTAATTAGCACCATATTTTGGAAAAGAAAACTAATTTACAATCAGGTATATTAAAATAAAATGGAAAAACATGAGGTAGGACACTGCACATATCTGATATTCAAAACTACTTTAACATTGTCAAAAGCAGTTATTTAGTTTATGTTATGTTTCTGAAAATTCAAATAAATTAAAAGGTGAAATATTAAGAATATAAAACATTTCCAAGTGAGTGAGTGTGTGTGTGTCTGTTTATCCGTGTGTAATAGTTTTCTGAATAACTTGGGAGTAAATTTCGTGCACTGAGTCCTTTTCCCTAAATATTTCTATGTATATTTTTCCCCACACAAGAAATTTTCTTATATAACAACAGTACAATTTTGAAATCAGTAAACTCAATACTGATATCAGAGCTGTTCTTAAGTTGTGTAGGACTCAAGGAAAATAGTTTTATTTTTCCCTTTCCTATATACATAATTTACTTTAAAATGTATTAGAAAATTTATGGGTGCATATAGTAATTTTATGATGATTTAGAATAATGGAAAAAGAGTATTTGGGTTTTTTTGCTCAAACTGCATATGAAAATTCTTCATAGTATATGAGCATCATCTCCGCTTGGTCAGGTCTAAGAACTATCTCTTAAACTTTTAATTTGTCAAAAGTTGCATTGCTGGCTGATTTAATATCTCCCAACATGAAAAACACAATAGTAACACTGTTATTACTCACATGCATGACCCTTGAGGATCAATATACATGAACCAATAGAGATCATCTTCCTTTGCTGCTTCATAACACCACTTATTCATTCCCAGCGACATCGTTGCTCATGATGCTGCATCATACAACACACCCTCATACATACTTGTTCTCAGTGACATGCCAACTGTTGTTATCATGTTCCATAGATGATGGCCACAAAGGCAAGTCTCACCCAGAATATGTAGGCAAGTGGCTACAACCTTTAATTTCATGGTTGTAGTAAATTTGCGTTCAGAATTTTATTGTGTAAACATAGAACATGTTTTCAGCCATGGATTCTCTTGAATTCTTTAGACTATAATCATTACACTTCTGGCTTATGATTTCTTCCAATATTAATCATACCCATTCTTTATACATCACACCAGTAGTATGGAGGGTGGAAAAGGGGAAGAGTGGTCCCTTTTATGCCTTTCCCTCATAAAGTATATATTAAGTCTGACCTGGAAGGAAAGAATAATACTACATAAATCAGTAGCAAGAGAGGACATTCACTGAGAGGGAACAAGGTCACAAAGATCTTTATTATGTTCACTTAGAGATATTTTATAATTTAAAATAACTATACATTTAAATCAGTGACCATTTTGAGTTAACTTTTGTATGTGGTACAGAATATCTGTTGAAGTTCATTTTTTATGTATCCAATTTATCAAGATCACTTTTTGTAAAGATTATCCTTTATTAAATTACCTTAGCACCTTTGTAAAAATATCACTTGACCACGAATACATGGGTCTATTTCTCAAATTTATTATTTTGCATTGATCTATTTGTCTACCTCAACATATTATATTACTCCCTTGAATATTGCAGCTTTATAATAAGATTGACAACAGACAGTATAAGTCTTATAAATCTTTTTTTGTTTTAGTGTGTTTTAGCCATACTGTCTTCTGCATTTCAATATTACATTTCAAATATGTTTTCTGCTTCTATAAAAGAGCTTGATAAGATTTTAACATGATTTCATTAAGCCTATAGATCAATTTGGGAAACATATACATCTTAACGTACTGAATCTTCAAACCCATATACACAGTGTATCTCTTATACACATCTTATTTAAATTCCTTCAGCGATGTTTAGTAGTTTATGGTCTTGCACTAAACATGAATTCAGGATTTGATTGCCAAAAGAGAAACACGACAGCCATAATGATGTTTACAAATCTATAGCTTTTTTTCTTTTAAATATTTCTTTATTTTTTAGAAAGAGAGTGTGTGAGCAGGGGAGAGGGAGACCGAGGATCTGAAAGCAAGCTCCACGTTGTCAGAGCAGAGCTCAATGCTGGGCTCAAACTCACGAACCGTGAGATCATAACCTGAGCCGAAGTTGGACACTTAACTACGCAGGTGCCCCTACAGTTTTTTTTGTTTTTTTTTTTTTAAGAAAAAGAATAATATGCTAGTAAAAGACTGAAATAAACATAAGCATTAAGGGCAAAGATTCCCTCAGAGCATAAGACCCAGTAAGGTGAATCTTA
This sequence comes from Panthera onca, assembly GCF_046562875.1. Lineage (NCBI taxonomy): Eukaryota > Metazoa > Chordata > Mammalia > Carnivora > Felidae > Panthera > Panthera onca. The sequence goes on from NC_138339.1 coordinate 182,770,403, forward strand.
AGCTCCCGTTATCTTCCTTTTACAAATGCTATATCAAGATATACTTATCTCTTGGGTCAGAAAACTACTGATACGTGTACAGAATACATGAGAATCAGAGAACCCAAAGTGCAATTTCAGTTGAGGATTCTCATACCCTGTTGCACATATACAGATATTTTTCCTATATAAGCAGGCCACCTGGAAGTGTCACCAGGACAGAATACAGATTTTAAATTTCCCTGTTATCAATAAGTAATGTGACAACTTTATGTAAACCGCTCCATATAACCCAAACCCATGGTTACAAAGCAACATTATTTTTCATATTATTTCATGACTCAATGTAGTTCAATGTGTTGCAGGTTATTTAGCAAAATATTCCAGACCAATTCCATGCTTGCTGAACTAACCCTCCATAGCACATATCTGTAGACCTTGAATATCTTTGGTCACATTTATCCTAATTATTTCATGTCTTTCAATATCCAAATGTTCATCATCAGTATGTAAAAGTAGAATAGATTATATTAATTTTTTACCTTGATCCATGTTAAACCTGCTTATCAGTTTAAATAATTTTTGTTGTTTGTTGTTGTTATTAAATCCCTTAGGGATTTCCTGCCAACAATCACATCATCCAAATGTAAAGGCATTTTTCTTTTTTCTTGTCTGGATGGCTTCCCCACCCCCTGCTCCCACACTGCTGTCTAAAAGTAGAGCTATAATACAGACCAAAATGAAGACAGACCAACTAGTTAAGACACTCTTATAGTAGTCTGAGCAAATAGTTAAGACTAAGGTAGTAAGAAATATGGACTTAGACAAAATATTATAGTTATAAGTAAACAATTTGCTGCTGATTGGTTGTGGGAACATGGAAGGTAATGAGAGGAATCAAGAAAACTCCTCTATCTCTGTGTGAGAACTGCTGATGTGATGCACAGAGGGAAATAACTTGATGGCAGGGTATGGGTTTAGTGGGATATATATATATATATATGCGTATATGTATATATATATGTGTGTGTATATATATATATATATATATATATATATCCCACCCCATTATATATATAATAACCTGATAAATATATATATATATATATATATGTACACACACACATATATATGTGCTTCAATTTTGATAGTTTATTTTTAAACGTGAGATCCACATTATATATATATAGATAGATACACAGATATAGATAGATATCTATATAGATAGATATAGATACAGATATAGATAGATATAGATATAGATATAGATAGATATAGATATAGATATAGATATAGATATAGATATAGATATAGATATAGATATCTCAGGTTATTGTGATGGGAAGAAGAGCTACAAATTCAAGTCACCAGCATAGATAAGGCTTTTAAAGACATTGAGACAGATGAAATAATGCAAGAATTGTATTTATAGAATTTGGGGCATGTTCAAATAATAAGACAAAGAAGACTCACTGCTTTCAACTGTTTTATAGAACCAGGAGTCAAATATGCATAAAACTTAAAGTTTTAAAAACCAAAGCTCAAAATATTGATTAATTATGGTCATTAATATTCCTTTATTGTAAGCCATACTTGACAGTTGAATGGATGTTCAAGTTAGATCAAAAGTAATAGCCTTATAATGAGAACTACAGTTTCTAAGGTAGAGATATTTTCACAAAGGATGAAATAATATCAATATTCAATATGAGAAGTCCAATTACACAGACTTACAGCTTAGTCTTTATTAAGCCAATTCTCAAAATCTCAATAATAATAAAAATAAATTTAGCAAGTATACCATAGGTAAGATAGAAATTGAGATTAATAGTTCAAATTATTAAAACACTCTGACAGTGGTGTTAGAATAGATAAATTCATGGGCTGAAAAGAGAGGACAGAAGCACTTCCAATAATGTAATAATATTCATTACATTGTATTGCAATTAAACTGTGTAATTTTAAGATAGAGATGTACTTATTTATGGCAGTTCTACATCAAAATAAATATATACACAAAAAGTTATAAAAAGTTATATTAAACTATAAATAAACAGAAATTTTCCATATGCAATAAAAACTGAAGAGGTTTGCATGGATACAAGTTGCTGAAAAGGTTTCATAAGCTTGTCAGTCTTGCTCACTGGAAAAAATGACTCACAATGATGCCCTTGTTAGGTCTGTGTAGTATAATTGGCCTAAGAAAATATTCTTTATTTCTTTAACGCTGATGTTGTTTTCACATAAGATCCACGTAAAATTACCTGTATTTGAAATGCTTTTTTTTCTACTTTCAAATGTCAGGTTATTAAATTTCTTTTTTATTTCTCTATGGAACAGGCTGATTTTCCATTGTGTAAAAATGTCACAGAACAGCTGTGACCTTATGTTTGGAGATGACTGCCACAATGAAGTGTCAAAGCAAGTGAAAATGCCATTCTGTGATGAAATGAGCTACTTCTATCACATTAATCATGTTTATAATGACTGGCACAGGTGTAGATTGCTGAATATAAGATAACTAATAAAATGACTATTTACTATAATATTCTTCATTAGCAGTAAATTAGAAAAAAAAATTAAAGAGAGAGTTAGGTCACCATATGTCACATAAATGAGACCTAGGCTATTCACATGGGCAGCACTATGGGCATATTCTAAGGCAGAATCTATTTTTATCATGCTATGGAACATTGGGACATTTTTATTTCTTAATATTTTATATTTGTTGTCATGTTAGAAACAGAAGTAAAATGTTTAACATCCAAATATTATCGCCCTTACAGACAAAAGCACTGAGACTTTCCTTTCAATTTAACAGAAAATAGAACACTTTTAACTTTTTAATAGCATAGGTATTTAGGAAGGCACATTGGAACATACTACCACAAGAATATTTGTTTTTCCTTTTATCTCACATTCTATTGAGTAATGAACCTACTTTAAAAAAAAACTATGTATTCAAGCTTGCCAACTTTTCTCTTACTTCTAAGAGCATGTATCCACAACTTCTCATAGTTTTATATTACTTACAATTCTCATTTTTAATGAGCCTATGAAGAAAATGTAGGCAGTAAATAAACAGATGATCACTAGAATTCTACTTTGGATTCACTCTACACCTGCTTTATAAATGGATTCCTATTATGACTGTTTTTCAACAAAATTAAAGTGAACTGTATCAATAATGTACTATATCCATTATTCTTATTACTTCTAAAGAATGACAAATAATACTTGTCAAGGGGCGCCTGCGTGGCTTAGTTAATTCAGCCTCTAACTCTTGATTTCTGCTCGGTTGTGATCTCACAGTTAGAGGGTTCAAGCTCCACATCAGGTTCTGCGCTGATGGGGCAGAGCCTGTTTGGAATTTTTTCTCTCTCCTTCTTTCTCTGCACCTCCCCATTCACATGCTCTTTTCTTCTCTCAAAATAGATAAACTGTAATATATAGATATATTTGTCAAAAATAATGACATTAGAAAAAAGTATAGATGAGAGCATACATAAAGAGTATGAAGTCATACTTAAGGATTCGGAAATATGTTTAGTCAACATATTAAACGTGATTACATAATTTCTATAGTGTACATGTTATACTTTCCATTCTTTTCTCATTGGAAAGAGCAAATCTAAAAACATTTAAAAATATAGTTGTAAGTAAATGTTTCACCTAAAAGAAAAATTCACCAAAATTCAAATATTTTCAAGAAAGCTTAATTAGAGTGAGCTCAATATGTGTTTATTAATCATTGACATCACCTTCAAAACACACACACACACACACACACAACACACGGACACAAAGACACATCCTATATGCCCATGAGCACAAACTCTGCCAATTATATATATACACATATGTATATATGTGTATATATATATATATACACATATATACATATGTGTATATATGTATATATATGTATATATATATATATATATATATATATATATATATATATAAACACACACACACACATATAAAGTATCTCTCTGATATTAATTTATTAGTTGTGTAAAAATCTGGTGTTCAGATCTCTGATTTGAGACTTTTATCCCTTCTGAGATAGCATGGGCTGGAACAACTGAACATTCATGTGGTGGAAAAAAGCTAGAGCTCAATATAATTGTTCTACCATAAAAACAAACAAGTATATGTGACAATTTACCTATAATTTTTACAAAAATATTTTTTTAAATAGGAAAATTATTTCTTTAGGATATGCAAAATTTTCCAAAAACACAATTTACCAAAGATAAATATGATAAATTGGACCTTATCAAATTGAAAACTTCTGCTTGCCAAATGACACTGTAAGAAGAATAAAACAGTAAACAAAAGGCAATTATAAGATATTTTCAAAATAGATAACTAATAAAAGACTTGCATCCAGAATGTATAAAGAACTCTCAAAACTCACTAAATATACAAGCAACTCAAAAAATCAGCAGAAGATTTTAAAAAGATTTTAAACTTCATTATGAAAACAAAGGCAAATTAGACCATGGAAAGATGCTTAATATCATTAGTCCCTAGTGAAACCAATTTAAAACCACAGTGATATACCTCTAAACACTTCCTAGAATGGCTATGATCCCACTCTTGCCATTATTAGGTGTTGATCAGGGAGTACAGAAAGCAAAACTCTCATATATTTCTCATATATTTCTGTTGCAGAGGCAACAGCTAGTATGGAACACAATTCCACTGTTTCTAATAAAGCTAATGTGCACTTACCATAAGACACAGCAATTGCCAGCAAACACTTTTGGTATTTACCCAAAGATGTGAATATTGTATTCAATCAAATATCCCGTGTGAATATTTATAACAACTTTATTCAGACCTGCCAGAAACTGAAACCCACCCAAACTTTCCTTCGTGAACTGGTAAACAATGAAGGGCAGATCCATACAATGAAATACTACTCCACATTTAAAAGTCAGAAAACTACCTACACAGGCATCAGCATAGATTAATTTCACATTCATAATACTAAGGGAATGAAGACAGACCCAAAAGTCTACATACTGTCTGAACCTATTTCAAGGACCATCGTGGATTAGGTGAAAGTTGTACTGACAGGTCAGACCATGTGTTTCCAGGAGATCAAGTGAGGACAATGCTTGTTTACAAGTGGGTATGAGGGAATTTGGGATAGTGATGCTATATCTTGACTGTGGTTGCAGTTACACAACTCTGTGTTGTTCGAATCTCACATAACTGCACATTAAAAAGGGTGACTTTTACTGTAGGCAATTTTACCTAATCAAATTATAACAAAAATACAGGAGGAAATGTTACTGTTTGATGAGAGAGGTTATGTATCTCTTTGAAAATAAAACAGGATGGTAGCAGAATAAAGTTAACCTTGCTTGAAAATTATAACCTGGAAAATTCTATCTCAGAATAAGAAGTATTTTTCCTATAATTGTTTTCTAACAATGTTTTCTTTCTTTTCATTTCTGCCTTACATGAAAACAGGATTTTAATAAATAGTGAAAATAAAATCTAAAATCTTATAGGAAGTTTGCTACTATTTGTTTTACCAAAACAATACATATTCTTGCCTGGTATGTGTAAAACTGATCAATGCAAATCATTATCCTTTCTAAGAAGGTATTTGACCCTTAAGAAGTAATAGATACAGAAGTAATCTACTGAAGTCACATACTTTCTCTATACTGGTGCAATCTACCATCCCCTTTGTGTTTATAATTAATTTATTTAAAATTAAAGCATTTCTCATGATTGATTTTAGAACACTGGGTTCTTTTTTTTTAAGGTTTATTTATTTAATTTGAAGGAGAGAGAGAGAGAGAGAGAGAGAGAGAGAGAGAGAGAGAGAGAACAAGAGCAGGGGAGGGGCAGAGAAAAGGAGAAAGAGAGAATCTCAAGCAGGCTCTGCACTGTCACAAGAGAGCCCAACATGGGGCTCAAACTCACGATCCACGAGATCATGACCAAAGCTGATACCAAGAGTCAGATGCTTAACCACCTGAGCCACCCTCGTGCCCCAGAACACAGGGTTCTGATAATGTTCTTACCCAAGCAACAGATTCAAACAATAGATGGAGAGAACAACTCAACATAATAGAAGACATGTAGTATCCAACATATATAAAGAAAAGACAACCTGTAAGTTTTAGAACAAAGTCCATGAACAGAAATTAGGCAGTCACAGAACCCAAAATATTTATAGCAATTAAAGATACTGAAAAGGAGCTCAATCTTACAAGCTACCAGATAACTATAAACTAAAGCAATTAAAGCCATTATTTCAAACCACAATGTTGGGAAAAATAAAGTAGAATGATAGATTCAAATGTTGGCAAGAATAAGGATACATTTATTTCCCTTAACTGATTCTGAGAGGGTAAATTGATATTATGATCTTCAGAGCAATTTGTCACTAGCTAATAGGTATCTATTCACAAATTTGAGTACTTTACAGTTAAAACTTATATTAAAATTAAATTAGACCATAAAATGTATTTATAAGCGAAAAATAAAAGGAATAAGCAGATAATGTATATATTTTTCATAACTCACATAAAATGACATATATGCAATGTTCTATATGGTAGGTAGATGTTTGTCCTGTATGTAAGTAAAAATATAAGAAATTAGATTAAAGGAATAAGGTCAGGCACAAGACACTGAATGCCTTTTGAACTTGCATAAAGTTTAGTCATACTTACAATATTTTGTTTCTAAAAGTAACAAAAATAAAATATATTGTCATATTTTTTTAGAAATTTGTTTCTTTTAATAATTTATCACACCTTAACATTTACATTTCTGAAAATAAAGAAAAGTAGATTGTAATGACAGTTTATTTTTTTAGTTAAATTTCCATACTGGGTCTCTGTGTAAAATGAGGCAAGCCAAGATATTCCTTTCATGCTATTTTTGGTATCTCAAGTAGAAATAATAACTTATATAACTAATTGTTCAGTATGTTTATTTGACAAAATGTGGCTTGGAAGTAGATTTTTTACTTGTGCAATATTGGCCTTTTTTTTTTATATTTTCCCTTTAAAACAGAATTTCACCAACCGCAGAGACTGGAAAAAGTATTCATCATTAGGTCTTTGTGTTAAAGGCTTTAAAAATCTTAGTTTCTAACAAAGAGCATACATTTTATTATCCTGCTGAGATCTACCAAGCAGCAAATATGTGCAGAGACCCCATGATAGCCACAGTAGTTACAATGTTTAAAAGCTAAGCAGCACTCTGCATTTTGGATAGACTAAATGAAGAACACAGTCTTCCAGTCATTAATTCTGCTTATATGTGTAGCTTTTGAGACTTTAGTACTTTAGGTTGAACAGTATTTTTAGTAATATAAAAGTAAAAGTAACTTAACCTTGTAAAAGGCATTGAAGACAGAGTATCAAATCATTAAAAATAAATAGGCTACTTTGAAACATCCAACTGAGAAAAAGTCCTAGGGAAGTAAAAATTGTTATGATGTCCTACTTCCAAAGAAAGTAAGACTTACAGCCAAGGATAAGATCAGCTGAATGTCTGTTTGTGACCTAAATGAATATATGTGTTTAAGAGCTAATATATTATATTACCATATTAAATAAGTTTATGAATGATATATCTGAATTTATCATTGCTTTAATTTGTGCTGTGATTATGATTCTTTCAAATATCTATACACATGCGTAAGCACACACCCCTTTATTTTATTGTGTAGTATTTTGGTTCACTGCATAATAAGTCTCAGCTTCCTTTGGTGTTCCAGCAATGAGATTCACATAAAGAATTAAAACAAGTCAGGAGGACCTGCACAATTTCACTTAAATACAGACAGAACTGTGAAAACACATTCAAGTATTTTAAAGTCTGACAAGTAACCTTTGACTCGTAGCAACTGAAAACATTAAATATGATGCAGACATAGGACTAAATCAACAAAAACTACAGACTTGGATTGGAAACCTTTCCCCTCAGAACTCTTTGTCAGATCACTAAGATGACTCAACTAGGAGAAAGATGCAACAGAGACCTTAAATTTGGACAGAGATTATTTATCACAATTGGTAAGAAATACATTCCCTTAAGTAACTAAGTTAGTATTTTCTTTGATATACAAAAGAGATTTCGTGTCTCTAAGCAAGAACATGAAAATACTTAGATATAGTCATCAAGTTAGCCCACCTAACAAACATTTATTCTCATTTTAGTAGTCTGCTTTGAATTTTTTCCACTTTTTTGCTCCTTGTCTAATTGCTCTGTAATATATAACAGGCAGATGACAATATAGTTGCATGAATGACAGAAAAATTACATATTTTTAGAATGCCTCGCCTCACCTCCATCAGGTCATAAAATATTATGACAATTAGGAAAATTTTTGAATATGCACTGACAGGTCTTACAATAAGCCTGAATACAGGATATGAGCAAAACAAACTAATAAAAGAAGTCTCCTAGGTTTTTGGTTTAGGTAACCAAATAAAAGACTGTGTCGCTTAATAGTTAGAGAAGTGGTCAGTCATGAGTCTAGAAGTGTGTATGAAGAGAAACAAACCTTTATTTTAAAATTGGTTTAGGTTAGATGGCTCCTGGATACTAAAGCAAAGATACAAAGTAGGCAGTTTGACATTGGGGAAAACACTGTTGGTGCACCGCCCAACTGTCTTAGGTTCCCATTGACTGCTTTAGTGCTATCACTCACCCAACTGCCGCATGCACTGCCTGTGCTGCTGCCTATACCTGTGCATACATTGCATTTGGGCCATTGTCAACATCTCACATTAAACAGTTTCTTCCAGGGCAATAGCAAGTAAAGAACAAAAGGCAATATTCTTGTCCTCATGGTTCAATGTACATCATCACCATGGGGCTAGACTTATATCTGAAAGCAAGTCTTCATTGGGCTTCTTCTGTTTCCTATTCTGTTTCCTTAGGCTCTTTTACATTACCCATGACAATACAGTAAAATCTTGGATTGTAACTTGTTCTGCAATTGTTCTGCAAGACGAGAAAACATTTTTAATAAATTTTCACTTGATTAATGAGTAATGTCTTGCAATACAAGTAGTATGTAATGCCGAATGTCACATGATCACAAATGAGCCAATGATTCTTCTCCCCCCCCCCCCCCCTCTGTCTGTCTCTTTGCAGGATTATGAGTGATTGTCTCCCATGCTCGGATGCTCAGTCTCAGACCACAGTGTTTGGCAGAAATCAGTGATTTTTCGGAAGGTTGGAAGGTGCCCACAACAGCCATTAGTGTATTTTTGTCACTTCAAAGCACCTATGGACAGTCCTTTGCTTTTCCATACAAGAGTAAGCTTAGGAATGCTTTGCTTCATTCCAGGTCAGGCTGCCTGCAGATATAGACCCTTTCTTCTGCTCCTTATTTCCAGTTACATTCAATACAGTATATGACAAGAGTTTATCAACACTGTACTGTAGTCAATATCTGTGCAAGTGTATACAATGGCCCCCATGCAGAAAAAGATTCCATTGAGCCAACAGATAGCAATCATTCCATTAGTAATAGTGAAAGTCATCCTATATCCTCCTCTTTCTTGTCTCCCTCACACTAGCCATGAAAGTTTTGAAAGGTAAGTGCAGGTTGATTTATTTTTCTTTATATTTTATATTTTCTTTATTATTTTGTATTATATTACAGCATTGTAATCATTTTACTTGAATATTTTGGTTTGTGTAATGACTCCTCTGAGTGCACTATTTCTCATAAGGAAATTCTCTTTGATATACAAGTGCTTTGGTTTACAGGCATGTTTCCAGAATGAATTATGTTCACAAACTAACATTTTACTTACTTTCTTGCATGTAAATTCTATTCTCAAACTCTTTTTAGGGAATCCTAATAGACCTAATATACAAGTCAAATAGAAAAATTTGGTTTAGAAATACAAATGTAGAAAATATCAGTATAAATGACATTTAACACAGAGCCTTGCATATAATTATGAAGCTAATTAATGTAGATATAGGTAAACAGTGGGTGTAAAGCCTCGGTCCTGGGAAGCTTCAGTATTCAGAGGTGCATATGGGAAGAACAGTCAACAAAAGTAACTTAGAATATCTTGTGTGAAAAAAAAGAATAATAAAGTGATGATAATGCACCAAGATGCTCATATGATCAAATATGCCAAAGTGCTATAGAATCAATAAGCTGAAGAAACTGAATTGATCACAAAAAAAATCTTTAGAAAAAAGCGAATGTAGAAATATATTGAATAATTACAGCAAAAGCTTCACTCTCAATATTTCATTTTATAAATGACATGAAATGATTTGGCATCTTCAGCAGGACACAAAGGCCAGTGCCTCCTGAGAAATTGGGACAGAGAACATTAAGGAAAGAGGCTGACAAGAAGCAGCAGAGGGATGAAATTTTGAAGAACTGCTGTGAAGCCCTAGACATAATGCCAAAATTAAAGTTTATACTGGAAGAGCAGCAGAACATAATTTTATTCATATAATATAGAAAACAAAATCTGTGATTGTAGGTTTGAGAAAATCTAGTAGAATGTAGAAAAGAATAGAGAGATTTAGTACAACATGCAACGAGAAGAAAAGCTGGATCATAGAAGAAACAGTAATAGTCAATACATTAAAAAATAAAATCTCCATATGTAAACGGTAACCATAAAATGATATAATAATATCACATATGATTTTCACTCATCAAATGTTAGCAAGAATGTGATGAGGGATTTCTGGAAGTACACCAGTATTTAAAGCTTTCTGACAATCTATTTGTCCCTCATACATTGGGACCCAATAATTTCATTAATAGAAATCAATCCTAGGTACATTTATGTTCTAAATTTTTTATACAAGAATAACTTATTATTTCCTTTAGCAATATTAAAAGCAATGGAAATTTCAAAAAGTTAGTTATTAAATAAATACTGGTATATTCTCAGAGTAAATATAGGTGAACATTAAGGTTAATGATTTTTTCCTTTTTAATATCTTCTGATTAGTTTTTTTTTAATAAATTATTTAATGTTTACTTATTTTTGAGAGAGAGAGAGTGAGAACGGGGGAGAGGTAGAGAGGGAGGCAAGTATTGGAAGCAGGCTCCAGGCTCCGAGCTATCAGCACAGAGCCCATGGTGGGGCTCAAACTCACTAGCTATGAGATCATGACCTGAGCCGAAGTCAGACGCTTAAGTGACTGAGCCACCCAGGAGCCCTCTTCTGATTAGTCACAATATGATTAAAAACACAATTTAATATAGTCAAACTGAGATATCTGTATGCCAGCCAGACCTACAGCTACCATGCACATACGCCTATTATATGGAATTAGCAACTTCCATCTCTCCTTTATCCAGATAGCCATAGTATCAACTATGGCCTAAGAAGAATGTGAATTATAACATCACAATTGTTCTGAAGTATTAACATGCCTTGTACACTTTTGGGTAACATATGGACCAGAATTTATATGTAGAATGAAAAATATGCCTCTGATAGTAAATCCGTAATTCGTTAGGAGCCAACAATTATGAAGAGTTAAACTTTGGAGGGAACCCTGGTTCCAAATGGAAAGTATGGTACTTAGAATGAGTCCAGGCACAGCTACCAAGAAAGTTGGAGACCACCTGATGTGGAAAGAATTGTGAATGCCTATAATAGCTATATCATAAGGGATCACATAGACAGTGGTTTTTAAACAAATGGGGAAAACAAACAAACAAGACCAGATCTTGTCAGCAAGTTAAAATGAACAAAATAATTTTAGAGCAATGGTGAGAGCAAGAATTTAAGGAACTGTGAGCAGTCTGGGTTGAACAAACATTATTCCTAAGGAAGTTTTGAATACATTCAAAGTATGCCCCTGATGATTCTAAATGATACTAAAGAAGCAAGGAAACCTCAACATGAGGCAGAGAGTATATAGGTTTAAATCAGTGTACTTGATACTTATTGTAATACTCCTATGATCTCACTCATATTCTTGAACTTCTAGTGAAGTATCTGTGGAGTTAGAATGAATACTTTGTATTTTTCCAAAGATCCTGAATTGAGAACATGTCTCACTTATAATAAATACATTACAGAACTGTATCAATTGCTCTTCATTTCAACCAAGGACAAAATGTATAATCTGTAGTACGAAGACAGATTGTAAAAGTCGTAAATGTAAATGGATTCTAAAATATATTTTTACCAGGGGCGCCTGGGTAGCTCAGTCAGTTAAGCATCTGACTTCGGCTCAGGTCATGATCTCGCAGTTTTTGAGTTCGAGCCCCACGTCGGGCTCTGTGCTGACAGCTCAGAGCCTGGAGCCTGCTTCAGATTCTGCGTCTCCCCTCTCTGTGTCCCTCCCATGCTCATGCTCTGTCTCCCTCTGTCTCTCAATAATAAATAGACATCTAAAAAGTAAAATAAAATATATTTTCACCAAATGAAATAAATAACAACAGATGTTAATGATAAAAATTTTCCTGTAATAAATGATTCTGTTTTCATTGGATATCAGCTACTAAATAAAAGAATATATGTGTAAAGGTTTGGAAGTATATATTGGTTAATCTTTGTTGAGTTATCTATTTGCAAATTTTTTACCTTCGTAAATTTTGTGAACTCATAACTTTGTGTACTCATATAAGTTTTAATACTTTCAGTTTTTTTCTTAAAATATAAATGCTATGAAAATGTAGAGCTGTACTCTACCTTTCCAGTATCTTTCTAGATAATTAAAATTGATTTACAAAACAATCAATGGGATTAGTGGCAAACACTGCCATTCACTATTAATAATAGCATACAAATTTTATTACATTTTGAGTGTTCTGTTCACAGAAATAACTAATTTAAACATAATATATACTTCTAATTTCCTCAAGTAATGTGTAGACAAGTAAAATTAATAAAGTATATGTGTGCAAATCATTTGCCCAACAATCTATTTTTTGATAAAGGTAAATAGTTACAACACTTGATTCTGAAACTGCATATTATTTTGTCTAGTCATTGGTCACTTAAGATGAAGGAAATACGCTGCAATTAGAAAGAAAACAAGAATTCCCCTATCATCATTTTTATGTAACATTACACTAGAGGTTGTACCTGGGGTCAATTTGAGAATAAATATATATAAACATAAAGCACCCAGACTGGAAAGGTAAAAGTAAAACTAGCTCTATTCAAAGATGATGTAATCTTGTATACAGAAAATCTTAGGAATCCACTAAAACTATAAGAACTAACAAACTTGTTCAAGTTACAGGAGAAAAAATCAACATAAAAATAAATTTTATTTCTATATACTAAGCAAAGAAATCAAGTAATAATTCAATTTACAGTAACTAAAAATAATAAACTTGTTACAAAAATTAACAATAGTGCAAGACTTTTACACAGAAAGCTATAAAACACTGCTGGAAAAAAATTTAAAAATAAATGCAAAGACTACCTGTATTCATGGAACAGAAGACTAACATTGTTAAGATGGCAACGTTCCACAAATTGATCTACCGATTCAATATGATCCTTATGAAAAACTTAGCTGTACAATTTTCTTTTGTAGAAGTTGAAAATCACATTCTTAAAACTAAATGGAAATGCAAGGGATCCAGATTAGCCCACCCCCAAAAAAAATCTTGAAAAAAAATCACATTGCCCTATTTCAAAGCTTACTACATAGCTGTAACTACTTTGGAATAGTGTTAGGCAGTTCTTCAAAATGCTAAACAGAATTATCATATGATCCAGTAATCCTATTCCTTGTTATATAACCAAGAGTAATAAGAATATATATCTCCAGGGGTGCCTTGGTGGCTCAGTCAATTGAGCGTCTGACTCTTGGTTTCAGCTCAGGTCATGTTCTCAAACATTGGGCTCTGCACTGCCAGTGTGGAGCCTGCTTGGGATTCTCTCTCTCCCTCTCTTTGCCTCTCCCTTGCTCTTGTTCTGTCTCTCTCTCTCTAAATAGCTAAATAAACTTTTTTAAAAGTTTAAAAAAAGAACACATATATCCAGGAAAAATGTATATAAATGATCATGGCAGCTTTATTCCTAATAGCCAAAACATGGAAATAATTCAAATATCTTTCATTAAATGAATGGGTAAGTGAAATGTTGTTCATTCGTACAATGAGATATGGTTTGGTAATAAAAATAATAAAGTACTGATACATACCACAACATGTATGAAAATTGAAAACTTTATGCTCAGTGGCAGAAGCCAGATACAAGACCACATATTTTATGATCCCATTTATATGATATGCACTGGTTGTCAAATTCATAAAGATAGAAAGTAGATTGGTGGTTGCCAGTGCTGGGAAGGAAGGGTTGTGACTGCTAATGTGTATAGAGTTTCATTTAGGTGTGATGAAATTTTCTACAACTAAGTAGTGGTGATACCTACTCTACAAATATACTAAGAAACATGTAATTGTTCACTTTTAAAGGGTGAATTTTATGATATGTGAATAATCTTAATAAAGCTATTTTTTAAAGAGATGGTTTTAAGAAAGACCAAGAAAACAAATAAAAACATACATATATTTAGTACTTCTATCATTCTAAAGACCTTAAGAGATTCTGTCTTTATTTTTCATTAAATTGGTAACGATTATATAGATTTTCATCACGAACTTATTTTTTAATTTTTAAAAATTTTATTGATAATAAATATTTTCAGTTACATTGCTCAGTTAAACATGAGTTTAATAATATTAATTATAAAATATCTTGACTTAAGTCTTTCAACCACAATTTACTTATTTATTTTCAATATAATTTCCCAGGGATCTCTTTCATTCCAGGCTGTGGAGATCTTAAAATAGTGTCTTAACAAACTGGAATCACTTTTGGAGGATGAGCAAGGACTTTGCTCCTTTTCCTTTACTATCTATATCAAAAAGACATAAACTTGTTATTCCTTTCAGGTTAGATTACTTTAATTACTGGATACATGGGTGACACTTTGAATTTCAGTTGGGCAATTATGCAATATACACAGATGAAATAAAGGCATGAATATATTCAGATAAAGGGACCTCATGGCTTTCTTTGCTTCTTTCTGTTGTTTTTGTTTTTTGTTTTTTGTTTTTTTTTGATAAACAAACCTAAGCAAGCATTAAGAAGAGAAATTTGTAATTTCCTAACATTTCCTAAAATCCTAGAAAATTCTATAAACATAATGTCAGTAACTTTCAATTTCTTTAAACTTAATTCCACACAAATTACAGTCATCTACATAATAAGTACTTAAGAATACAATATCTTTGAAATCTGTCAGGGTGATCTCTAAAAAGCTTTGTTACTCATTTTAGACCCTAGCATTACTGCCCATCAACTAACCTTTTTGTCTTTCTTTTACTTACCTTGTATTACAAAACTAACCCAAATTTAGGTGAAAGTTGTAGTTTAAATGGTAAATAATTAAAAAGCAACCTGCCAGCTCATTAGCAGCAGTATATTATTTTGTCAAGATTTTAAGAACAAATCAATTGTTTCTTTAACCAAAAAAAATAATAACTGTTATTGCAATCAGAGGTAAGGTATTCTATTAAAAGTAAATTCCACAGAAAAGCAATGGTGCTCACTCCAACTGATAAAAGAGAATAGCTGGCATGGCATATTTTGTAGGAGTGATGTCAACAAAAAGCTTTTAGAATAAGAAGTATGTGATACAATAGTTTATAAGCCTATAAACCTCAGTGTGATTTATCTTTCTGTAATGTGAATGGGATAGATTTATAAACCATCCCTACCATCCACTGATGATTCATTGAGTGAGTATGTTTTCAGGCTGCTGTATACAGAACCTTCAACCATAAAGTCATGCAAGTGGTGACTCACATACCATATATTCAAGAAGCTTTTAAAATCAAACTTTTTAAAATTGTAATTCACCAATTACAAGTGGTTCTTATGTTTGCTTTGTAAACGATACTGACAAGGGAAAGCACTTTTCTGAGTGTCTCTTCAGCTGTTTATCAGACATTTGTGTGCCCTCACTTCTAAATGGGTGGGATCAAGTAGTTGATTAATACTATTATTCAACTTCTCAGTTTGTTCTTCTTAGAATTTATTTCTATACTTTTGTTACCACAATAAAGGTTATCAGAGACCACTGTAATTCCAATTTTCTGTGGTAATGAACAATAAATCTCAGTGTAACTCCATTGATTGAAAAATAATAATAACTGATGAATCTCAACCATTTTCAAAGTTGAGAAGATTTGAAGAATAAGATTTTAGTCCTATGGGTCAAGTCTCTCAACACTTGCTCAGACCCAATTAACAAAATCTAAAGAGGAATAAGCAATTCATGCAGAAAACTCTAGTTTTTGAAATTAGAAACAATTCTTTCAAGTAGATGTACCTTAACAACATGCCATTAAATCCATTAAATAACTCAGATGCAGCATCAATGATTTTTGCTTACATATGTACAAAGTTTTAATTTTGTTAGAAATGTCACTTCCTAATAAAGATGGCTACCATAGAATAAAACTCTGTGTGTGTGTGTGTGTGTGTGTGTGTGTGTGTGTGTGTGTGTGTTAATTTCTCTAATGCCAAACGGCTTTTTTTAATGATCTTCCTAACTGGTAATAGTGACTGACTTTTAAAATAGAGAAAAAGACTGCGAAATAACATACAAATCACTAAAACTGTTTCAAACGCATTCATTGTAGATTTTATAAGTTAACATAAACATAGAACTGTTTTATGCATTAAGACAAATTAATGTCAAGAGGGCACAGCAAGTATCAACTGACTAAATTTGATGGTCTTGCCTTCTATAATTTTAAGATTATAATCTAGAATATTAAACTACTTTAAAATATATAATATAAATATATGTATTATTTTTTGAAAGAGAGACAAAGAGTGCAAGTGGGGGAGAGGGAGTAGAGGGAGAGAGGGATAGAATCTTAAATGTGGAGCTGGCCACAGTGTTTGATCTCATGATCATGGAGATCATGACCTAAGCAGAAATCCAGAGTCGGAAGCTCAACCAACTAAGCCACCCAGGGGCCCCTTAAACTATTTTTAAACCTTCATCATATATGCTAAATGGATGTCACTGTGAGTCAGGACACTAGGAGTTAATAAAAGTAATGGAAATTATCTTGCTTTATACCAATGATAGAACTAGAAAGAAAAATATGAGTTCAGCCATTTATAAAAAGTCAGAAATGGCTTTATGCCAATCTTCATAAATTTATAATTTAATCAACACTTCAGGAAAAAAAAAAAAGTGAGCCAAGTACATTTTTGTGAGTAATAGACAACTCTCCTTAACCCTCTTGCATTACCAAGTTCAGTTTTACTTTTTTAAGAGCAGTCATTTCTACTCTGATAATGTAAGTCCAGTATTACATAGTTAACATATTGGTGCTCAGTAATATTTGAATTCAAATGAGGAAATAAGTATCAAAAATATCAGATACTCAGATAAGAGCAACTAGAAGAACTTCAATCCAATAAGTCTAAGTTACTAAACTCAGTTAAGTTACGCACATTGTGCCAGTTACATTTTCTTGAAATTATTCACTTTCCAACGGAAGTTGTGAATGTCTACCTATGATGGCTCTTCTCATATTATTTATTATCCATTTTATGCGAGATATATAATAACAGCTAGGCACCAAATATGTAAAGACACAGTCCCTGTTTCAAGAAACTGATAACCAAAAGGGAAACAAAAAAAGTAAATTGACATTTGTTGTTTTGTGATAAAAAATGATGATAAATCTAGGTATTTATTATGGAACACCACCTGGCATATCATTATACCACAATGCCATTTGAATTTGAGATTGAGAATTTTGCATTAACATCCATATTAACAAATAATGTCATTAATATATTCTTCCCAGGCAATTATTATTCATATTTAAATGAAGAAATTTTTATTTTGCACCATATCCCTGGACTTTTAGGAAAGTTCTGAAAGCACTTCTGTTATAAATCTATTCATTTTATATCTAGCATTTTAGGAAAATTTCAGTTTTGTCCAGTTTTTCCAAAACAGAACAAGATGTTTTCAGAGATGTTTATAAACAATGTATTAGATCAGCAGTGTATTAAAAAAAAAACCAGGAAGTACTAAATCCATGGTATTTGTAATATATACATTGACTATTTGCTTGCCCTTTTGAAAGTTGCAATTTAATTTATGGCTTCTGGGTTGGAGACTAAGATATAGCATTAGCCACTGGGGCTCCGTGATATGTAATTTTGTGGTATGTGTTGATGAGCAAAAGTGGGGCTCATGACGGAATGGTTCAGGCTTGACTGCTTTATCTTTGGAATAAATATGCAAGGGAATTGTAAGAAATTATTAAGATCCCTGCAAATTCTTTGTTTCTAGGGATGGTTTATAAATCTTTTATAACAACCTGCCATTTTGCATCATATAATCAATAATTATCATCCTTAGCTAAGGTAAATATCTATTGGACAACATTGATAACTAGATCTCTTCTATTCCTGGATTACTTGATCTTTACTGAAATGAGAACTTCAGAATCTTAAAATAGTATATATTTTTTAATCTTCTCATGATTATTTTCCCATGATAGATAAATATATCCATGTGTGCTCTGTTACTTGTTATGTTTTAAGTTCAGACTGATTCTCAAAATAAATCATAACAATAACAAAATATGAAGGCAAACTATTTAATCATTTTAAACTATTTTTGTAATTATTTACCAAAGGTCCGGAAAAGCTTTTATTAAGCATGAGTTAACTGGTATCCTCTATTAACTTTTGAGATAAAATGTGTATAAGACAGAAATCAATCATGAGGGTTTTATTCTTTTTAAAATTACTTTCGCTATTCTAGTTCTTTTGCCTTTTCATATAAATTTTAGAATTGTTCATTGCCAGTAATTAGAAATACAATTGATAGGTATACATTGACCTTGTATCCAGAAATCTTGCTGAAATCACTTTATGTCTAGAATATTTTGTGTTGCTCTCATTGGAATTTTAACATAAACAAATATTAGAAAAATTTTCACTTTCTAATCTGTGTTTTTTTTTTTTTTTCTTTACTTACTACAATGACTGCGACTTCCAGTATAATGGTCTATGGATGGGTGAGACTAGACATGTTTGCCTTGCTCCTGATTTCTCAGGGAAACTGTTTCAGCCTTTCACTATTTATAATGATGTTATCTGTAGGGTTTTTGCAAATTTGCATTACCAGGTTAAAGAATTTACCCTCTATTCTTAATGTGCTAAGAGTTTCTTATGATCAGATGTTGGGCAAAGGCTTTTCTCAATCTGTTAAAGTGATCACATGACTATTCTGTCTTTTGTAAATACAGTGAATTACAATGAATTTTATATGTTGAATTGCTCTTTCATAACTTACATATACTCTACCTATCTAAGATGCCTTGCGTATGTGTGTGTGTGTGTGTGTTATTTTATTGTTACAAAGAACTTGTGCAACTCTACTCATAAAGAACATTGTTTTGTGGTTTACATACAATTTGTTGGGTTTAGGTATCAAGAAATGCTGATTGCATAAAATGAGTTGGAAAATGTTTCCTCCTCTCCTCGTTTTTTAAAGATTAATAAATGATATTATTTAATCCTTAAATATTTATAAAATTTAACAGTGAAACTTTCTGGGCATCTTTTTTTTTTTAATTTTTTTTTTTTTAACATTTATTCATTTCTGAGACAGAGAGAGACAGAGCATGAACGGACGAGGGTCAGAGAGAGAGGGAGACACAGAATCTGAAACAGGCTCCAGGCTCTGAGCAGTCAGCACAGAGCCCGACGCGGGGCTCGAACTCACATACCGCGAGATCGTGACCTGAGCCGAAGTCGGACGCTTAACCGACTGAGCCACCCAGGCGCCCCGGGCATCTTTCTTTATTGGAAGATTTTGGCTGAGAATTCAAGTAGATATTATATTATCATGTTATATATTTCTTCCTGAGTATATTTTGGTAGTATGAGAATTTCAAGGGTTTTCTCTTTTTCATTTAAATTACCAACTTTACAATCATAGAGTTTTTCAGAGCATTTACTTATTATCCTCTAGTTTCTATGTAGTATGCAGGGATATTCTCTCTTTCATTCCTGATATGAGTAATTTGTGTTTGGGGGTTATTCTGTGGTGAATTTTGCTAAAGGTTTAATACTTTTTTCAAAGAACCAAATTTTGTTTCACCACTTTTCTCTTGCTTTCTTTTATTCTGTGAGGTATGAGCTCAACTTATTCTTTTTTATCTATTTTCCTAAGATGTACCTTAGATCTATTTCAGATTTGCCTTACAGTGTAATAAACACATTTAATGTTATAAGTTTCTGTTTAAGCATTGAAGAAATTTTTCATATATTGCATTTTCATTTATCTAAAAATATCTTCTATTTCTCTTGAGACTTTCTCTTTGACCTATGAGTTATTTAGAAATATTTTGTTTAATTTCTAAATATTTGAGAAATATATATATATATAATATACTCATATATACACATATATATGTATACCTACATACACTGTATACCATTTTGTTACTGATTATCGCATGGTAAAAATGTACTTTCCTACATCCAAAAAAAAAAGGCCGGTAAGGAAATATTAGTGACAAGGAAGAATATCCTTCCTTCTCTGGGGACCTGATTCTGATAAGTAAGGAGGTTTCAATGATTATTTTGATATCAATGATAGTAGGTGGAGATGTTATAGCTGTTCATGTAGAGATACCTATAGCTGGAGATATTCATGTAGAGATAGCTATAGCTGGAGATGTATAGGTGGAGATGTTATAGCTGTTCATATAGAGATAGACTATAAAAAAAACAACAACTGTAATGTCAATACTTTCTCTATGTTAGTAACAGCAATGTCAGCAACATTCTCCATAGTATCAATAGGGCCAGAATGAATTGTAGCAGTGAAGACTCAAGGCAGAAATTGTAATTACTTAACAATTCCAAAGGGTGATTTCAAAATATGTTATCACTGGTGAACACTGAGAAGAATGAGAACCTTCCCAAGGTCAGGATGTTATTTGGCAAGTTATGTATATATACAACAGGATTATAACTACTCTAATCAGAGGTCAAATTTATCAATGTCATTTGCAAAAGGACATGTAGCAGACACTTCAAGTAGAACTAACTACTGATAAGTGGACTGACAACAGCTCATGCATTAACAATTTCATTTTAGGAAAAAAAAAAAAAAGAAGTGCAATCACGTATTATATCCAAAACCTGCTAAGGGTAATGACCTACACATACAGTTGTTTTACACTTCACTTGATTGATTAGCTTCTGAAAGTTTATTCAGCTCTAATCAGGTTAGATGTGAATTAGAGTGCATTTATATTCATGATTATAATCACACCTAAATCGGTAGACCCAAGAAATGTGGTATTTCCCCTTCAGATACTGGCATTCTCATAATCCTTTGTCTATTTATACTTTTAAAAAGACATCTTATGCCCTATCATCATTAGCAGTACTCATACGAAAACAACTTAATCTAAATTAAAAAAAATTATCTCTGTCTGTAGATACCATAGTTTAAACTAGATGTGCTTAAAAAAAGTTAGTCGTAATAAGAATAAAACATACTCTAAAAAACCCACAGAAGATAGTGAAGTTATGTAATTTTTTAAAAATATGAAATTAAAACTTGTAATGTCTCTCACACACATACACACATGCACATACACACACACACACACACACACACACACATCTCTAAAAAAAAGGTTATTAAAGTAAGGCTTCTATTGACACCCAGATGAGTATGAAAGAGTAGTTCAATATCTTGGTTCTAAAGAAAAAAAAAATTCTTCTCAAAACCTGCTTGGAAAAACAAAAACAAAAACGACACTCTATATGCAGACACAAATGCACTTTCAACAGTGTTTCCTCATTCGAACTCACTTGCTATAATTAAAATACATATGGACCAACATCCTTTGGTTTCAGCTAATATATGGATTCTTTCAAACACAAATTACTATTCAGTTCTCTGTATATCCTGGGTTCAGGAAACATGTATTTGGACAAGACACAAAAGGTCTTCCTCTTCTGAAGCTTAAATTCTAGTAGGATATGACAGATAATAAATAGCAAAGTTATGGAGTTATTTGAAGTAAAAGTTTCCTGGGCAGAAAGAACAACTGGTACAAATGAATAAAAGTACATATGACACTGATATGATTCTAGAACTCTCCAAAATTGGGCCAGTGTGCAGTGGACTCAGTGTGAACACAGAAAGATGATAGCACATTAGTTCAGGGCGGTTGGCAGGTCCAGGAAGAACAGAGCCATCTTAGGAAAGAGGGAAAAGTTTATGGTCAGTGAATCATAAAAAGTGTAAAATAAAGGACAAAGCCATTTTCCTTCATACATTATTTTTAAAATAACTTCTACAGCTAAATCCTAAGGAAAATTAAAACAAAACAAAACAAGAACAACAAAAACAAGATCCTCTTTGATCTAAAAGGCCTGATTTTCTTCCATACCAATTATAAACATTTGCCTTTTTTTCTTTTTAGGGGATATTGCATCTCATTTAATAATGGTGTTTAAATACTGAGTACAGTAATTAAATTTTTTGCTATGCAATGTCATATTAGCCAGCATCCTAGAAGTTTTCTAATTTGGATATATCAGAAAAGAATGGTTTACTGACACAGGCTTAAAATGTACTTACTTATTTTTACAAGGTAACTATTATGTTTCTGTCATTTTCAGAGTTCCGTTTGACCTCTTTGACAGAGATCTCAATAAGTTTTGCCTGATAACACCTGTGATATGTAATTTAAAAGGAATTGCCTGCATTTTTTTATGGCTCATCAGATCCACTCTGAATGGTCAATTAGTGTACATCAATAATTACTACACATTCTAGAAAAGAAGATTTATATGGAATTTATAAATTATAACTCAATTATCCATCAAAAATAGAGATATGAAAACACAGAAGGTGAGTGTGAACCATGACAAATTGGATAAGCTCTCACACACCATTAAACAGCCTCAATAGTCATGTTAGGGGGAAGACTTCTGCACTTTTTCATTTTGCCTTCTCATCACCTGTTCCAATTATGTCTCTCCATAAATGAGGTCCATAAATGCCATTAAAAACAGAGTCATCTAATGCCAGTTTCCTGTTTAATAGTCATAAATATAATAAAATGATAATAAAAGATAGTTCATTAAAATGAACTATCCTTTACTGAACATAAAATTTATTATATTTAATACATAGCACCATCTAGTGAAATTTGAGGGGAATGTGTAATATATTGAATATGATGCAAAACAACTTTGCAAATATTAGAGATTAGTCCTTGTGCACTAGGTATACATTTAATTTTCTCCAAGAAATTTCCTTAAGAATAAATAAAATGTTATATCACACACATTTATATATATCACATTTGTAAATGTATGTTTTTTTATATTAATGTTTATACAACCAGGAAAATGATCTTCTACTCAAACATACAAGCAATCCTATGCAAGAATTTATTATTTAAGTGGGTATTCCTTCAAAATTAAGAAAATACAACCTAAAATAAGTCAACTAGAATATATGAAAGTAAAATGATACATGTAGTATGTGTTGTCTCTCAAAACTATTCAAAAGTCTGTAACTCCTCTCTGTAAGAGGAGAGTAATCAGGGTATCCACAAATGTACTTCAATTTTTTAATTTATTTATTTTGAGAGAAAGGGAGAGAGAAAGTCTTCCCACACAGGAGAGGGGCAAAGAGAGAGAGGGAGAGAGAGAACCTCAAGCAGGTCTAGCTGTCAGGCTGTCAGCACAGAGCCTGACACAAGGCTTGACCCCACAATCCTGAGATCATGACCTGAGCTGAGATCAAGAGTTGGATGCTGGGGGCACCTGTATAGCTCAGTCAGTTAAACATCTGACTCTTGATATTGACTCTAGTCATGATCTTACAGTTGGTGCCCCGTGTGGGGGTCCATGCCGGCAGTGCAGAACTTGCTTGATATTCTGTCTCCCTCTCTCTCTGCCTCTCCTCTGCTTGCCTTCTGTCTCTCTCTCTCAAAATAAATAAACAAACATTAAAAACAAAAGAGTTGGACAGTCAACCAGCTGAGCCACCCAGGCATCCCAACTTCAATTTTCTTTTCTTCAAAGAATGTCCCTAGTAACTTTTCATGATACTATTTGATGGTATTTTTTTTTTATAAAATGCAGGCTGAAAGTTTATGAAAGTTGTTGTAATAAATTTATTTATTTTTGATACTAAATTGTCATTTTTTTACATTGTAATTCATTTTTTATTATTTTTTAAATAAAAAAAAATGTGGGGCTTGAACTCATGATCCTAATAAGACTGAGCTGCGATCAAGAGTCGGACGCTTAACCAACTAAGCTACCCAGGTGCCCCAGTTGTCATAATAAATTTAACGTGTTTGTTCACAAAATATACTCTGGCTTGTTTTACATATTAAATACTGAAATATCAGTTTATTAAAATAATATGTATAGAATTACATGAACATCATATCTTACTCCTTGTGTTGATTTCTTGCCATTTTAACATAGAGTTCATCTATGCGTAGCATTTATATTTCTATACACATAGTTTACACATAAATTTGATCTTCAATGATAAGAATGTATCATCCTTTGTGAATACATTATTCTTAAAATTTTAAGTGTTTAATGATTCATTTAAAAATTACAATAACAAACCCATTACATGTTAAGTAACATTTTTTATGTTACTTATGTTATGAAAAACATTTTTCAAAATAAGAGAAATTTTATGAAAACAGTAGGACTAATTTACCTTTTTTGCAGGTGAATACATTGTTTTGAAATAACAACAATGTTTTAAAAACACTCTGGCAATAAAAGTTGTATCAGGACTTAATAATACTTTTTAACTAAAAAGGATAAGTTATAATGCAATCAAGTGTAGATTTCTTTTGCATTTCATAACTGGACTTTAAAGGCAATTCTAAAGAGATAAATTCAAATGACCTTTGTAACAATTTTAACTAAATCAATTGTATTATTTAGCTATTAAGTATTGACTAACTATCATGAACTATCAACTTAATGAATAAGAAGTACATCTTGACTAACTATCATGAACTATCAACTTAATGAATAAGAAGTACATCAATGATGAGAACATACTGTCTGATTTTCCAACTATGAGAGGATAATTGACCAGAAGCCCTAGGTGCTATGCTCTGAAATGCGTTTCCATGTGTGCTTAAAGGCTATGCTTTTCCACAGTCTCCTCCCAACCAGTGACTAAGTAAGACATAGATAAAAAGGCAGACCCGTTCTGGGCGACATGGGACTCTAATGACAGTCATCTTTGAATTAGGAACTCCACAGCCTGGATGAGCTTCCTGTAAATTGTTACTGTCTGTAAAGCTTCCACCGACCTTCTTTCCCCCTCTCTTTTACTGGGATCAGACCTGCACTGCAATTCAATGGTTCTCCTTGATTGTTCCAGCTCCCAGATCTTACCCCATACTTTTCTCATGGGTATTTCCCCTAATAAAATTCTTGCACACTTAATTACATTTAATTTCATTTGCCTTTACTTCTAGGAGAATTCCAAAGTGGGATCCTGGAAGACCAGATTTTTTTTCCTCAGAGTGATAGATATTTACTCCAGATACTGGTTTGCTTTTGTTACACACAAAGCTTTGGCCAGGACAACAACACAGAAACTAACAATACTTAATCCAGAGGCTTGGAATCCCACACAGAGTAGCACTGGGTAGGGGACAGAAGGGTAAAATTTAACTATCAGTTATGCCCACCAGCAGGTCACTTCAGAATCCATGTACTTGGGGATTGCAAGTCAAGCACAAAGAACTATAATGTCAGATGTAATTGACCTTGATGAGTAGGAGAAAGAATTCTGTTCTTAGACAATAGAATAGGGAGGAAGATGTATAGAACCCAGTTGATCTACTTGGATAACCTCTGTTCCATCTGTATTCCCATGCCCCATTTTAACTGTGAATAGACAAATGCAGAAACCTTGAGCTGAGAAGGAAGTTTAGATTATCAAGGGATCAGGCCCATCTGGAATGAAGTTTTGGGTCATACTACTAAGTAAGCCAGCATGACTCTGAAGAGATAACTGAGAGTGGGAGGGGTTTAGAATGGATGATGGTGTTTGGGGAGGATATCAGTTGTAATTTCAAGATCAATTGCATCAATGGGTGCTAAAATTCATAGCAGTAACACTTTTCTAAATTTTTCCTTTAAAAAAAAACAGGCTACAGAAAACCACCAAAGAGCTACCCTGATCCTATGTGGAGAAGCTGATCTGTTTAGCACAAGAGGTATACTCTTGTGGGCATGAGAATGGGAGCACAATTGACCAAGAGCCCTAGCTTCTGTGCACTGAAATTCATCAACTGTGTTTGCATCGAAGCCAAGGTTTTCACTATCTGCTCCCAGCTAATGACTGAGAATGGCAAGGATCCTAAAGCTGGCCTATTCCTGGAAGATAGGACTCATTGGATTGCCCAATTTGGCTCCAGAACTCTCCAGTCACTGTGCCCAACATTTCTAAGACTGAAAAACATTCTAGGAGTCTTTCACACACATTCCTAGTCTCTCTCCATCATCTGGAATCAAATTTGCATGGCAGCATAGTGGATCTTCCAGCTATACCAGCCTCCTGCCCATTTTCTCTCATGGCACATTTCAGGAATTTTCTCTAATAAAATTTATGAATGTTTAATTCTGACAGTGCAAAGATAAGCAGCTCAACACTAAGTTATGCTCCAGGTTAGGAATTACTAAATATACTAAATTGACGCTTTTGCTGATCCACAGCCAGTAACTTAGTAGGAAAAAAAATTCTTCCCATCTTTGAATTAAAATTCTCCCTGCATTTAGGAAGGCTAAAATAAAAATAGAAGGTAAAAATGAGGTAAAAAGAAAAAAGAAAACAAACAATTCTGTTATAGGACATAAGACAGGCAAAATAGAATAGAAAGTCTGTTTCCCAAATCACAGCTCAAAGAAACATGGAAAGAAGCTCAAAAGAAGTTCATATTAGGAGATTCTGCTCAGAAAGGGCCAGTGACCACATAAATAAATTGCATTATTTATGTTTAAATCCCTGTGAATAAGAGAAAATTATATACTGGCCACCATTTAAAATATCATCCGGACAGAGTTTTGTAACACAGCCTGTCCTCATTTCTTTGCAAAATATTTATGAATAGTGTATTCCTATAAAAGCTCTGGATACTAAATTCTGAAGCAATCAAACTGTTATTTTAAGGTAGAAATCACAATTTCTGCTTAGGGCATTCTCTTTGGTATGGTACATTTTTGTGCATAGTTTAAACATAGATAAATAGGGGAAGTTTCTAATTATTGTTCTTGGCAAAATCTAAAACAGTAAGTTAAAATACATTCAGTTTATACTGCACAGGGGTGCTGCATAGGAGGATCTCCTTAGGTGTGATGGAAGCTGGACTGCACAAGGGGTATGTGGTTATAAGTACATGCACAATAGAAGTTAGGCTAGTTGCTTTCTGCAATATGGTGATTGACCCTCGAAGAGAGGAAAGAGCAGAATGAGTGTCCTTGCGCTGGTCTGTGGAACACTAATAGTTGTAATGTTTCAGGAACTTAAGAGAGGATCATGTGCCTCTATTTTTCATGGTTAGAAACATGAAGTCAGGTACAAGACCTCAGGAAGTAATAAAGAAGGGTAGCAATGATGCAGAACAAGGAATGATTTACATGACAAACAGATCTCGGGAGATATTTATGCAATATAGAGAAATGTACTGGTACTGCCAGAATATGTCCCCTCTGGTGATGTCAGGGATTTTATTTTGGGGACAATGAAGTAGAAATAAACAACCTCCTTGTACTAAAAATTGATGTGAATAAAACCATATATCTAGACAGTCTCCATTCACAAGCTGAGATATTCAATCTTTTTATTTGGCTTATAACTACATATCTGATTCTACTTTTCACTAACCTTTGGCAGACAAACATAAGCTTTAAAATTGGGCACTAAAGAAGTCTTGTCACAGTCAAGAGAAAGTATGACTTTGGTATCTATTGTCTACCACTTTCATCATGAGAGAGGGTGCCAAAAACCAGCCACTAAAATCCTTTTATCTGTATGGTAATTTAGACAGTTGGGGATTATGAATGTATATTTTGTTCTGTTTTTATAGGTGACCTAAAGAAGGAGAAAGTTGTGTTTCTCATATTAAAATAGCCTTTCCATTAGCCTATCACCACACCTAGGAATGTAGATCCAGATATACTTTCCTAGAAAGTTCATTTGTGTGATCTCTTATTGCAACACAAAAGAAGGAACCTGGGATATCCATACCACTAGTATTTTGAATTATGAGTCTATTTCTAGGAAAGGCATGCAGAAAAATTTCTTCAATACGTATTTGGAGACATAGCCTTTCTATATTAACATACCCTTGAGCTTTATTTTTTTACTTTTGACTCTAGTAAATTCATGCAGTCTGCGATATAAAATAAGACACATTATTCATTACTGACAAGTTTTGCGTTTTATTTAAAGTTCTCCCTTACACAATTCTAAGACCATTGAAAATAGGCTGAGATTATTTTACTAACTTTTTAAAATTCCAATGCCTCCCTAAAGGGCACCCAGGGGTACAGTGCCTGGTACAATTTTTATCTTGAGGGAAAATATGTAAGAAAAATGTAAAAAAAAATTTAAAAATAAAAATAAACAGGTATATATTTTTATGTATTACAGACAATAGTTTAGTAAAAGTTGCTTTTTTTCTCCATTATAATAGTACATTTTTATTGACATAAACGAAATATAAGACAAAAGAAAATACAGAAAATAATAGTGTTGTCACTATTAAAATTCTTGAGGACATCATGCCTGATATCATTATATTCATTATCCCTGTTTATGTAAATCACCCCTACAGGTCCCAGAATTCCAGGTCTCAACACATCTCCCATTTGCAATTATTCCTCATCATTGTCTCCTTCTCTGCATAGATTTTATTTCCTCATGTATTATGCTCCCTAACTATGAAAATTCTTCCAATATGCAATCTAGAATTCAACATTCATTATCAAAAAAATTCCTAAATCATTAACCTCATTTCTGAACATTCCCAAGTCTCCCCCAAAGACAGTGAATGATACCTCTAAATTTTTATTATGTGGCAGAGTTTCTTTCTTTTTTTTTCTCCCAGCCCTTATACAAATAGGCCCATAATTATTCTGCACACACTTTTTGGCCCCTCATTCTATATTTTAAAATAAATTCCATTATTTCTCCATAATTATCCCAATTTTTAATTTCATGTAATCAGATTTTATACTATACAATTTCTCTCTTGATTGTGGTCATTCACTAACGTGGATTTTATTTCCCTCTAGTTTTCAGACTGAGGGCCAGACACAATGAATAAAGCATACTCTCATCAAGAAACATTGATACAAAATTTATTAGGTATTAAGAGACATTTCTAAAGCATTTAAAAGAAAAAAAACTCGGGAAAAGTTCAATAAATGATCAAATATCAGAATGGTAAAGAAATTTTCAACAGCAGAACTGGAAGCTATATTGAAAACATTAAAATTCTATAGGGGATGTGTGTGTGTGTGTGTGTGTGTGTGTGTGTGTGTGTGTGTGTGTGTGAACATATACAGTTAGAACTCTGTATATGGCCAAACTATTAATCAAATACAGATTAAATATGCACTCTCAGAAATGACTCCCATTTGCCATGCCATGGAACTACCAGAGGATGTTTTCAATGAAATCATGAAAAATGAAAATATTGAATGCAGAAGTTAGAGAGTTCATGACAAAAGACACATAAAGATAATCACCAAGAAGACAGTAAAACAAAATTGAAAGATACCACTTAAGTGAGCAGTACCAGTAACAAAAAGTTCATATCAAAGCAGGTAAACAAAAACACCCAGGGGGTACAGTTGATAAATAACAGAGGATTCCAGTGAGATTTCAATTTCAGATAAACTACTTTTTTAGTATAAAATGTCCCAAATAATTCATTGGACATATTTATACTGAAAAATAGCTACTCATCTGACATACAAGTTCAACTGAGTATCTTTTATTTTTATTTGCTAAACCTAAGTTACCTTATCTATGAAAGATAACTCCAAGAAATAAAACATCTAGATGATTTTATATTTAAACATATTTATATGTATTGACATTATTTTAGAAATTTTAGAAGAAAACGATCTGTTACCTAATAAATTAAGCAAGTGGAGAAATACATAAGTTTGGAAATTAAAATTAACTTAAAGAAAAAAAGGAGATGTAACTATAAAGAATTAATTCTGCCAACTATTATGTATTTGTAAATGTGAAAATAAATAACAATTTCATGAAATGATTGGGAAAGAGCATTGTGTATATCTGTGCAGGTGCACATATATGTCTATTTGTTTGAAATGCTAAAAAGTGTTAAAAAGATAAACCATTATTTTCTATGATATGAAAATAAGTAGTACTTACTTTTTAAATTAAAAAAAATAGCAAGATTGGGGTGCCCGAGTAGCTCAGTCAGTTAAGCATCTGACTTTGGTTGAGGTCATGATCTCGCAGTTATTGAGTTTGAGCCCTGCGTTGGGCTCTGTGCTGACAGCTCAGAGCCTGGAGCCTGGTTCAGACTCTCTCTCTCTCTCTCTCTCTCTCTCTCTCTCTCTCTCTCTCTCTTTCTCTGTCCCTTCCCCCCCACACTCTGTCTCTCTCTCTCAAAAATAAATAAACATTATTTTTTTTAAATAGCAAAATAAAATTGTATTTACAATTATAGAGTTAAATACTAAGTGACTGGAGAGTTGCTGTTTCTGGTGTATTAGTCTCAGGAACAACTAGATTTGGGACAGACAAATGCTTTTTTCCCTTCCTAATACCTGTTAGTGCCATTTGAGGTCTTAAAATATGTTTAAGTACCAATTTGATAAAATTTCACACTAACTTAAATATTTAATTAAACCTTGCCTTTTAGCTTTATGCAGAGATTAGAGACAGCCAGAAACTGACACTGCATCCAGCCTACAATTTCAATTATATGTATTTGGTACTATATTCAACAGAGTACTATATTATGTTATTTTTTTACTTCACAGAGGTTATGTTTTAGGTCACTTACAAATTTACAGAAAAAAATCAATGAGGAGTACCATGAGTTCCCATATACATGCTCCTCCCCATTTGGAATTTCCCCTGTTATCATAACTTTCCTTCATGTAGTACATTTGTTTTGATTAATAAACCAATTTTGATACATTATTTTTTTAAATTTTAGCATTTTTTAAAAATCGAAGTATAATTGACATACAATATTATATTAGGTTCAGGTGTACAGCATAATGATTTGATATCTGTACACACTGTAAAATAATCACCACAATAAGTATGGTTAACATCCATCACCGTAAATAGTAACAAAACAAATTATTGTGATTAAGAACTTTTAAAATCAACTCTCTTAGCATCATTAACTATAGTTACCATGCTGTACGTTCCATCCCCATGAATTATTTATTTTATAATTGGAAATTTGAACCTTTTGCTCCCCTTCATCCATTTTTCCTACCCTGCCATCCAGTCCCCACTGCTGGCAACTAGCAACTCTGTTCTCTGCATCCATGAACTTCTATTTTTGTTTGCTGTTTGTTTTGTTTACAGATTCCACGTATAAGTGAGATCATATAGTATTTACCTTTCCCTGACTCGCTTCACTTTAGCATTATGCCCTCAAAGTCCATCCTTGTCACAAATAACAAGATTTCATTTTTTTTTATGACTGACTTGATTATCATTAAATAAAATCCATAGGTTACCTTTGGTTTACTCTTTGTTTTGTACATTCTATGTGTTTTAGCAAATGACTAATGACATATATTCACCATTACAGTATTATACGAAAAAGTTTCATTGTCCTAAAATTCCTCTTTGCCCCATCTATTCATCATACCTTCCTCACAGAACCTCCCAACCACCAATGTTTTTACTGTCTCCAA
This sequence comes from Panthera onca, assembly GCF_046562875.1. Taxonomy (NCBI): domain Eukaryota; kingdom Metazoa; phylum Chordata; class Mammalia; order Carnivora; family Felidae; genus Panthera; species Panthera onca. The sequence continues at coordinate 182,802,397 of NC_138339.1, forward strand.
AGTGTTGCCTATTCCAGAATGCCATATAGATAGAATTATACAACATACAGCATTTTCATACTGGCTTTTTATACTAAGAGATATGCATTTAAGGTTCCTACAGGTGTTTCTGTGCTTTTGGAGCTCATTTCTTTTTATCACTGAAGAACATTCCTTTGTATAGGTGTGCTGTAGTTTGTTTATCCACTCACTTCCTGAAGGACATCTTGATTGGTTACAAATTTTGGTAATTATGAATAAAATTGACATAAATATTTGTGTGCACATTTTAGCATACATATGTTTCAACTCATTTTAGTAATTGCTATGGGGCACAACTTCTGGATTGAACATGAAGAATATATTTAGCTTTGTAAGAAACTGCCACTGTCTTGCAAAGTGTCTATGCCATTTTACATTCCGCCAGCAATGAACGAGAGTTCCCGCAGTTCCACATCCTCACCAGCATTTGGTGTGAGTACATATTAGTAACCAAAATATTAGGAGCCTTTAATTATACAGCAGCATCCATAAAAGGTGGCAAATCCTTTGGTTAGGAGGCAGCAAGAGTACTTTGTTTCGTGTCACTTTTTGCCTACCAGATTTAAAACACAGAATGCTATAAATGATTTCAGAAGCTAATGGTTATAAAATACATATCCACGAGTGAAATACAAATAACTGTTTTCTACTGACTTTTAATCCAATGATTGGCTATTTGTTGATTAATTAAGTATATCTGTGGCAATTTTTCCCTGAGTAAGAATTTTTCTTTCCTTTTTCTTACCTTTTCTCTATTTTTTCTTCTTTGGTTTTGAGATTTACCACTGTATTATTTTTAATTTTGTTTGGAATTTTACTTAGAAATGAATAATATGTGTATATACATGTACATAACCCCAATAGTTTTTATTATTTAGGGCTCTAATAGATTCACTAAACTTTTAATAACATGAAGCTTGATATTTAAACTCAGGTTTAATGCACTATGTTGGACTCACTGACAAAATGGCCAAGAAATGCAAATATGAATAAAAAAATTCAGTAATTAGGCTCTCACTCCTTTTATTACTCCTGTGACTTAGGACAAGTTACTTAACCTCTTTTCAATTACCATGCATGGCATGAAATGAGGAACATACCATATAAACATTAGGTGGTTTGATGAAAGAACAGAATAGCATAATGTGCTTTGAAAATAAGCATCTTATTTAACATGTTTATATTTGCTTATTTTATATTTATGATTTTTAAAAGCATAACCCCATGGATCTGTCATCAATTAGTATACTTGATTATATATTTAAATGTTTCATTTTCAATAGCTTGAAAATTTCATGTGATACATTGTTAAGACGTGGATATGATTTTTAAAGATGCATTTTTTTCAAATTTATTTATTTATTAAAGAGAAAGAGAGAGAGAATGTGAGCGATGGAGGGGCAGGGAGAGAGGAAGACAGAGAATCCCAAGCAGGCTCCACAATGTCAGCCAAGAGCCCTTCACGGGGCTCGATCTCATGAACCATGAGATCATGACCTGAGCCAAAATCAAGAGTTGGATGCTTAACTGACTGAGCCACCCAGGTGCCCCTAAAGATGAATTTCTAATAAACAAACTGCTTCTCTAAGTTATGGTTTTTGAAAAAAGATACTCATGAAACACAGCAAAACATAAATATGAATAGTAGTACAGAGATCCTTCTCTGCTGAGGAAAGATAAGTACTCCAGTCAAAACCAAAATAATTTTTGTAAAGTATCAGTAAATGGGATAGATCTATGGGAACTGACTTAAAAAGTTATAATAGAAACATTTTTATTCTTCCCATTATGAAGGGTATAGATAAAGATACAAAATACCAATAGATTTTTGTCTAGAACGGCCTGAATCTAAAGTACTCCAGGATATGCGGATTGTGTAAAAACGTCTGTTCTCACCTAGGTTATACTGAGCCCATTTTCACATACTTTCAAATCAGAGAAAGTTGTGGAAGCTCTCTTTAAGATTCAGTAGAGATTAATTTCATCAATATCAATATTTGGGGTAAAGATAGAAGAAGGAAGACTGATGGCTACAATATCAATTTTCAATATGGGTAAACCACGCTTACTAAGAGAGATATAATTTGAACTGTTTCAAAATTATCTAATAAAAACTGTATGTTATGTATATTATATGTTAGGTTCACATCTCCCCCCAACCCCCTTGTTTTGGCTTCAGATAGATAATTCTGACAGGGTACTGGTGGGGTGAACAGTCAGGCAAAAACAGAGTTGTCCTAAAACAATAAATTATTATTAAAATGAAAACCTTACTCACTTCCTCGTAAATTTCTATTGCTATTTGACAGATGATAAGTTGGCCTTGTCAACTCATTCTAAAAAAAAAAAAAATGGCAACATCTAGAACTGTAGTTTTTCACATAGCGTAGCAATTGAAAATTCCAGTTGTTGAATTACTTTTGAAAACCTAGATTGTTATTATTTCAGCTATTTTAGGCTTGTGTAATATATAAAATAATAGAATATAAACATGGAGGATTGTTAATTTATATTTTCATCTGAAAAACTAATAAATGCAAATACTTTTGATAAACTGTACCATTAGAAAAAAATTGGTTATCTGTATCTGTTAATATCTATATATTACCTATATTATTGTTATGTTATTTTATATATATATATATATATATATATATATATATATATACACCAGTTATAATATATACATTTTTTCAGTACCTATAAAAACATTTATATGTAGCCATGGAAGACTACTGTCTGCGTAATGTGGTTTGAAGAAACTGGGAATTGAACTGTGGTGAAAATATTTCTGAATTCTGTCACGTAAGCAAATGTTAGAGTTTCATTAGAAATCAGGATATGTTATTATATTTGACCACATCTTCAATGGATTTCCTGTAAAATATAACTATCCTTTGAGTGAAGTAGCAGATTAAGCTCATGATAATGAAAAATTGTCCTAAATTACTTGTTAAATGAAACATAATTCTGCCTGCTAAATATAAGTGAGTAACGGTGTTACCTAAGGGTTTATTGGACAGCTCACAGGACCTCCAGGAAGACAAGAGAAGTTGGCTTGAATACCTTATAGTCCAGAAGAGTAATCTCAGTCAAGTAAAGGACTGGTTAGTGAAAATCTCACTGCCACTGCTACCAGGCACAGACACTGTAGACTATGCTGACCTCATCATTCTCTTGACCCAAGATGCCCCCATATGAACCTGTTGTCACTGCTAATCCCGTAAACTGGATATGGATTCTACTGATTCCATGACCCTCACCATAAATCCCACGTGACACTGCTCTTTATTTTATTTGGTTTTGCCTCAGTGTCCAGAATAGGTGCATGGGATTGATCGGTCTGGTTTCCAAGTAAGTGCACATGCTACCTACAAGACAGATTTGGAAAGCAAGAATCTGAAAATATCAAATTCTGCTGTTTAAAGCAGGGACTTCTTTGTAGCATAAAAGATTCTTCAAACATATATATGCCATTAATTTACTGAGGAACAAAAAGTAATTACAAAAACCTTCAACAACAACACCTTCGGTTGTCCAATATCAGTATAATTATCTCTTCCCTTATCTTCATTTCTAAAGTAACCCCCCCCAAATTATCCATTTTCCCAACATAATATAATTATATTTTATACAATCAAATACATTTAAACATTCCCATCAAAAAGCTTAAACCAAATTATCATGAACTATGGCATACAAATTTAAGACCACAATCAATCATATGCATTAAAATTTTATTCTGTCAAAATTCTCATTTTGATATTGCCAATTACACACACCCTTTATCAATAACAGAAAAAAAGAAATATATAATGAAAGGAAATTATTTACATTGTACACATATGCATATGCCAGAGCAAGTAAGGGAACATGGGTAGATGCTAGAGTACCCATTTTTTAACGTGTCAACAAATCACAGTTGGTTTTGACAAATCCTCTACTTCATTAATCATATCATGTGTCTGGTAATTTCAGCAAGCAACTTAAGTGTTAAGAGTTCCTGCCCTGTAAAGTAACCCATATCTTCATTTTTAGGGGATCTGAGTCTTTGTTGGTCCTACCTGTATAAAATGGCCACGTTTTTCCTTAAGGTATACCCTTTGATATAACATCACAAGTGTCTCCATTTGCATTAACTAAGAACAAGGCTCAGAGTCTTTCAAGTGAAATCCTTTAGTTGTAAAATTAAATTATTCAAGAAGTAGGAGATTGATAAGACAAGGAATAATTATCAATAATGAGTGTGGTATTAAGCCAGCTACCATAAAATGCTATTCAGGCTTAATCTTCTGGGAAAATTCTGGGAGAGAGTGCAAATGCACATTTCCATCTTATTTATTCTACTCATGGGATAAGCATCATTGGTTGAGTGCTGCTCCAGGGTGCTATAATCACTTGGCATGTCCAGCCTGCTGCCAGCACTGTGTAGAAAGCTAGCCTTTCCAAAACCCAAGATAAAAGGACCTTCAGTGTCAGGGATATAGATACTACCTGGTGGAAATCACCTGGAGCATATAAAAGGTCCAAGAGGTATGGGTTAGGTATTGCCACTGCATGCTACACTTTGGTGTTCTCTTGTGTTTAAATTATTTTCCTTCTCATTTCTACTGAAACAGACAATACAGATTGCATCACTGAATCCACAATGAGCGCTGATGCTGTCATTACAAACAGCTACAACTCTAATAACTGCAGTTACAGGACCTAGATATAACTATTGATGTCCTATTGCAGTCCTTGATTCCTCATATTATTAGACACTAACTCAAGTCTATGGTAGGTGTTCTTGACCAGTGAAGTCTAAATCATGGACCTCGCTGTATATGGAAAGGAGATTAAAATAGAAAATATCAGGAATTTTCATATTTTTATATGATGCTAGAAAGAACTCAAATAAAAAGCATAAATGCAAGAGGAGATCTTACAACTGATGTCACAGAAATACAAAGGCTCATAGGAGACTACCATGAACAACTATATGCCAACAAATTGGTAACCCTGATGAAATAGACAAATTCCTGGAAACATACAACCTACTAAGACTGAATCATGAAGAAACAGAAAATTGGTTCAACCAGTAATGATTAAGGAGATTGAATCAGGTCTTAAAAATCACTATTCACTTACCTCCATGTTTATCTTTTATTCTCCTATCTCTGTTCAAATACAGTCTAGAATCTCCTCAGTGTGTATGGGATAACAGAGAACCCCCAGACAGTTCCATGGTCTCCAAACACTCTACTTTCTCATTCTTTCTTCTCTTCCACCTTGATCTTATCATCTACCTAAAAACAAATGTCATTTCTGAGGGAAAATTTCTGTGGTCATATCCTTATATTTTATGTTCCCATAATATCCTGTATTTTTCTAACACTATCAAAACACAATTTTTTCAAATCACGATTTTATTTTTTAATTTTTTTAATGTTTATTTATTTTTGAAACAGAGAGAGAGAGAGAGAGTGCGCACAAACAGGGGAGGAACAGAGAGAGAAGGAGACACAGAATCGGAAGCAGGCTCCAGGCTCTGAGCTGTCAGCACAGAGCCTTACACGGGGCTCATGAGTGGTGAGGTCATGACCTGAGTGGAAGTAGGATGCTTAACTGACTGAGCCACCCAGACACCCCTCAAGTCATGATTTTAATGTTATTTATTTTCTATTTATTTTCTCTGAAATATTCAAACTCCATATTTGAAAGATAATTTCTCTTTTATTTAGTACTTAATCTCAACCACCTAACGGGTTTCTCTTCATTTGTTGTATTATACATATCGGAGGAAGGAGAAACCTTTAAATGAATATTAAAAAGTTATGGTATATTGCAATTTGTGTCTAAGAGATTTTTCTCACGCTGATACCTAGTAACCATGGATCTTGAGTCTGGTAGGTATTTTATAAGGCTTGTGGGGTTATCTAGGTGAATGGTGGCTCAGACCAGGGAAATGATGGGAACTGAGAGGATTGGACAGATCCCATAAATATTTAAGTGGTAAATTGGTAAGACAGAATAAGAGTTGATGCATGGAATAAGGTAAAATGAGATGGCCAGCTTGAAAAAATTGACTTTACTGGATTGATAAACTCAGTTGGACAGTGATGACATTAAGTTAGAAAACAGAGAACAGCCAGTTTGGATGATAGGAATATTTTCTTTGCCCTTATGCTGCACAGAAATAGACATTCTAGAGAGAGTTCTAATGCCATGTTTCATTCTTTAAATTCTCTAAATGTTCATATAGTTTTTAGAATTATATTCAATAAATAATCTATGTCTCACTAATTAATTAAGACAGATTTCTAGAGCATATTTTATTTTTTATTAAACAGTAGGGACATCTGGGTGGCTCAGTCGGTTAAGCGTCTGACTTCAGCTCAGGTCATGACCTGACCGAACATGAGCCCCTTGTAAGGTTCTGAGCTCACAGTTCATGAGTTTGAGCCCCATATCAGGATTTGTGTCTCCCTCTCTCTGCCCCTCCCCCGCTTGCACTCGGTCTCTCTCAAAAATAAATAAATAAACATTAAAAAATTTATTAAATAGTAATAACTTATTAAACAGTAATAATATTCTCTCAAAGAAAATTATTATATGCTGAAGATGATTCTGGGAAAAGTTATAATTTGAAGGGTAACTAACCACAAATTTTGAATTTTATCTTTCCTAAACTTAAATATAATTTACAGTCATAAATAACAATGAGCTTTTGTTATAATACTCCTCATGAAGAAAGATATTTTACACCCCCCAGAAAATGTTTCTAAAATATTCTATGTTCTTGTGTTTTTACCATTTAGGTTGGCTACTTAAAAGTGCAAATGGAGATTCAAATAGTGACCCTATGCTGCCACCCAATGGAAGATATGGGAAATTATCTGTTTTAAACGTACTTCAGTGATGTTTATACCACATTAAGTAAGAACACTCCCATGACATTTGGAGAATTTTTCTATTAAAAGAATATCCACGATGTACAAAGGTGTGCGTCAATATCTGTTAAAATTTCTTTAGTTGTAATTAAACTTGTTTTATGTCTTCTTATCCTCACTATGGCCCAACTCTAGTTTTATTTTGTAGAAGCATACCCATTCAGGAAATGAAAATTTGATGTTAAAAATCAATACATAAAGTTATTAAATATTTAAATTCATTAAAACAAAAGACAATATTTAACCACACCTGTACAGTCAAAAAGGAGTGTGCAGGAGGAAGAAAATAATAAAGTGATTCAACATGGAAAATGGGGTTGGGGTTTGCATATAGTATATTAATTTAGGACAGAGGTGTAGGCTTCATCTAGATTTTATTACAACTCTGAAGCTTAGCAAAGGTGAATTTTGAAACTTAAGTAAAGCATTTTATCTCAGATTCTATTTAAAATGGGAATAATATAATTTATATCACAGGACTTTTGCAAGGATTAAATTAAGTAATATCTGAAGAGTACTTGCATACATTAGTCATCAAAAAATAATATCTAGCAATAAGATTTTCTGTACAGTAAAAACATTTCACAAGTTTTATAATGCTTTAAAAATAATAACCCCACAATCAGCTGTGGACTTCTTGGTTGACACATATTTATATCTGAAGTCATATAAGCTTTTAATATTCTGATTAGAATGCATCACTAAGAAAAATCACTTAAAATCAGGTTTAATAGATACATTAACCCAGCTTGTAAGTAAGGCTTACTTTTGCTTACACTGCAGTAATGATGACGGTAAATAAAAGCATGATGTTTTTGTCGACTTGAGTGGATGAACTCAAGGATTTTTTAATTTTAATGATTGTCCTACTTCTATTTCATTAGACCTTGCTAAAATGACCGTCTCTAATGGTTCTGATTGCTGTCAAAATTTAAGACCTTTCCAGTGTTCTGCAAAGTTTGGTCTATAGGTCACTCACTAGTGGTTCATGTTTACAATATTTCCTCATGTTATTTAGTCCTCCACTGCTGGTGTAATAAATTACCATAAACGTAGTTGCTTAATACACACACATTAATTATCTTGTAGTTGTATAGGCTAGAAATCTGATGTAAGTCTCTCTGGCTTAAAATCAGTAAAAGCAGGCTGTTTGCAGGACTGCCTTTATCCCTGGAGGCTTTAAAATAAAATCCTTTTTTTCTTTTCTTTTTTTTTTTTTTTTTTTGCCAGCTTCCATAGGCAGCTTGATCCCTCACTTGCAGCCTCTCTATCTTCAAAATCAACACCATTGCATCTCTCTGACCATTCTTTTGTGGTCACAGTTCCCTGTCTCTCTCACTTGCCTGTGTCTTCTTCCACTTCTATGAATCCTAATGATGTCACAGGACACACCCACATAATCCCCTTAAATTAATCAAATCTGCAAAGTCTCTTCTACTATGTAAAGTAACATTCATAAATCCTAGGAATTAGGACATACATTTATTTGGAGACATGATTCTATCATATCTATCAGTGATATCAAGTGGTTTGGCAGTTTTGTTTTTTAAAACAATATTTTGTTTTGACATGTATTTCACAATTTTGAAATGTTGAGTCATAATTTTTATAGAAATCACATTACAGTCTTAATCATTACTTCTGAAATTAATGTTTAGTGAAAATGTTATTAGAAATTTATTTTCTATTTCTTGATCAACAATCAAGCTGCAAATACACCAAACAAAAACAGCATTTTGAATATTAACTTACACAAATGACAATTTAAGTTTGAAACACGTATTTGTGTAATAACACAGTTCAAAGATGGAATGAAACAAAGTCTGCTTTGAGGTCTGTGGGGGGGGGTATGTCAGTCAATAAAGTTTACACATGAAGAAAAATGCATACAACAAGCCAGGTATGCCTTTTTATCTTGAAAATTGTGCTATACCACTACAGACTTTTAAAGATCAGATTACATTGGAAACTTCTTTATTTTTCTATAAAATTCAGTATTTTTTCAAGAATTATAAAACAATAAACTGCATAACAAATAGGAAGATAAAAATTAAATTCAACCAGATTTTGATGTTATGCCAAATGGTATTTATCAAACATTTGCTTGACTGTACAAAGTATGGGTTAACACATAGTTTTTACTTGGAACAATAATAAAAAGAAACTATACTGATCTGCACAGATATCAGTGTTATACGGTCCTCTTAGAACAGTGTTCACTAAGAGTATTTAAGACCACTACATCAGAATCACCTGAAATTACTGATAGGAGCTGAGTCAGAATTTGTGCAGACCCCATGGTTCTTAAAAATCTGCAGTTTGAGAAACAATATCTTTTTTTTTTTTTTAGTTTTATTCATTTTATTTATTTATTTATTTATTTATTTATTTTTATTTATGAGAGAGAAGGCATGGAGGGTCAGAGAGAGAGAATCCCAAGCAGGCTCCATCCTATCAGCACAGAGCCCGATGTGGGGCTTGAACTCAAGAACTGTAATAACATGCCCTGAGCCGAAACCAAGAGTTGGACACTTAACCTACTGAGCCACCCTGGCACCCCAAGAAACATTATCTTATGCCACATATGAGAATATGTCATATGCTATACATTACATATAACATACGGGATAGTAGGACAATGTTAGGGTTGAAGTGTGAATTGCCATTAAAATTAAGATGGCTGCTAAAATTCTAAGAATCCTTTATGTAGTAAGAAATTTTTTTTTTTTTGAGAGAGAGTGTGTGCAATTGAGTGAGGGCAGAGAAAGAGAGACAGAATCCCAGGATTGGCAGAGGGAGAGAGAAAGAGAGGGAAAGGAAGAGAGAACTGGGGCTCATCTGAAGTGATAAGCATGTTCACCTGAAGCAGGGCTCAAGCACACCTGACGTGGGACTTGAACTCAAGAACTGTGAGATCATGACCTGAGCTGAAGTCAGATGCTTAATGACTGAACCTCCAGGTACCCTGTAGTGAGATACTCTTAAATATCAGAGTTGTTTTTTCTAATTTTTTCTGTATCATTTACCTAATTTATTTTAAAGCAGAATGAAAGGTTAAGTGTAACTGAATGAGTAAATAGGTTATTAGTATACCTTCAGAAATATAAACAGTGAGATAAAATTTTAAAAATAGAAATCTCCCTTGAATTACATGAAGATAAAGAACTTCTCTGTATGGTATTAAAAGCATCTCCTTTTCATATCATGCACTCATTATGAATTTTTCTAATAGCAGTGTAAGGGAAACATATATTCAGTGTAGATGGTCATTACAATTCAATTTATAGAAATTAAAGAGAGCACCTCTATAGATCCTCAGATGTTAAAATAATTATAAAGAAATATTATGAATAGCTGTATGCTACAGAATAAGACAAATGAGATGAAATCAACAAATTCCTAGAAAGACAAAAATCACCAAAATTGAATTAAGAATCAATCAAATTTGTAAATAGATCATGTAGTAAAGGTGAACTAATTAAAAAATCTTCCCATAAATGAAACTGAGTTAACTTTATCAAACACCTAAGGTAAAGATATCCTAATCCTACCCTAACCTTCCAACTCTTTATATTACCCCAACATGGATATAGGATGAAGACATAAGAAAGAAAGAAAGAAAGAAAGAAAGAAAGAAAGAAAGAAAGAGAGGAAGGAAGGAAGGAAGGAAGGAAGGAAGGAAGGAAGGAAGGAAGGAAGGAAAAAAAAAGAAAACCACAGAAAAATATCTTACATGAATATACACACAATTTTTTTTTAATATTAACAAACTGAATCTGTAAACATAGAAACCTTTATACACCATGACCAAGTAGCGTTTATCTAAGGAAAATTTGGTAGTTTAAAAACCATAAATCAATGAACATAAATAACATTACCTACTTCTACATATACTAGGATAGGAAAGACAAAACAAGCAAACAAATCTAAAATTTACACATGATAATATCAATAAATGCAGGAAAAGCATTTGACAAAATGCAACATCCATTCCTGTTATAAGAGTTTAGAAAACTACCAACAGAACTGAATTTTCTCAAACTAGTAATAGACAGTTACAAAACACCTACAGCTAACGTCATAGTTAATAATAAGTGAGTGTCTCTCCTCCCCACATTGGGAAAAAGACCATGATACCTCTTCTTAACAACCTCTATTCAACATAGTACTAGAAGGGTCTAGCTAGTCAAATAAAATTTTTTAAAAATGCACAAAGATATAAAATAATGAATAAAACTGTCCTCGTTTGTTGAACACCGCAAAAAAGAGCTGGCAATAATACAAAATAAAACAAACAATAGACAACAAATTCTGAACAGCTGGAAGTATAGTTTTTCATGACTTCATTTTCTATTCTCTCAGCATGTTAATTATACTTCCTTTTTTGTTGTTAGTGTTTGCTTGAGAGTTGGAAATATAATTTACAATTAATGTAAATCTTCCTTCATATTGCACTGTACCACTTGATGTGTAGTGCACACACCTTATAACAGAATATTCCCAAATTTTCCCACCTGTCTAACATATCTGTCATTTACTTTATCTACACACTATAGCCACCTAATACATTATTTTAAATAAAATTTTAGCTGATAAATTAAAAAGGAGAAAATAAAATATTTTATTTTACCTATAATATTCCCTTTATAACACTACTGTTTTCTTTACATAGACCCATATTTCTGAACTGTATCATTTTCCTTTTCTATAAAGAACTTCTTTTAAAATTTATTTTAAGACAGGTCTACTGGGAAATAATGTCCTCAATTTTTATTTGTCTTAATATTTACTCATTATTTAAATGATAATTTCACTAGATACAGACTTTTAGGTTGGCCTTTGTTTCTTTTCCTTTTAACATTTAACATATTTCACTAGACTTTTATCTTATTTCAAGAGTGACTATTAAACCATACTATTTATCATAAGGTTGAGTTGCTAGCAAAGTAGAAGAATAAATATCTTCTGTAAGAATTTTAATCTCAATGGATACTGAAGATGTGTTTATCTAAAATTAATAAAAAATTCAGAATTTATTTTTAAATAAAGACTTTATGTTGAAATATTCATACCAGTCAATTCTAGTTTTAAGGGAAGAAAACAAAACACTCAATGTTTAAAATAAGTGAAAATATTTTCTATTCAAAATTAAATAAAAACACTACAAGCCCTCTAGAGAGATACTTATATTTGACTTTTCAAAGTGACCTACTTTAACCAGTTAATCATCTTTCTATTCAATTTATGAAATGAAGGCTTTGCTTTTTAATGGGTAATCTGCATTTTATTAAAGATTGAAAGCAATGCCCATAGCTTAATTATTCTTCACTGAAGCAAACTCTTTTTTGGAACTCAATGCTTATCATATAGTTAAAATGCACATTTCAAGTAGTTAATTTCAGGCTTGAAAAACAAGAAGCATACATATAACTGCTATGGTTACAACATAAAAAAAAATAATGCAACTTTGATTTCTCAAGTACTAAATGTCATGTTCTGGAACTCCACTGAGATAACGTAAGTTAGAGCTTAATTTTCAATGAAGTCTATATAGAAATAATAAGCACAGAATAACAGTTCCAGTATGTGTGTTTGATGTAATTAGAATGCTAATAGGAAATGCTTCAGTGAACAAAAGTCAAGAGTCCACATCAAATTTAAATTCAAGCACTGTGAACAATGAAGTTTTTTTAAATGCTTTATAAGAAAAAAGAACTATATTTTCTTACTCAAATTTCTTTACGTCTGAAGTAGTTAAATCTCATACTTACATAAATGGAAATTTGATAGTGTGTCATTTTTTTCTTCTTATCAAGTCTGCTGTGTGAATAGGTAATGGTCTGGGAAGAGTTGTATGGTTTTTTTTGGAGTTCAGTCCAGTGTTCTTTGAGTTCTGTTTTGGTGCTATTTTGACTTTATGAAAAGCAGGATATTAAACTTGAATCTCTGAGCCACTGTTTTCTCCTCTGTAAAATGAAGATGATACTTAGCTTGGTATCAATACATATGTAATTGTTTTGAACATGAATAATACATGTAATGAAACAATCCAATCTATTTATATACTAACTGAATGATGTTAAGTTCCAAAACTTGCAGTTAAGTGAAATATTAGTAAGCAACTTCATACATGCGCGCGCGTGCACACACACACACACACACACACACACACACACACACAAATTCTTACAATATGCTTTCCTTCAGGCTTTAAAAGTCAATACAATGACCTGAAATAGCATATTTATCTCAGTCAAGATTTCTTCAACAATAAAGTTTTACAAATGAGTTATCCTAAAGGATGATGATTGTTTCAATAATGTAATATAAATTAATAGAATAATTATTTGATTTGTTTGCTATTTTACTCAATTCACTAATAAAAAATAAAGTTTCAAAAAAATGAAGATAAGTATACAGCTATTTAATTTCAAAGTAGATATTTACCACAGGTTTTCTTAACTTTAAAGTCAGTATGTGTATATTTTGTTTTGATTTCCAGTAGACCATCCCAGTTCTATTTTTTTTTTTTTTAACATTTTGGTACTCTTGCCAAGTCTTGGAAGGTTACTTAATTCCTCAAGGAGTTCTAGTTCTATATTTCCCTTTTCAGGATAATAAAGAATTTGATGGATGCTTGGATTTTCTCTTAAGTGCACTTAAGTATATGTAAGGTTTTTTGGAGAAAATTTCAAATTCGCAGTCTTCCTTATTTCTTCATCACCTTGCACCCATGTGGAAGCTTAAAACAGCAATTTCTAATATAAAGTATGATTGACATTATTTTTAAAAACCGTAAGAAGTATGAAAAACTTGAATTTCTTGGGGGTCAGTGAGGTATTTGAGTTCAAGCATCACTTTTCAGGTGACTTGCTACTTGACTGATTATAAGTAATATGTTTCTACTTTATATCTAAGAAGTTAACTACTTTTATGCATCAAATGCTTACTTAGCTCACATCTTTGATCTTTTATCCTTGGAAATTATGAAAAAGGAGAATGGTCTAAAATAATTTGATTTGTAGATAAGAGCTTGCTAAGCAAGGAAGTTATGAGCTTTTAGGGAACCTTAATTATCAAGGACAAAATATAACACCAAAAAGTAACTGTAGTCCTAGGACAGAAGATCACACCCTGAACAAAATGTTTATTATTCCTGCAACCTTTAGACTTAGTATTACTTTTCCAAGCAGATTTTATTCTAAGAGATCTAAGGGGATCCAAGAATGACAGGTTTGCCAGATGTCTGTTTATTGGCCAGCATAATATTCTTTTTAATGTTTTTACGTATTTTTGAGAGAGACAGAACACAAGCAGGGGAAGGGCAGAGAGAAAGAGGGAGACACAGAATGCAAAGCAGGCTCCAGGCTCTGAGCTGTCAGGGGCTTTAACTCATGAACAGGGAGATCATGAGCTGAGCCAAAGTCGAAGCTCAATTGACTGAGCCACCCAGGTGCCCTTGGCCAGCAAAATATTTTCACAAATAAGCCAACATCTCAAATCTTGGAGGGGCGCCTAGCTGGCTCAGTTGATACAGCATGCAACTCTTATCTTGGGGTTGTAAATTTGAGCCCCATGTTGGGTTTAGAGATCACTTAAAAATATTTTTAAGAATAAAATAAAATCTTGGACACAAAATCCAGGATTGATGAATTATCTATTTTTAAAAAAAGAGTAAGAGGGAGGGACCAAGAGGGTGACATCAAAGACTCTTGAACTTCCCCTCTACTCCAAGAATAAACTGAATGTACAGCTACACAGGGAGCAATCTGAAATCCAGGAACTAGATGAATGAGCCCTTCACATCAGGCAAGTGCAAACATACCCACTTGGCAACAGGTAGGAAAGGTTTACCACAAACTCCACCTGGACACAGTGTCATAAAACCGGTAGGGAGGTCCCAACTCCCAGCTTCTTCCTGGGAAGCAAAATGTTTGAACCACACAGCTAGTGCCCCAATTTGTAAGACTTATTTGAGGGGTGAGACCCCAAAATGCCACGCTGTGAAAGCCAACATGGCTGGCATTTGACGAGTTGCACAGCACTATACCTATCAAGGAAACAGGTTTTGTTTGTGGGGTTTTTTTTAGAAAGTATTTTCTAGCAACCTTTTTTCTCCTTTCTGTTTAAAAGTCTGGCTGCGGGTGAGGGGTGGCACCTGGGTGACTCAGTCCCTTAGGCGTCTGACTCTTGGCTTGGGTCAGGTCATGATCTCACGGTTCCGGAGCTGGAGCCCCATGTTGAGCTCCGTGCTACCTACCAGTACAGAGTCTGCTTAGGTTTCTCTCTCTCCCTCTCTCTCTCTCTGGCCCTCCCCACCTCTCTCTCTCTCTCAAAATAAAAAAAATTACCCCCTCCAACCCCCAGAAAAAAAGTCTTTAAAGTCTGTGGGGGCGAAAGGAGGCTTAGTCATTTAAGCCTCTGACTCTTTACCTCAGCTCAGGTCTTGATCTCAGGGTCGTGAGTTTAAGCCGGGAGCTGGGCGTGAAGCCAACTTTAAAAATAAACAAAAACAAACAGACAAATATCTGTTTTAAAAACTCTGTGTAACAGATTTAGTTGCAGTAAACTCGGGAGCTGAAGCAGTCCACTTACCCTGAAATTCCTCCTTTGTCACAGCCCCATCACCTGGGTCCTGCTTTTCCTTTTGCAATCCTCTCAGAATTTCTGGCGAACTTAAGAGAAGGCGTGACCTCCCGTGGGTGCTCACGGGAGACGGTGTTGCGCATGTGCACAACTTCCGAGGTGGCATCCATCACAACAGACCCGCCTGGGGAGCTTCCTTGTTGCGCGGGAGAGCTCTGTTCAAATAATGCAGAGGAGAGTCCCTGTTACCTAGAACAGTGATAGGCAGATTAACGTAAGAAGCCTCTCTCAGAGGATAGCGGTCAGCCCTTAGATATGTAACCATCAGAAGTCGCAGCACAGGAGGCTCCCTGGAACTGGTTACTGAAGTTTCCAGAAGTGAAGCGGCTAAATGATACGACTGGCTCGAGTGGTAGCAGCAAACTCCAGCTCACCTCGCTGGCAAGTATTTCTTGAGAATGTGACACTAACATCAGCCCAGTTTTCAGCGACAGCGATGGCACCAGTTGCCACCGTGAGCTGCTCTCAGGTTCTCTTCAGACTTAAAATATAGACGCCTTTACGTTTACTTTTGTAGATTATTGTTCTCTTTCGGAGTCAAGGTTGGTGCTACGTAAGTGGGTGTCTGCTGCAAGGAATTTGAGGACATCCTCCTCCATTTGCAGGATATTAAGGACTCCAGATATTGTAAATGTTTCTCTTTAAGTTAGGACGGGAATCCAAAACAACTCCATACAGACCTTGTGCGTATGGATGATAGGTTATTGCTTTGTGGTTACCGCAAAGCTTACATAAAACTTAAATGCCTAAAGTCTTGGCATTTAATAAAGCCTTCCAGAGGAATGCTGGCGATTCAGGAGAAGGCAAAGGCCTTCTTTTGGAACTTCTATTGCCTTTCATAATTACTAAAATATTGTCTTGTATTTTTATACTGTAGACAATTCCCAAGCTCAAGTTATCACAATATGCATGTGATGAGGGCATCGTTATTATCTCTGCTATAGAAAAGAATATTCAAAGGGTAATAGTCAGTTCAAGGTTATAACTGAACTAGCAAGAGTAGGAAATAGGACCCAAGTCTCCCAAGTTATAATTTGGTATGTTTGTACTAATAAAGCCCATGTAATAATAAATGCATTAGTGATACATGCTGTACAGTATAAAATTCTACCCAAGAAGTATGTGCGTGTATGCACGTGTGTGTTGTTTCTAAAGCCCCTAAACTCCCCAGTACATGGAGTTTTAAAACTATAAGGCCAGCCTCTCAAATGTTTTTTTGAAACTAAATTACCCCTATATTTTATGAAACTAATCTACACAGTAACCAAAGGTTTTATTTTTCAGTTTCTGGATTTTTTTTTTTTTTATTCTAGTAACAGTAAAGTATTTTTATGTACTTTATGTATGTACTATAAGGTATTTTACATACTTTTTATGATGTAATATTTAAAAAAGAGTAAAAATAACTGTTTGGTAACAAACTTATTTTCTTGGCCAATCAACTTTCCTATATTCAGAATAGCTGATAGGGTGCTTAGGTGGCTCAGTCAGTTATGGGTGCGACTCTTGATTTCAGCTCAGGCCCTGATCTCATGGTTCATGTGTTCAAGCCCTGTGTCAGGCTCTATGATGACAGTGTGGAGCCTGCTTGGATTCTCTTTCACCATCTCTCTCTCTACTCCTCCAGGGCTTACGCTCTCTCTCTCTCTCTCTCTCAAAATAAATAAATAAACATTTAAAAAAATAACTGAAGTGAACCCCCTAAATTGAATTAAGATACATTGAGTAGCTTGGTTCCTATACCCCAATACTGCAATGTTTATGAAAAGGTATAGAATCAAAAATATTTTAAACAGGAACACATGGTTCTATTCATTTTTCTTATAATATTGTTTCATACTTACTTGACCCTTGTTGCACTTTCACCAGGCATATTAAATCCGTCTCTTTTATAAGTTATTTATGTAGCAAAAGCTATGATGCTAATTTAATAAATAATTATTTTAATACTATTTCACTTAAATTGAAATTTTATTTAGACTCATATCCTCAAAAATATCCTTTATCTTCTATTTCATGCTCTATAAAATTTTCACGCATCCCTACTCTTGTTTACAAGAGGAACTGGGAACAGAAAAGCTATCATATTTGAAAATAAATTAACCTGTCACATTCCTAGCTTGGCCGAGCTAGTAACTGTTTTTATTCTACCAAGAACAGTTTGCTGTAGTATTTCCAAATCAATTATTTGTAAAACATTTCATTTGAATGGCTTTCAGATAAATTTTAAATTTGGTCCAACTTCTATTGCTTTTCCATTTGATATCCTTCCACACATTTCTCTTTTCCTAAATATTGAAACTTTTCAACCACTTTTTTTTTAAAAAAATCTGAATTCTTGCTAGATAAACACAAACTTCTTTGATTTATTTATACTAAAGTAATAATCATAAAATTTTGAGTTTCTGAAAAAAAAAAGTAAAAGGAATACATACTTGTTTTAAAAATTGTCCAGGTGATTGAGAAGAGTAAAAAGTTAGTGCAAAAAAATACTTTCCTAGGCAATGAAAGATATTTGATAAGTTCAATCCTTCACTTATGAATGTTCAATAATTTTGAAATTTTTGTTTTGCATTTTTAGTTGTTTGGTTCCCCCAAAGGACGACATGTCTATACCATCGGGATATCTCTGAAATAATGGATCAGTGAGTATTCAAGGTTATTTTTACATTCAAAAATATTAATAAAAATAACATGCAGCCATGACATAACACCATGTCATATATAATACTAGCTTAAGAAAGACTTGTCATTACGCTTTGTTCTGTTAAATAATTGATGGGGTGGCATGAGTTGTCATTGCTTTCATTCAAGTTCTAGCATTTACTCTAAGCCTCTTCATTTCTTGCCTTCCTTCATATAGTAAGATAGCATGGTTGAACTAAGACCCAGAGAACTCCTTATGTTCCTGCTGAGACTTACACTTTCCTTTACTTCCACTTAAATGTTCTGCCTAAGAGCCACTGCCATAAAGGAAACTATAAAGGGCAGTGTTACCCATATGAACATGATCAACATGACTAAGTCTCTAATTTAGCAAGAGAGTTAGACTCATTATGCCCTACATTCTAGGTTATCTGAGTTCCCACAAACACCTCAACGTCCCCAAATTCCTTAATATCTGGGCACTTAAAATGACCCAACACATTGATCTCTATGCCTTCATGTAATATAACGTGATCTATCCCTATCTGCAGTCGTCTACTTCCTTCATATTTCTCTTCATTCAGTGAGGATTTTAGTGCATTTCATTGTATTTCACCAATTGTATATTTTATCATTTATGATCATTCAATGTTAAATAGGTAAATATATTAATAGATAAATAATAGGGGGGCACAGAATACAAAGCAGACTCCAGGCTGATCTGTCAGCACAGAGCCTGATGCAGGGCTCAAACTCATAAGCTATGAGATCATGACCTGAGCCAAAGTCAGATGCTCAACTGACTGAGCCAAACAGGCAACCCTTGACTTCCTGTCTTCTAACGAACTTTTCTTCTATCTTACCTCAGACATTCTAATTGTCATACCTAGATTTTTAATTAACAACAATAGAACCACCTGCTGAATTTCGATTTCAGTTATCTCCCTGTCACCTTCTCTTTTTATAGTGTAATCATTCAAATACCTTGACTCTAAAATCTTCATAGAATTTTCCATGACCTACAAACTACTGACTTTTTCACTTTTCATCAACCTCTCACATCCTCACTTCTCTGCAGAGAGGTCCTAGAACCAATTGTCCACGTGTTTAATTATACCCTTGCATATATCCTCCAGTTTGCTCTATCTCGTGATTAAACTCTTCAAACTGGGGTATGTGGACTACAACTACACTTGAATTAAACATTCTCCTCTGTAAAGCAGCATGTAGATACAACTGGGGGCGCGCACACACACACACACACACACCTTTTTTTAACCGATGTAACTCTCAAATGGGCACTCCTATACTTGTCCTATGAATTCATTTTTCTACTTTTCTGTGAAACTAATTCTCCAAATCTACTTCCCAGTCATAAATCAGTTGACAATTTTGTTTCTTTTACCAGTGAGCTAATTCAAGCAATCAAGAACTTTCCCACATCTACCCAGTGCCAAATGCATTAAACTTCTTTTTTCTATCTTTTTCCCTATTACAGTGGATGAATCATAAATGTTTCCATCCAAGGTTAGGCTGTCCACATGTGCATTGAATCCCACTGGTGCATCTATACAAAAAAATTCCCATTTTCAAGTTTCCCTTTCTTCCTGAACAGCAATTCATATCAACATTAGGAAACACTGTATTATATATCACACAAAACAAATGAACAAATGTCACTTTTAACTCAACATCTTCCTCCAGTTACCACTGTATCCTTTTCTGTGCTTCTGTGTTGTAGTACATCATCAAAAAGAATGCTCTACTCATGTAGTCTTTCTTTTTCTTCTATTGAAATGTATTGAATCCAGGCCAGATCCTTGAGGAGTTTATCATACAGTAGAAAGAAGCCCAGTGATCTCCACTATGCTAATTTAATAACAAGTTTCACTCTACAGTTCATTCAATATATTATCTGCATTTAACACATATTGGTTTTCTGTGATAACCACTTTCTCTTTGCTGCCATATTACTACACTGATCATTTTAAATAGTTTAATATATTTTTTATGCCTTCCACAAATCTAAATTTTATAATAAACCAAGAAGATTAGCCTCCTGTTTATATATATTCTCTTCCTATTTATTTTAATAAACTTTATTTTTAAAGTAGTTTTAGGTTCATTATAAAATTAAAAGGTAGTTATAGAGTTTTCCCACATATCCCCTGCCCTTACACGCATAGTCTTCTCCATTATCAACATCCCCCCACCAGTGTAGTACATTTGTTACAATTAACGAATCTACATTGATACATCGTTATCACTTCAGACTACCTCTGGGTTTGGTACAGGCTATGGATATAGATATGGAGCTATATATTTTTTTCAACATTCTTTATTACAATATCATACAGAGTAATTTCATTGCTGTAAAATTTTTCTGCACCACAGCTATTTACCTCTTAAACCCCACCCAGTCCCTAGCAATCACTGATCTTTTTATTGTCTCTATGTGTTACATAGTTGGAATCATACAGTATGTAGCCTTTCTACATAAGCTTCTCCCAATCACTAATGTGCATTTAAGTTTTCTACATATCACTTCAAGGCTTGATAGCTCATTTCTTTTTAATTCTGGATAATATTCCATTGTCTGGATATACCACAGCTTATCTACTCACCTACTGAAGGACATCTTGATATTCTTGTGTGAGCATAAGTTTTTAATTCTTTGGGTAAATATCAAGAGATCAATAGATGGATCTTATGGTAAGAGTATGTTTAGTTTGGTAGGAAACCTCCAAACAGTTTTCCAAAGTGGCTATACCATTTTGTTTTCCTGTTACTAATGAATGAGAGTTCCTGTTGTTCTACATCCTTGCCAGCATTTGATATTGTCATTATTTTGGATTTTGGCCATTCTAATAGGTTGTTTCATAGTTATTTTAATTTATATTTCTTGGTAGTATATGATGTGGAATATCTTTTCATATACTTATTTACCATCTCTATGTCTTCTTTGGTAAGTGTCTGTTAAGGTCTTTGGTCCATTTTTAATCAGGTTGTTTTCTTTTTGTGGTGTTTTATGGATTCACTGTATATTTTGAATAACAGTCCTTTATAAGATTTGTCTCTTACAAATATTTTCTTCTAGTCTTTAGCTTGTCTCCCAAATCTCTTGATATTTTCTTTTGTAGACTAGAGGTTTTAATTTTAATAAATTCCAGCTTATCAATTGTTTCTTTCATGGATTATGTCTTTAATGTTATATACCCAATGTCATCCAGGTTTTCTCCTTTGTTATCTTCTAGGACTTTTATAGTTTGATATTTTTCATTTAGGTCTGTTGATTGATTTGGAGTTAATTTTATGAAGGATGTTAAGTCTGTGTCTAGTTTGTTTGTTTGTTTCTTTCTTTCTTCCTTTCCTTTCCTTTCTTTTTTTTTTTTTCTTTGCATGTAGATGTCGAGTTGTTTCAGTGACTTTTGTTGAAAAGATGATCTTTGATCCACTGTATGTTGCTTTGTCAAAGATCAGTTGACCCTATTGATGTGGACCTATTTCTGGGCTCTCTATTATGTTCTATTGATCTTTTTGTCTATTCTCTTGCCAGTACCACTTGGTCTTGATTACTGTGTATTTATAGTATAACCTGAAGTTGGGCATTGTCAGCCCTCCAACTTTGTTCTTTAGTATTGTTTTGGATACTCTGGTTTTTTGCCTCTCCATGTAAACTTTAGAATCATTTTTTTTTATATCCTCAAAATAACTTGCTGAGATTTTTATTGGAATTGCATTGAATTAATACATCAAGCTGAAAGGACTGACATATTGACAGCATTAAATCTTTCTATACATGAATGTGCAATACCTCTTCATTTATATAGTTCTTCTTTGATCTCTTTTATTAAAGTTATATCTTTTTTTCTCATATAAATTATGCCCAAATGTTGTTAGATTTATACCTAAGTGCTTTGGTTTTTTAGGCTATTAATGTAAATGGTATTGTGTTTTTCATTTCAAATTCCACCAGCTTACTGCTGATATATAGGAAAGCAATTAACTTTTTGGATTAGCCTTGTATCCTGCAACCTTGTTATAATCAATTAGTTCCAGGAGATTTTTTGTAGATTCTTTTGGATTTTACACACTGAGCATTATATTATCTAGAAATACTGTTGTGTTTCTTCCTTCCCAAATCTTTCTTACTATATTAGCTAGGACTTCTAATATGATGTTGAAAAGCAGGGGTAAGAGGGAACATTTTTGCCTTCTTCCTGATTTTAGTGGGAAAGCTTCAAGTTTTCACAATTACATTTGGTATTAGCTGAAGGTTTTTAGAAATATTATTTATCAAGTTGAGAAAAGAGTTTACTGACAGTTTTTTATTATGGATAGGTGTTGGATATTGTCAAATGCTATTTTTACATTATTGACTAATACTTAGGTTTCTAAAACATAATGGATTTTATTACAGTCATAAAATTAACTCAAGAGATGTTTCTTCTAAACACACAAAAAAATGCGATAGTTAACACTCAATCTTTCACTGCACGGGATATACCGAAAGACTTCCTTAGCTTCAGATGAATAATTGTATATATAAATTTGGGGTTACTTGAGTTGGTGCATAGATGTTACTTCCCTGAAATATTTGCTCTCTCAGAGATATTCAGACATTGCCATAGCTCTGAAGCATGTGCACCAATGTCTATTCAGTCCTAAAGGAAATGACAGCAGTCTGGAGAAATATAATTGCTTATGTAAGGAAGTGAATGAGAAAACCCAAAGAGCTTTAACCCAGGAAGCTGTCCTATTTGACTAGAAGGATTTTATTTAAATGTGATAATGTTAAATAAGACTGCTCACTTTAGAGGGGGGAAAAAAAACTTTGTTAAGTCAGTTATTTTCTAGAAGTAGATCCTGAGGCAGGGGTTCTAGTTCAAATATTATTTGGGGAATGCTTTCAGGAGAAGGGGAATTGAAAAAGCAAGAAAGGATACAAGAAGAAAGTTGAACAAGAATGTGTTTTTAGCTATAGAAACATACAAATTCTGGAACACAAATTGTAACATTTTTCCTACCTTGAGGCAAGGGACTGCCCTTTGGGATCCCTCTGTCAATCAGGCATTAGGGAAGGTCTGGGTAAGGTAGCTCCCATTTGACCATGCTCCATTCTTAAGTAGGAAACCTAAGTATGTATTAGGCAACATTAACAGTGGGAGGAGGGAAATCACACTAGCATCTCCTTTTAGAGCTGATACTTACTAGCTTATATATGTGTCAATTTCCCTACAAAGAGATGTTTTTCTCCCAGTTTTTTTTTTTTTTTTTTATTTTGGACATGGCCCACCATTTTGTTTGTTTGTTTGTTGCTTAGCAGTCAGTATACCTCAGTAAAAGTGAGCTCAGCCAAATTAAGTCCCAACAGGTCCCGAGAGACCTCCGTTACACTTGAGCATCCCTCAGTGCATGTAAGATAGAGATTACATTTTAGGAAGATAAGAGACTCAAAGAGTTTCATTTCTGTTGTCACTGCCTAGAACATGGAATTAGTACTGCTAAACTTTGCAAAGAAGTGGTAACCAAGGTGTATACACAGCCTCCAAAACCCTAAATCATTTTCCTTGGTGGTTTCTGTGTGAGTGAATTATTTGAAATGATGCTAAATAAAAAATTTTAAAGCTATATTTGTCACAGGACATCTGTAGAGAAGAAAATAATTTTTAATTATTTGATTGTTTTCTTTCTATGAAATATTCTATCTTATATCATGCCATCATTAAAATGTTAAAAATAAAAACATAAAAAATATCATTACTATGTTTAGATTTTGCCAAGATTGTATGTATGTATAGCAGAAAAGGAAACTTTGAGCTCTCAGTGGTTTTAATAAGAATACAAACCTAATGAGGCTTTACTTTGTCAAATTACTGTTATTCAGACTCTTGCTGTCATTGCGCTTTTTGCATAAAACAATTAGTCTTTTATGCTCTATGATATATACATTTGGTGCTTGTCATTTTTACCGCAAAACACAGGGATCATATCATTTCTTTTTATATGCTCACCCCTTAAAACAGTAAAGCATTTTCCCCATTCCTATTCAACCATCCCACATTGTTTTTCCTTTTGGTTAATTCCTACCACAATAAACTTGATTAATATCCTCTCAGACACTCAAGCCAAATGAATGACATTATATTTTCCTCCTTTTTTTCTTTACAAATTGATTCACAGAACTTTACTTTTTCAACTTTATAAAGTTTTCATGCCCACTTCCATTATTCTTGATCAGGATTTTTTTTTTTTTTTTTTTGAAAGTTTCCTTTGCATGGGTATTTGCTTCCCCTTACAATCTATCCATAAAATTGCTACAGTACCTGCTGTAATATTATATTTTGTTAACAACCTGGATGTCAGAATTCTATTTAAGAGCTTTTCCTACCTGTCCATCACCTGGTTAATAATAGTACACCTTCCTGAACAACATGTAAGACATTGTAATATGGCTGCTATGTTGCTCTTGATCCTGAATCTACATATATCCTCTAGGTCTGCCCTATGATCCCATTTCTCAACCTCAGGATAAACCTTTCGTATATCTGAAATATGATTTTTTTCATGCCTTCTCTATTCCTCATTGTCTTTCCACCTGACTAATCTGATCTTTTATTCATACACCCCTCAACTGTTACTTGTAAAGGGAGCGTTTATTACTTAGTAGTTCTGTATGCTGTCTTTTCTTTCTCTGCCTGCACACTTCTTGCTAGTTCTTAAAATAAGATTCTGTCAGTGCTAAACCTTCTATTTTGGTATTAATTTCCTCTTAATTAGAGTTGATATTTATATAGAAATGTGAGATAGCATTGATTATCTTCCAGGAATTTTAAGAGATTTTTTTATTGTATTTTAGCTGCTTATTTTGCTTGTTCAAGAAAGTTGTCAGCCAAGCTGTCATTCTTTGGAGATAATATGTATTATTATTTTTTTTTTACTTGCATACCATTTGGTCTTTTATTCCATTTGTGTTTCTGTAATTTAATTATGAGGATGTCTAGGTTCTAGTTTATTTTTAAGATGCTCATACTTAACTGTGCTTCCTGAATCTGAAAATACATGCTTTCATTGTATCTAGAATATGTTTAGCTCAGTTTAAAGATGGTTTTACTCATTCTTTTGATGGAACTTCTATTACATACTACATTTCTCATAATATTTTCTCATACTATTTCATAATGTTTCTGTGAGGTTTCTGCATTTGACCAATTCTCTATTGAATTATACCTGATTTGCTATTTAGTGCACTATTGCACATTTAATTTTGATTTGGTCTTTTTCAAATCCATATTATTTATTTATTTTTATTTATTTATTTATTTATTTATTTACTTATTTATTTACTGAGGCACTTTTTTGTTTATATTCTAGTTTTTAAATTAATTTAAATATTTTAGAAATACATACTTTATTTCTTGGATGTCTAAACCTGTGTACTTTGTTTCCTTTATTTTGTTTATTTTTACATATGTATGTAAAGTTTTTTTCCAAGTTTTTATTTAATTTAAGTTAGTTAACATACAGTGTGATATTAGTTTTAAGTATAGAATTTAGTGATTCATCCCTAACATATAACATCTGGTTCTCATCACAAGTGCCCTCCTTAATACCCAACACCTATGTATGTATGTATTTGTCAGGCTGACAGATGGATTCTTGTATCATGAGATGCTTAACATTTTACTTAAGTGCATTTGTGACAGCTTCTGCTGTCAAATTCATCACTTGCAACATCTAGTGTATCACTAGGATATCACTACTTTGTATGTTAATTGCTCCATTACAAGGTTCTGAATAGGCATGCCTGCTTAGTCATGATTTCTTGTTTTCTCCCATGGAATCAAGGCAGACAGGCAAGTTTCCTTTCCCTAGACGACTCCTTAATTGAGGGATATATATTTTGTTATTATTTCTTATAATTCCCACCCTTGTTACACAATTCCCTATAATAGATTGTCCCAAGGCTTTATGTCTTGCCTTGCATCCCCACCCCTGGCACACATAGGTATTCAATACAAGCTTTTTTTGTTAATAAGATGGGCAAACTCTCCTAAGTGCCACATCATAAAATTATGCATTTGAAGCTTGTACTTATTTTCTTGCAAACTAACCTGGATATTTAAAGACTGCTTGGTTACTTAACCCCCAGATTTTAGGTTCTTGAAAGAGGAATTTCAGATTAGCTACTTTGTTATGGTGTTAGAACCAGAGCCCCTCATACTCTCAATAGCACTTTGCATTTTTTTATGATGTATTCTATTATTAACTATATTGTGCACTCGTTTTGTCCCGATCTATAGTGAAAGAGAGAAAACTGTATAATGCAATTTGTTACAAGAATTAATGAGTAGAACTAAAGGGTCAATTTAAAGTGCCCAATATTATATTTTATGCTTTAGCTTTGGTCATTAGCCCATTTATACAATAACCATTTGTATAGAGCACAATTCTTTATTATTATTTTATTTCTTAAATAGAAAACTAAAAAATATTTGTTCAATAAAGAAACTCCAAAATTACAGTAATGTAACATAACTAAGGGCATATTATTCACACTACTGCTGTGTATATATTAGCAAGAGCCTCTGTTCATAGTAGTCAGTCCAAGATCTAGGCTGGTGAACACTCATTAATCTGCTTTCCCTGTAAACAATTTACCCACAAATTTCCCAAGTAAGACAAATTTCCTATTCAGTTTTGAGACTGAACTCAGAGTCCAGAATCTCTGAATGATGCTTTGTGTCTTCATGAGAGAAGAGGGACGCTTGATAAAAACTTAGTTCTGCTTTCTGAAAGAAGCTCACATGTCTATTATTCTCCAGAATCACTGTTTCCACTTACTGTGATATCCTTCACTTATAGTTTTGGCCTTAGTATCTTGATAAGGAAAAAGCCATATTGATCCTGTTTCCTGCCACTAGATTATGGGGGGCCCTAGGCAGCTTCAAATCTCAAAAATTCTTAACCTCTTCATTAATACAGACTGATCAGTATAAC
The DNA here is from genome assembly GCF_046562875.1 of Panthera onca. Taxonomy (NCBI): domain Eukaryota; kingdom Metazoa; phylum Chordata; class Mammalia; order Carnivora; family Felidae; genus Panthera; species Panthera onca. Next base: position 182,829,642 of record NC_138339.1, read on the forward strand.
TTTCCTTAAAACTTATTTGAATTTATGTTTACTTTTTGATTATAGATAGCACCCAAGATAATAGCTATATGTTTCTTTGTCACTGTATTGCTTGAATCACTATTTTTTCATGCTGCAATAACAATTTCTCCCATTTTGCTCACTGTAGGACTTTTAGAATATGTCCCACATTGTACTTATCTATAACACCAGCATCTCCTTCTGTTACCACCTATTTCTGTTCCATATCAGGATGGGGTTACTTTCACTGAGTTAGCAAACTGCTTCCACATTTCAGTGACTTAGTAAAACAAGTTATTACATATTCACACCCATTTTTCCAAAACGAGTTGCTTTATTCAATATTAGCCTTATGAGGGGACATAAACCAACTCCCATTTTCATCTTGACGATGCTTCAAAGATCACCAAGGCAGGAGAAAGGGACAAGATAAATAGTTCTTTGCTGGGGCGCCTGGGTGGCCTCAGTTGGTTAAGCGTCCGACTTCGGCTCAGGTCATGATCTCGCGGTCCGTGAGTTCAAGCCCCGCGTCAGGCTCTGGACTGATGGCTCAGAGCCTGGAGCCTGCTTCCGATTCTGTGTCTCCCTCTCTCTCTGCCCCTCCCCCGTTCATGCTCTGTCTCTCTCTGTCTCAAAAATAAATAAATGTTAAAAAAAAAAATAGTGCTTTGCTAAGGCTATTGATGCTTCTGTCCAGAATTGTCTCCCATCTAAACTACTATACCATTGGCCAAAACAAGTCACAGGTCGATTCCTAACTTTAAAAGGACAGAGAAACACTATCATATGTTTCGATGAAGTGATGATCCAGAAATTTTGGTGAACAGCACTAATGTCTAACACATTGTTTATATACAAATGGCACAAAGGAAAGTATGAAGATCTATACATAAAAAATAATGTCTAGAATTTATTCAGCATTGTTTTTTGACAATAGATATTCTCTTTCACTGAGAATGTTTTTAATAAAGCTTTTCAAATATTTTAATTTTGTGATATTATTTTGAGTATTTAGTCAAAAAGTGAGGAATAAGATTTATAAATTTGCAGGAGTTTCATTTTATCACATCCATAAAGTTTAGAACACATATTCTTACAAATTTTAAAAACACAAATAATTAAATATTTTCTCCTGGGATATAAAGTTAAACCAGGTCAATACAATTATATTTTGATTTACTTGGAATACAGTAATCAAGTTTCCTTTGAAATCATTGATATGTTTCCATTTTCATTTGCATAGTTCTTGTATTTTGAGATATATCCCACCAATAGACTTTTTAGCACTCTTAATGTTTTAAAAAGTCTGTTATATGAGCTATTTGAAGTAAAGGAGAAATAAATACTCCTTTTATTCTTTCAGACATTTTTCAAGTCAGCATCACCTCAAGAATCCCTCCAGGTAGATTTGATATGCCCTGTTTTTCTTTAGTTCTGGCGGATGAATCAATTTAGATTCTTACTATAGGCTCAAAATGCCATTGCACATGTGAAGATTTTTTTTTTCCACACAGTGATTCTGCTTATGTTTTTGTTTGCTGTTGTTGTTGTTGTTGCTTCCCCTATCTCCTTCAGTATTAATTCAGATTCAGTGAGTGCCTGGCTTCCAGGCATTTGCATCGCAATAACTCCAAGTGGCAAGCTAGTAGGCTCTGGCCTGGAGCCAAAGGGGCTGAGCTGCCCTGAGCTTCCTTGTGCTTTCACTACTTCTTCAATGGATCTTTGGTATTAGCTTAAAAAGGTGCAATAAATCCAGCTGTTTCCTCAGTTGGAATGCTATGATTGAATTAAAGAACATTTTAATATTTTACAGGAATCTCAGAACATCTGTTAAAATCTAGCTGAATATGCTGTGGTCTAATGGACTGGAAAAGCATTTTGTGACTGTCCACTCTAGTAATTTTCCCAGCTGCCTTTCTTATTGTTAATATTTCAGCAATTGCATTCTGTGTCACTGAGTGGTCAGAGCAATTTCCACTCACAAGTCAAAGCCAGTCAGTTATCCTCTTTTTCTTTACCTTTTTTTTTTTTTTTTTGGTGGTGAATTGTGGCAGATATCTTCATCTAAAACTCCTGAAGACTCAAAGGTGTTTGACTGTAGCTAAAGAAAGTTTGAATTCTAAATAGAAATTATTAACCTACTTTAATAATCCACTTAAGAATTTACATGACACATATGTAAGGGGTAGACTTGTTTTTTTTTTTCCAGAATTGAAGTCTAGAGAAAATGAAAAAAATAGTTTTGATGTTTTCTCTTTCACATATACACAGAATTCAAAAGGAACAACTTTTCATTATTTCACGATTTCAAAATGAAATGTGAGGAAGATTCCTCAAAACCCTAGTTTCATATATCACTAATATAAATTTGTTCATCTGTTTGTCTATCGATTTAGTAACTTCTTTTTATTCTTTGCTACATTTCAGAAATGATACTAGGTTCTGTCCCTAAAAATCATTTGTAACATCCCATTAAGCGAAACTAAAAACCAGATAATTAAATAGGATAAGTATAAACAGAGCACATGGGAATGTTTGGTTGGGTCAAATACCAATTTACAGCAAATGATTTTGTGTTGTCTCTCTTTCAATTTCAATTTTTATATCCTGTAGGCAAATAATCTATTCTATTGTATTTAATTTAGTGTTTAGCATTTTATATTACAAATACTTTTCTTCGTAGTCTTTTTGTTAACTGAGTGGGCAAGTTTTTCTCTCTGACTAATGAATGAAAAGTGGAAGTGTACATTTCACATTCAGTGAAATGTCTCTGAATAATACATTTAAAATTACAAGTCCTTCCCAGTCAGCCATCTTTATGGCACTGTTAGCTTTATTTTCTGCATAGTATTTATTGACATTTAGGAAACAGTGTTCTTGTGTAACTGTTGTATGCTTCCCATGCTCTGAAAGGTACACATTTGAATGTAAGATCAACAAAGGCAAAGTATTTCTTCAGTTTTTCTACTGATTATTTTTTCTTTCCTTTTAGGTCTAGAATAGAGCTTGGAATATAGAAAGTACTGTGTAAATTAGCAATTATCAGTGGAGAAAGTTATGTGATTAAGTAAAGTATAAGTTTTTTCCAGAATGTTGGAGATACACATATGTGTGTATGTACATGTACATATACATATATATAAACATACATACACAAACACACATACATATATATATACACATTATATATTTTATTTCTATTTACATATTACTCTATATTAAGTGTACAAAATACACTTTTTAAATACAAAATGCTATACATGTATGCATAAAATACTGATTACTCACATACATACACACTTGTTCTTGTGTGCTTGAGTTTTCATATTATTACTCTTTAAATTTTAATTTACATTATACATATTTTTATATATGGTGTAGTCCACTAAAAGCATTGAAGAAGTAAGCATAGAAAGGGAAATAAGTTAAGGGCTTAGATGAGAATGGATTAATATTAAACTACTTAGCATATTGCAGTTTAAGTGTTCAAAGATTGTATATTTCTGATTATGATAATGTATTGGTATGGCAATGAGATATGAAGTTAAAGTGGACTGCAATGAAAATTGCTTCAGTGAATTAATTTAAGGATTTGTGAGGCCAGGTTTAATAGGCTGCCTACAGCTCTTGACATCAGGAAGGATGATTGCAGGTTAGTCAATTGGAATAAAAGTGTCACACAGGAGCCCAAACTAATTTGGAAAAGTAACCTTGAGTGTGGTAGAGTCATCAGATTACTACAGCTACAAAGATACTGAAATTCTGCAATGTATTTTTACTAAATCAATGTATTTTTTACTAAATACGTTGTGTTTAGTATATGTACTAATAAATTTACTAAACACCGGGGTGCCTGGGTGGCTCAGTCGGTTGAGCTTCCAACTTGGGCTCAGGTCATGATCTCATGGTCTGTGAGTTCGAGCCCCGTGTCGGACTCTGTGCTGACAGCTCGGAGCCTGGAGCTGCTTCAGATTCTGTGTCTCCCTATCTCTCTGACCCTCCCCCATTCATGCTCTGTCTCTCTCTGTCTCAAAAATAAATAAACATTAAAAACTTTAAAAAAAAATACACTTACTAAATACTAATACATTTACCAAATACAATGTATTTTTACTAAATTTTACTTAAAATCAACACGTTTTCAAATTCCTGTCATTTTCCTTACCTCTTTTTCAAAGAAGTGGATTCACGGAAGTTCCTACTGCAGGCTCTCTCCCCTCTAGTTCTTAAGGCAGTGTAGACACAAAGCAAAGTATTACTGAAACTCTAGTTCTCCTTTTCTCCTCCTTCAGTTAGGCAGGAAGAATTCACAGACTCCAAAGACATCCATATAATTTTCTGACTGTTCCAATGGAGAGGAAAAAAAAAGCATTCTTTTACATTGATCTTATGTCTCTTTTCATATAATCGTGACCAACATGTCATAGATTATTTTTTCCTTTGTGATGACACAAATTGATCTAAACCTTTCAAATTTTGACTTGCTGAAAACAATGCCACATGACTGACCTCTAGATTTATACCTGTGTTGTTGTTGTTGTTGTTGTTGTTTTCCCTAGTCAGAAGTAGCATTTGGGCAACAGACCCGTTATCCATTCCATATTGAAGTTTCTGTGCCTGATTTCTAAACATGTCATCCCTTGTTATCCCATTTATATGATTGAATTCCTGATTTGGTTGCTTCTTTTCTGGGATCCTGTCTAATTTTCTCATATTTTTAAAATATATTTTAGACTGTTTTTACTGAGGAAATATAAGTTATTGTTACCAAATAATGTTTCATATATTTGAAAACAGGCATTATATTTACATGACTTTTTCCTTTCCTGTGCTAAATCTCATTTCTTTGGATTTTCTGCTTTTAGACATATATTTTGATCTTCACTACCTTTGACACATTATCCTTGGCAGACAACTCTTCACAGAAAGAAACAAACTAAAGCTGTACCATAATCTTCCTTATTCTCCACATTGAGTGAAGAGTAAAAATTCCATATATTTTTGGGAATTACAATGCACTGATGGACCTTCTATCAGCCAGAAGTTTTATTTTTTACATGCTAATGTTAAATCACATGATACTTATTGTAACATTATTTTAGTTGTTTTACTGACTGAAGTATAATCATAACTATTCCTTGTTCCAGCCAAATTATATCCAACTGATTACTCTAGATGCTCATATTCCTTTAGGACCATGAATCAAACATATAACTTATGCTCCATTGTCCTTGCTCCTTGAAATCCATGAAATAGGTCAGTTGCTCAAGTGTAACTTTAACCTGCTGAATCAATTGAATGGAATCTACTGAATGGAATATAATTTTTTTTTTTAAATAAAAAATTCTCTCAAGCCAGAAGGGAATGCAAACTTAGAGTAAAAATAAGACAAAGATATTGAAGGAAATTAAAAAGACTTTTTAACCAGGGCGCCGGGGTGGCTCAGTGGGTTGAGCGTCAAACTCTTGATTTCATCTCGGGTCATGACCCCAGGGTTGTGGGATTGAGCCCCATGACAAGCTCCATTCTGGCCATGGAACCTGCTTAAGATTCCCTCTCTTGGGGTTCCTGGGTGGCTCTGTCAGTTAGGCATCCAACTCTTGATCTTAGTCAGGTCATGATCTCACAGTTTGTGACTTTGAGCCCTACATCAGGCTCTGCTCTGACAGATTGGAACCAGCCTGGGATTCTCTCTCTCCCTCTCTCTCTGCTCCTCTCCTGCTCATGTGCCCACTCTCTCTCAAAAATAAATAAAACTTAAAAAAAAATAAGATTCTCTCCCTCTCCCTCTACCCCCTCCTACACATGCTCTTTCTCTCTCTCTCTCTAAAATAAATAAAAAAGGTAAAAATAAAAGAAATTTAAAAAATAAAAAAAATGATTTCTTAACCATGTAAATTGTATAACAGATATGAGGCATTTTTTTAATTTTTTATTTTATTTTATTTTTTTTTTATTTAAAAAAAATTTTTTTAACGTTTATTTATTTTGGGGACAGAGACAGACAGAGCACGAACAGGGGAGGGGCAGAGAGAGAGGGAGACACAGAATCGGAAGCAGGCTCCAGGCTCTGAGCCATCAGCCCAGAGCCCGACGCGGGGCTTGAACTCACAAACCGTGAGATAGTGACCTGAGCTGAAGTTGGACGCTTAACCAACTGAGCCACCCAGGCGCCCCTGAGGCATTTTTTTAAAGAGAGAGAATGTAAACATATTCCATAAAAAATCATTCTAGTTGACTTGAGATAAAAATATTGTGCTGAGTAAAATACAATTTTCAAGGGAAATAAAAGAGAACTTAAGGAAAAGGATAAAAGTTTAGCCCTACACATTTAATCAAAAGACAAGAACTATGTGAGAAATTTATCTCTGAGAAAATTTAAGCATGACCTGACAGTATATAATAACTCCAAGGCCCATCAGTTCCTGAGTTTGAGTGGAAGAAAATAAAATTAATGACCAATGTAGTGGCCCATCAAGTATACCTGATTTATATTTTTAAGACTATTATTTAATTCTTAGCATTGGCTGGTAAAGGCCAAAGTTTTAAGTTATTTATTGGTTAATTTAGAATGGAAATGTTTAGTGCAATAAGAGAAATAGCAAATAGGAACTAGCTAGTCGTTCCAATTGCTGACTAAAAACCTAGAAATGAGAAAAAACAAAACAAAACAAAACAACTATTTGAACTCTGATGAAATTCAGATCCAAATAATGGGAAACAGAATAACAGTTGTTGGAAGAAATGGAACCTTACAACTGCAGAGGACTAGGAGATCAGATTGTTAGGAATATTCGGGGGAAGAAAAGTCTGGATTGTTTCCCTTCTGTCTAATGTTGTGACTCTGATAGCCCAAAGCTAAAGGTATGACAGAGTCATTATGAGGTTAGAGCTGAACATCTGTCCCAGATTGTACTCACACTTTCAAGTCACTGGGGATGTTCATGCTACCCTAAACCCTCTAAGAGATAGCACAATATATAAATAAAAAATGATTTCATTATTATGCACCACTGGCCCAGATCTCATAATCCTAGAATCTTGCCAGATCCATTCATATCATGAAGGCAGCAACCCCATAAAGTGAATAAGTAAGGTAATATTAAGGGGATGCTGGACTATTACTAGGCTGAAAAAACAAGAGTTTGAGGATGGCTATACTGTAGGTCTCTAAATTCAGTTACCCTACCCAGGATATGGGGAATTATTAAAAGGATAGCAGCACTTAAAATTAAGAACAAGGTCTTTGATGCAGTGATTTGGAAGTAATCCAAGGAAGGGTTCACTTGGAATGGTGGGACTCATATTAAAATCTTAAATTTACACCCCTCCTTCACTAATGTGAAGAACACATTTTAGGGTCTAAGATTTTTATCTCTACCTATAGCTACAGGAAGGAGGATATTAAGCAAATCAAGATGAGTTCACATGGTAAAACTTAGAAGACAATTAGAGAGGACATAAAATGAAAGTGGTAAAATAAATAAAACAACATATACCAATGAAACAAAAATGGAGGAAACCAATTGAACAGAAATGCATAATCATATTTTAAAACCCAGAATGATGCTATAAAATTGGAAACGAAGTAATAACAATAGGATTGAAGAATTACTAAATAAAAATATTGACCATAGAAATGAAAACTGAGTGAATAAATTGAATAGAATTCTAATTGGATAGTTCAGGAAATCCAATAGTATATTCACACCACAGAAGATGAACTCTGAAATAACTGCAGCAACTTAGAGATGGTCCAAATCACTGTAATACAGAAGGCAAATTAAATCGGTATATATAATTCCATCAAACAAAATATAGACAGTTGTAAACATTATCAAAATGTTGCTTTGGATATGAACACTTAACAAATATAGAATTTTTAGGAAGACAGCAAACTCTTAGAAAGTTAGTAAATTGGAACAGTCAATCTGGAAAACAATTTTGAAATATTTAATTAAGCTAATTATGATGTGCCCTTTAACCTGATGAGCCAATCCTGGTCCAAAAAGGTATACGTATGCAGTGTCCCATGTTATTTATGTTAGCAAAGTGGTAACATAGTGACCATCACTAAGGAATAATCAGCATCCAGTAAAATATCATATATGTCCATAGAGAAACATAGAAATATCTTTAAATGTAATACACAATACCAAATATGCAAAAGTAAAATTATGAAACAAAAATACCATTAATGTATTTAGCATAGACAAATGCATACTTAAGGAACTTTGTCAGAGATGTCAGAGTAAGTGTCTATGGAAGCCCTGGAGGGGTAGAGTGAAAATAAAAGGAAATCAGAATGAAGTGCCTGGATGGCTCAGTTGGTTGAACGTCCAACTTTGGCCCAGGTCATGATTTCATGGTTCGTGGGTCTGAGCCCTGCATTGGGGTCTGCTCTGACAGCTCAGGACCTGGTACTTGCTTCAGAGTCTGTGTCTCTCTCTCCACCCTTCCCCTGCTTGTGCTCTGTCCCTCTCTCAAAAATAAAAAAGTAAACATTTAAAAGAAAAAGGGAAACAATGAAATGGAAAAAAAAATTAAAATCATAAAGGGTTTTACCTGAATCTGTGAATGTGATATATTGTGACCTTAATAGTAAGATAAATAAGCCTCTGCATCTGTAGTCTAAAATTGGATGAATGATAAAGAAGATGTGATATATATATATATAGTGGAGTGTTACTCAACAATCAGAATGGAATCTTGCCATTTGCAACTACGTGGATGGAACTAGAGGATATTATGTTAAGTGAAATCAGTCAGAGAAAGACAAATATCATATGACTTCACTCATATGAGGACTTTAAGACACAGAACAGATGAACACAAGGGAAGGGAAGCAAAAATAATATAAAAACAGTGAGGGGGACAAAACATAAGAGACTCTTAAATATGGAGAACAAACAGAGGGTTACTGGAGGGGTTGTGGGAGGGGGGATGGGCTAAATGGGTAAGGGGCATTAAGGAATCTACCCCTGAAATCATTGTTGCACTATATGCTAACTAACTTGGATGTAAATTTAAAAAAAACTTTTTAATTAAAATTTTAAAAAGTATATGTTCATAGAAAAATAATTTTTTTAAAAAAGAAATTACCTCTTTTAGGAAAAGGTATTATAGCAGCATACAACATTGAGAATAGGGAATTATGCATTGTTTGTGTTGGTTCTGTGTTTGCTCTCAAGAGCACCTTACTCTTGATTGTGTTGATTCTGTGTTTGCTCTCATAGAGCATCTATGGGGCACCTGGGTGGCTCAGTTGGTAAAAGGTTGGCTCAGGTCATGATCTCACAGGTTCTTGAGTTCGAGCTCTGCATCTGACCTGCTGCTGTCAGCATAGAGCCCATTTCCAATCCTCTGTTCCCCTTTGTCTCTGCCCCTCCCTTGCTCATACTTTCTCTGTGTCTCTCTCTCAAACATAAATAAACATTAGAAAAATAATTATTGACCTATATATGGTAAAACAAGTAATACTATGAAATATATTAAGTACAAATCAGATAACAAGATTAAATAGAACATATGACTAATGCATATGAATTGAATATTCATACATATGAATTAAATACTCATATTAAATATGAATTTAATACAGTTCCCTGCAGAAAATATTCCTACTAGATAATGAATGGAAATATAAATAAAATTGGCACACTATCCAATTAATTTTTAGATATTTGCTGAAAATAATAGTGATACAAACAATAGTAAGCAACTGCAATTCTATCTTTTAAAAGAGAAAATCATGTGAATTTATCAAATTAAAAATTAGTAAAGATAATGTTTACTATCCAGCAAGATCTGAGAAAAGTTTAAAACAGCCTCATTTAAATCCTTTTTTAAAGAACATGCTGATTTTTAGAAATCAGATTAAGTTCACTAAGAATGCTGTAACCCAAAATATCACATTTCATAAATTGATAAGATACTAGATGCATAACAATTATACATATTGTTTTTGAATTGTTGAACTATGAAATTAGAAAATAAATAGATTCCTAATATTAACTTGATTTCTACTTCCAGCCATAATGGAATAAATGAGATAAGATTTAAACTCTTGCCTTAATTTTTTTTCTTAAGCAGGGAAAAATATGAATCAATGTTGTCACATATCAGACAACACACAGTACATGGCAATAATCTATTAAAAAAAGAAAACAAATGTGATCTCTCTGCTCAAGCTTAGCATCTAGCTGTAGATTCCACGCAACACGCAGGGACAGTGACAATAAATGAAAGAGGAAAAAGATTAGCATCAGAAATGCCAAGGTGGATGCATGCATCTGGGCACGTGTAAGGGGAAACTACCTGAGACCAGGGATAAAACCAAAGGAAAGTAGTAAGCCAAATAATTCCTAGATTTTCACAGGTCTTTTAAGAGGCTGTGCTTTCACAGTTCAAACAGAGAGAGTTTGTAATACAAAGGGCGTTAGGTATATACCCTCAAATGTGTCTAAGCTTAGTAGTGGGACTAAAATACCTTTAAGCTAAAACTTTAAGCTAAGAATTCTAAGACTTCACTGTAATAAAACCTAAAAGCCAAGCATGCAAAAAAGCATTCAAATGACTTTGTATTGTATGTCTGATGTTGTTTGAAGGAATGAAACAAAATTTAGCATCTGAACAATATAAAATTGACAATTCCTTGCATCCAATATAGAACTATCAGGTACACAAAGCAACAGGATATGACCCATGATCAAGAAAAAAATAAAAAAGAAAAATCATTAGAAACCTAAAAATGAAGCAATGATATAAATAAAAGACAAGGATATTAAAGCAGATATTATAAATATTCCTTATATGTTTAATATAAGTTAGAAAAACTGGCTTTGATAAAGAAAATTTATTAAAAATCAAATTGGGGGACTCCTAGGTGGCTCAGTCAGTTGAGTGTCCGACTTCCCGCTCAGGTCATGATCTCGTCGTTCATGGGTTTGAGCCCTGCGTCGGGCTCTGTGCTGACAGCTCAGAACCTAGAGCCTGCTTCAGATTCTGTGTCTCCCTGTCTCTCTGGCTCTTCCTTGCTCGTGCTCTGTCTCTCTCTCTATCTCTCTCTCATAAATAAGCATTAAAAAACTTATTTTTTAAATAAGTTTTTTAATTTTTAAAAAAAAATTTAAGCAAATTGAAATTCTGGAGAAGAAAAATAAAATATTTGCAAAAAACACAATAGTTGAAATGAATAACATATTAGAACACGCCAAATGAAAATAAGAGTAAACTTGAAAAGAGAACACAGAAGTAAGTTTGAAAACACAAGAGCTTCAGTGACTTATGTGACAATATCATACAGGCTCTCGTATTGTAAACTGAGGAGGCAAAAAATTAAAATAAATAGTGGCTAAATGCTTTCCAAAAATAACAAAAATATAAATCCGTACATACAATAATATCAGTGTGGATAAATCTCTAATTATGACAAGCGAGAGAAGTTAAACAAAAAGAATTTATACTGTAGAATATACGTAATGTAAAAATATTATTACAATAAGCAGATCAATGGATGCCCCTGGTTAGTAGATGGCAAATTAACTGTCAGGGTACATTAGAGAACGTTCTAAGGTTATAGAAGTATTATATTTGTCATATAGTATGAAGTATATATTTGTCAACCCTAAAGAAGTTGGTGAATTTTAATAAATTTAAATGGTACCCTAATGAAGATCATTTTTAGGAAAGGATTTGGATTTATGAAATATAGGAGAACATAATTTAGGAGATTTCCAGCTGTATATCTATCAACAATGGGCCATATCTCATGAAATTTTGACACAAATGGAGTTTCCAATTTTGTCTATTGTAAATTAAAACAATCTGACTATATTATATCCCAGCTTTAATACTTCTAAATTTTTTGGACTATCCTCAATTTACCACTTAAATAGATGTTCGTATGCTTATATGAAAAAAAACAGATAGTGTCCATACTTAGCAAACATTAGGTGTCCAGTGGTAGCTGAACTATAAATTAAATTATCATAGCTGGAGTGTCTCTCTCTATTCCTAATTGATTCCAGGACATATGGATGGTAGAATTGAAAGCGGGGCAATTTTTTAATTGAACCACATTGTCATTTAACTTCAGGCTCACCTCTTTGGCCTAGAATGTACAGGATTACTACATATCTAGCCCATTATTTGTGTCCCAACAAAGTCCAAGCGAATTAGATTTCAGTTTAATAGTGCAGTATCTAGCATCTGGACATTTATTCGGTTCTTTATCATCATTTAATTCAATTATTCATTATCATCCTAATCAATATTATATTGTGTTTGAATTATAGTTCTAGGCTAAGCATAAAATTATTAAAAACATAAATTCTGAAAGTTACATCAGTTTAGATGTCTATGTAACTTGCCCTTAACTTTCTTGTGACTTAATGTATAATTATAAAATAATTTATCATAATTTTTAAATATATTGTTTCTAATAAACAATAAGCATTTTTATATTCACATTATATAAAAGTATATAAAAGTATTAGGCTTAGACTTTTCTTCTAAGGTAAATTTCTTGAAAAATAAATGCAAGCCATGTTTAAAATGTGAAAAGTAAGGAGTTTGGAGGGAAGGTGGCAGCAGAGTAGGAGGACCATAGGCTCATCTTGTCATATGAATACAACTAGATAGCTTTGAAATCATCCTAAATATCCCAGAAATTCACCTGAAGACTGGCAGAACAAACTCCACAACCAAAAGTAGGGAAGAGACCAGATTGAAGAAGGTAAGAAATGCAGAGATATGGTTTGGGATAGAACCTATCACGGCAGCTGTGGGGAGGGAGCTACAGTCACAGAGAAGGACAAGAGACAGACTAACACGCAGAGGTGCCCACACAGTGAAGAGGAATCCCCATAGCAATTGGCTTGGGAGCAGTCTGATTTCAAATTCTTGAAACCAGCAGGGCTTAAGGTCTGGAGTTTTATAGTTTTTTTTTTTTTTTTTAAGTATATTTGTTTATTTTGAGAGAGAGAGTACACGTGCAAACAGAGTAGGGCCATAGAGAGAGGGAGATAGAATCCCCAGCAGGCTCTGAACTGTCAGTATGGAGCCTGATGCAGGGCTTAGTCTCAGAAACCCAGAGATCATGAACTGAGCCAAAATCAAGAGATGCTTAACCAACTGAGACACCCAGGTGCCCCAAGTCTGGAGTCTTAAAGATCAGAGTGCTTGGCTGTGAAAAAGCTCAGAAGGTATTGAGGCTGCTCTTGGAGAAAAGGCAGGGCAAACATACTGAAGACATAGCATTGAAACAGCAATCTGGTGATGGGGAGGTTAGCTGCTCATCTAAGAGCATGTCCCAGAGAGGCGTCAATCACAGAGAGACCCCTCCAGGAAGAAAGGAACTGGCAGGCACCATTTTCCCCGTCTAACTTCAGCATAAATGCAGAACCACCTGTTAAAGCCAGCATGGCATGGGCACTTGCCACCTAAATTGCTTACATCAAGTCCCACCACACCTCACCCCCTATGCTCTGGTGGATTTGCCCTTCCCAGTAATGTTTGACTCAGTCCCAACTTGGTGGGCTCCATCTCCCAGAAGACCTGCCCAAACCCTTGCTGACACTTGCTGACACTGTGTCTCTTGGCCCAGGAGTTTTGCAAGGCCTTTGTTCACGTGGTGAACAATAACAAAAGGGCAATCGAAAAATAAGATACAACAATTGTAAATATTTATGCACCCAACCTGAGAATACCAAAACACGTAAAACAATTAATACGGAACATTAAGGAACTAATTGATAATAATACAAATAATAGTAGGGGATTATATCACCCTACTACATCAATGGGCAGATCATATAAACAGAAAACCAACAAAAAAACAATGGCTTTGAATAATGCACTTGACCAAATGGATTTCACATGTATATTTAGAAAATTCCATCCTAAAGTATCAGAATACATGTTCTTTTCAAGTGCATAGGGAACATTATTCAGAATAGATCACATATTAGGCCACAAAACAAACCTCAACAAATTAAAAAAGATTGAAGTCATACTATGCATATTTTATTTTATTTTATTTCGTTAATTTTTTTAACGTTTATTTGAGAGAGAGAGAGAGAGAGAGAGAGAGAGAGAGAGAGAATGCAAGTAGGGGAAGGGCAGAGAGAGAGGGAGATACAGAATCCGAAGCAGGTTCCAGGCTCCCAGCTGTCAGCACAGAACCTGATGCAGAGCTCCAACTCATGAGTGGTGAGATCGTGACCTGAGCCGAAGTCAGATGCTTAGCCGACTGAGCCACCCAGGCGCCCCTACTATGCATCTTTTCTGAACACAACATTATGAAACTAGAAGTCAACCAAAAGAAAAATTCTGGAAAGATCACAAATGCTTGGAGGTTAAATAGCATGCTACTGAACAATGGATAGGTCAAGTACAAAATAAAAGAAGAAATAAAAAAGTACTTGGAAATAAGTGAAAATGAAAACAATGGTTTGGGGATGCAGCAAAAACAGTTGTAAGTGGAAGTTTATAGCAATAGAGGCCAACTGCAAGAAGCAAGAAAATTCTCAAGTAAAAAATCTAACGGTATACCTAAAGGAGCTAGAAAAAGAACAACAACAACAACAAAACCCCTAAAACCAGCAGGAGGATAGAAATAATAAGAATTAGAGCAGAAGTAAATGATACAGAAACTAATATACAAAAGAACAGATAAATCACACAAGGAATTGCTTGTTTAAAAAAAATCAATAAAACTGATAAACATCTAGACAGTCTTATCAAGAAGAGAAAGGACTCAAAGAAATAGAATCACAAATGAGAGAGGAGAAATAACCAACACTACAGAAATATAAAAAATTATAAGAGAATATTATGAAAAACCATATGCTAGCACATTGGACATTCCCTATCCCTGGAAGAAAGGGATAAATTCCCAGAAACATAAAAACTACCAAAAATTAAACAGGAAGAAATAGAATATTTGAACATACTGATAACCAGCAAGGAAATTTAACCAGTAATCACACAACTCCCAACCAACAAAAATCCAGGATCAGATGGTTTCACAGATGAATTCTATCAAATATTAAAAAAAAGAGTGAAGACCTATTATTTTCAAACTATTCCAAATAATAGAAAAGGAAGAAAAACTTCCAAATTCATTCTATGAAGCCAGCATTACCCTGACCAAAACGAGATAAAGACAGGGAGAACTACACACCAATATCTCTGATGAACATAAATGCAAAAACTATCAACAAAATACCAAAAACAAAAACAAAAGCAAATCCAACAATACATTTAAAAAATCATTCACCACGATCAAGTGTGATTTATTCCTGGGTTGCTAGGGTGGTACAATATTCTCAAAT
Source organism: Panthera onca (assembly GCF_046562875.1). Lineage (NCBI taxonomy): Eukaryota > Metazoa > Chordata > Mammalia > Carnivora > Felidae > Panthera > Panthera onca. The sequence continues at coordinate 182,844,977 of NC_138339.1, forward strand.
TAATCAGCGTGATATATCACATCAGTAAGAGAAAAGATAAGAACCATATGACCATTTCAATAGATGCAGGACAAACATTTGACAAAGTGTAACATCTATCATAATCAAAACCTACAACAAAGTCATTTTAGAGGGAACATACTTCCACATGATAAAGGCCATATGTGAAAAACCCAGTGCTAACTTCATCCTCAATGGTGAAAAACTGAGAGCCCTTTCCCTAAGGTCAGGAATAAGACAAGGAAGTCCACTTTCACCACTTTTATTAAAAATAGTACTGGAAGTTCTACCCTAAGAAATCAGACAAGAAAAAGAAATAGAAGCCATCCACACTGGTAAGAAAGAAGTAAAATTTTCATTATTCATAGATAACATAATACTATATATATAGAAAACTTGAAAGACTGCCAAAAAAAGAAAAAGAAAAGAGAAGAAAAGCTGCTAGAACTTATGAACAATTTAGTAAAGTTAAGGGATACAAAATCAATGTAAAGAAATCTGTTGCATTTCTATATACCAATAGTGAAGCAGCAGAAAGAAAAATTAAGAAAACAGTCCCATTTACAACTGCACTCAAAATAATAAGGTACCTTGGAATAAACCTAAACAAGAGCTGAAAGACCTGTACTCTGAAAACTATAAAACACTGATAAAAGAATTTGAAGGTGACAAAAGAAATGGAAAGACATTCCATGCTCATAGATTGGAGGAACAAATACTGTTAAAATGTTTATACTACCCAAAGAAATCTACACATTTAATGGAATCCCTATCAAAATGCCACTGGCATTTTTCACAGAATGCCAGAACTACAATAAACAATCCTAAAATTGTATAGAACCACAGAGTACTCTGAATAGCCAAAGCAATCTTGAAAAAGAAAAAGGCAAAACTGGAGGCATCACAATTCTGGATTTCAATTTATATCACAAAGCTGTAGTGATCAAAACAGTATGACTGGCACAAAAATAGGAATATAGATCAATAGAAAATAATAGAAAATCCAGAAATAAGCCTACAGTTGTACGGTCAATTAATCTTTGACAAAGCAGAAAGAATATCCAATGTGAAAAAGACAGTTTCTTCAACAAATGGTTAGGAAAACTGGACAGCAACACACAAAAGAATGAAACTGGATCACCTTCTTAAACCATATACATACAGCTCAAAGAATAAAAGACCTAAATATGAGCCCTATAACCATAAAAGTCCTAAGAGTGAGCACAGGCAGTAATTTCTCTGGTATCAGCTAGAGCAATTTTTTTTTTCTAGATAAGTCCCCTGAGACAAGGGAAACTAAGCAAAAATAAGCTATCTGTACTATCAAAATAAAAGCTTCTGCACAGTGAAAGAAACAATCAACAAAACTAAAAAGCAACCTACAGAATGGGAGAAGATATTTGCAAATGGCATATTTGATAAAGAGTTAGTATCCAAAATACCTAACTTATAAAACTCAACATCCAAAAAACAAATAATCCAATTAAAAATAAGCAGAAGACATTAATAGACATTTCTCTAAAGAAGACATACAGATGGCCAACAGACACATGAAAAGATGCTCAGCATCACTCATCATTAGGGAAATGCAAATCAAAATTCCAATGGGATATCATTTCACCCCTGTCGGAATGGCTAAAAACAAAAACACAAGAAAAGAGTGTTGGTGAGGATGTGGAGAAAAAGTAACACTCCTGCACACAATGCAAACTGACTTAGCCACTGTGGAAAACAGTATGAAGATTTATCAAAACAAGTTAAAAATAATATCACCCTACGATCCAGGAATTGCACTACTGAGTATTTACCCCCAAAATACAAAATAACTAATTCAAAGAGATCCATACATCCCATGTTTATTACAGCATTATCTATAATAGCCAAATTATGGAAACAACCCAAGTGTCCATCAATAGATGAATGGATTAAGAAGATTATATATATATATATATATATATATATATATATATATATAATGTATATATATATATATAATGTTTGTATACATATATATATTATATATATATAATGTTTGTATACATATATATATATTATATATATATATATATATAATGTGTGTATACATACGTATATATGAATATTATTCAACCATAAAAAAGAATGATATCTTGCCATTTGCAATTGACATGGATTGATCTGGAGAGTATAAAGCTAAACAAAATAAGTCAGAGACAAATATCATATGATTTCACTCAAATGTGAAATATAAGAAACTAAACAAATGAGCAAAAGAAAAATAGAGAGATGAACCAAGAAACAGACTCTTAACTATAGAGAAAAAAATAATGGCTACCAGGTGAATAGGGGAATGGGTGATAAGTGATGGGGATTAAGAAGTGTACTTGTGATGCTCACTGGGTGATTAAAATAAAAATTTACAAAAATAAAACAAATGTGAAAAGTAAGCAGTTAAATAATAAAGTGTAATATAATACAAAATTATAATAGACTACTGAATGCTTTTTTACAGAGGCATTTCCAAAATTTTTATTAAATTTAATTTTAATTAAACAGTATTGAGGATTTTAATGGAGCAGAAGTGAAAAGATCGTCTGGTTCCAAATTACCAATTGCCATTCAACAGTCTTTGTCTTCACTATGTCTTCTGCAGTAATGCACTCATAGAACATTAAAAATATCATAGTCTTTCTTGTCGACTGGCAAGGTGACAATTCTGAGAATAGTTGTACAGCCACTGAGAAACTAATTAGCATTATTACAGAGGATTGTATATGATAATTAACAATTAAACTTAAACTTTCAGAATAGAAGCTGGTCCTCCCTAGAGGAGGCTCTGCATAGATTATTGCTAAAGGAAGAACTTAATAAAATAGTCTTTATACACCAGTTACATAATTATGAGTCTTTGCCACAGCCATTACTATTTAAGTGTGCTATTGTCACCTGAAACTTTGAATATAAATTTCTCTGTAATTCAGTACTGAATAATAATGTGGATTTCATCAACAACATTATATTGTGATTATTTTTTAAATTTCCAAACTAGGTACTCTTATAATATTTGGCCACACATATTTTTAAATAAACATTTTTGATAAACAAGAGAACACAGAATAAAAATCTGAATGATATTTTCATAACCATATCCTAGTGGATTTTTGAGATATCTGGGACCAGATGTTATGGAAAACATAATCTCTATTATGTTTAAAGCCATGATATAAAAGTCATTCTTTTGTGTGTGTGGATGAATTTTTATTTTTATTTTTTTCCAGTGTATTTTTATTGTCAAATTGGTTTCCATACAACACCCAGTGCTCATCCCAAAAGGTGCCCTCCTCAATACCCATCACCCACCCTCCCCTCCCTCCCACCCCCCATCAACCCTCAGTTTGTTCTGTTTTTAAGAGTCTCTTATGCTTTTGGCTCTCTTCCACTCTAACTTCTTTTTTTTTTTTTTCCTTCCCCTCCCCCATGGGTTTCTGTTAAGTTTCTCAGGATCCACATAAGAGTGAAACTATATGATATCTGTCTAAAAGTCATCATTTTAAAAGAATAATCCTCATGTAATAAATTTTCTTGGGTATTTAGCATTGCATATGTTATTTTTCTATTTTATTTGTATATGGATATATGATAATTTCATGGAAATAATATTTATTCTGTAATCAGCAACATAAAATCTAGATGGGGTCAACAATGATATGGAGGTGGGATTCTATTTTGCATGTTATAATTTTGTATGCTTGTTCATAACCAATCATTTTAACAAAGAAATAAAACTTTGTCCTTTTTTTTCCTGAAAGTGATGTAATTCAGAGTGTAGAACATATTAGACATTCAATAATATGTTTTTGGAATGTGGAATTTATGCATATTCATTATTGTTAGTGAATTTCCTAGTATAAATTAAGAAACCTGCACAACTCTGTTGTGTCAGTCACATGTTATTATATATGTATTAATTATTTTTGTTACCAGAAATATGATTTCACAAACTGCATCCTCTGATTTATACTAGTTTTTGTTTTTTTGAAATCTAAATTTTGAAGGTAAAGACTCATTGCAATTAAGCTTTAAAACATATTTTATTATAGATATAGAATTATATGGTATTTTTAGTGAAATTACCATATTTTCATTAGCCGATTTCTACACAGGCCTGAATGGTCCTGGGCTAATGATATATTCATGCACTTACATAGTCTTCTACAAAATACAGGGCTGTCCCTGTATAATGAATCAGTTAATGAAGCAGTAATGAAGAATGACCTCTTAGACTACATCATAAAAGACATTATCATTTCCATCTTGGTCTCTTGGATTACTTGTCCTGGAGAATGTCAACCACCATTCAGTTAAAACAAACAAACAAACACACAAATATCCTGAGAGGTGCAAATAGAGAGAAACTAGACACTAGACAAAATCAATACCAGTTTGCCAGCTATGTGAGTGAATCTTCCAGTCCTTCTTCAAGCCTTCAAATGACTGTGCATCTATCTGCAAATCCATTAGACCACAAACAAGAATTACGTGGCTTGGCCCGAACTCTTTACTCAGTTCCACCCTGTAATTACATCTTAAAACTATATATTACAATTTTACAACCAGAATATGGCATTGAGGCATTGATACAATCAAGGGAAAGAACATTTCAAACACCATATGGATTTCTAATGTTATATTTTCAGTATACCCTTTTGAAAAACAAATGTGAATTTTAGAATTAAAAATTTAATAAGTAAAATTAAAATCTCAATAAGCAGACTTACCAACAGGATAGTGAGGGCAGAGGAAAGAATCCATGCACTTGAAGTAGAAAAATAGAAATAATAAAATGTGAACAACATAAGAAAATATATTGAAAAAATATGAGCAGAGCCCTGGGACCTATTGGACTATAAGCAAAGATCTAGTATCAGTGTTAATTGGAATTCTGAAGAGAGAGGGAAAAGGATGGTGCTGAAAAAGTATTGGAAAAAATAATGACTGAATCACCTACCTAATTTTGACAAAAGCTATAAATCTACAGATATAAATAGTTGAGGAAACTCTATGTAGGATAAACCTAAAGAAATTGACACCCATACACATCATAATCAAGCTTCTGAAAACTAAAGATAAAACATCTTGAAAGCATAGAGAAATCAAATTTTAACTCTGTGGGGAAAACAATTTACATAACAGTGGATTTCTTATCAGACACAAAAGAGGCCAAAAGTGCCACAAAATGTTTTCACTGTTGGAAAATGAAACAAATAAAAACAAACAAACAGACAAACAAAACCCGGTGGGGGGGGGGGGGGGAGGAGAAGGTGGCCCTTAACCAAGAACTTTATACACTTTATACCTTTCAAGAATAAAAATATTCTTCCAGAATGAAAAGAAACTCAATGCATTATTAGATGAGGAAAACTAAGAGAATTAGTCAACAATAGACCTATTCAAATATAACGGCCCCAAATTTCTATGAAACTAAAGGAAATAATAAAAGAAGAAGCTTAGAGCATCAGGATAGAAGAAAGAACAATATAAAAAGTAAAAATGTCACTAAATGCAACACATTTTCTTTCTCCTATTGGGTTTTCCCAATTATGTTTGATAGTTGAAGGCAAAATTATAACATTGTCTGATATGGGTTTAAATATATGGAGAGGAAATTTTTTAAGACAATCATACCATAAATGTGGGAAATTAAAGGGACATAAATGAGATAAGGTTTCTATACTTTTCTCAAACTGATAAAACGTGAATACCAGTAGACTGTGATAAGTTATGTATGTATAATAGAATACATAGAAGTAACTAATGAAAGTTATAAAACAATACATACATAATCCCTATAGGTATATTAAAATGAAAGTTTAAAAAATGTTCAAGCAACCCTCTTTAATTTAGAATAAAGAAAGCAAAGAACTAAAAAATCAAAGAGAATACAAAATAAAACAAAATAAAATGGCAGATTTAGATATAACCTGTCAATAATTGTATCTATCAATAAATGTATATGGTTTTAAACAACTATTGAAAGACAGATTGGTAGATTGAAAAACGTGATCCAACTATATACAACTTATAAGAAATTCATTTTATTTTTTTTAAAAAAAATTAAAGTTTTATATGAGAGAGTCAAAGACAGAGACAGTGTGAGTGGGGTGGGGCAGAGAGAGAGAGAGAGAGAGAGAGAATGTCCCAAGCAGGCTCCAAACTGTCAGCACAGAGCCTGATGTGGGGCTTGAACCCACGAAACCACGAGACCATGACCTGAGTCAAAACCAAGAGTTGGACACTCAACTGACTGAGCCATCCAGAAGCTCTAAGAAATTCATTTTAAATGTAATAGTTTGAAAGTAAAAGGATGGTAAAAGATACATCATGCAAACAATTTAAAAAAGCACTATTCTGTAAATGATATACATATCTCTTAGCTTAAAGGAATGAAGTTCTAATTTCTGTCTCAGGGACTTCATTGAAATCACAGGAATATGTCCAGCTACAAATGCTTATCGGAACTAAAAGGTATTTAACATTAATGAATGGGAGAAAACACCCAACAGAGTTATGGATTAATGCTTCAGCTGTTCACCTTTCATTGCATGATTTGGAGTGGTAAAAGACCTGGTACTAGTGAGCTGCCATTAATGTAGCAGCAATTCCAGTAACAACTTTTGAATTGCATTTTCCTTTACCTACTTCCTTCTCCCTTCATCCTCAGTCCTGGTTCGTACAGTCATGACCCATACAAAGTATCTGCAGCCAATCCTGGCATCTTTCTCTTCCTTCAGGGAAACATAAATTATAAGAAGGTACTTTCTTCTTAGTGGTGTTTAGCTAACTACACTAACTATTCATAGTAACTGTCTATTCATTTTCTTATTTATTTAGCTATTTGAAAGTTCTTAACATTTTAATCATACAGTTAATAGTTATCTCGGTAAGTAATTTTTACAATTTTACCTGGAGTAAAAAGATATACATTTATATGTCAACTGATAACACTTCAAAATATTACATGTAAAGGAGCTTTGGTTTCCATATTACAGCTAGAACTGAGTCAAAAGAATTTGGCCACTGTGATGTAAGCCAATTTCAATCCATTATTAGTCTATGGAAATACTGTGATGATGTTCTGAGTTAAAATTCAACAATGTGGTCAGAAAACAGTAAACTTACTATAAAAATTACATTAATTCTTATGCAACTATTATCTTCATGTTTTGATTTGTTTTGAATTAACACTTGCATTTCCTCTTTAGATTGAAGAAAATAATTTATGCTTTGTGTTCAGATTAAAATAAATGCCAATGAATGTGGCATATAGCATACCACATATTTTTTTTTTATTTGGTCTTACAATGGAAATTCTAAAAAAACAATGCTGAAATGATGAATAATAGAGTTAAAATCCCCTTTTTGTCTTCTTGCTGATTTGAAATTATACCAGTGGATAATACTGAACCAATAACTTAGGCTGAAAAGTCTTGTAGTCTCAATTTATCTCCCCTTTACATCCTTAAGGTTACAAGATAAAGGATGAATTGGTTCAAGGTAAATGTGCTTTTTATTGCTATTGCAGGATAGTAAGCATTTTTGTTTCAGTGATTTTCTGTCATTATGTGAGAGTGATGGAGTCTGTGTCTCATAAAACAGTGTAGATAAAGGGTTTTCTTGATACATTAAGTATCCTAGCAAACCCAATGTTCAGTGTCTTCACATGAGAATATGGTTTAGTGATACCTATGGAACACAGATCTTCATCAAATGTGATCTGATTTCATGAAGAATGGTAGCACAGAAGTATCTTTCTCCTGACCAAAGATGTTTGTTTCAGTTCTATATATGAAAGAGAGTAAATAATGATTTATATTTTAATGAATACAAAGTAAAAGTATTCTAGAGAAATGAGATCCAATTTATTTAATCCTTTTCAAAAGTGTAATTTCACCATCTGGTAACATGGTTTCCCACTGAAAACCATCATTAAGCTACTTCTAAGATCTTTCTGGGTGCCTGGGTGGCTCAGTCAGTTGAGCATTCGACTTTGGCTCAGGTCAGTCTTGTGGTTTGTGAGTTCTAGCCCTGCACTGAGCCCTCCCTCCCTCCCCCCATCCCCAGGGTCAGGCTCTGTGCTGACAGCTCAGAGCTTGGAGTCTGCTTTGGATTCTGTCTCTCCTTCTCTATCTTCCCCTCCCCTGCTCACGCTCTGTCTCTGTCTCTCAAAAATAAATAAACATTAAAAAAAAGATCTTTGTTTTTTTTTGAGAAAATAAAATATTTTAACTTTGTTTTCCAAATTTCCATGGTAAAATTAGTTTTTCTCAACAAACAATTGGACTATACAAATATGAATACTAATGATATACCTTCCTTTTTAAAATCATAACTCTAAATCATCACTTTATATAGGCAGATAGATAATAGATAAATTCTGAAAACTATTAGTTATATATTATTAGAGATGCTAAATAGTGTACCATACATTTTAAATCATCACCACATTGACACTATTGTTGATAGATATTATGTGTTTTTAATTTTCAGTTAAAAATATTTTGCAATGAATATGCATATGATTGGACATATATCCTAATATACAGGTGCTTTTACCTCTAAAAGATTCTTGAATATAATATGTGTGAGCTTTGTACATATTAAAATCTCAACACATTAATTTTAATTTCTTTTTAAAATTTTTAAATAACATCATACTTAGAAAAATCCTTTTTTAATTTTTTTTTTTGTTGTTGTTGGGAGAGAGAGCATGAGTGGGGGAGGGACAGACAGAGGGGAGAGAGAGAATCCCAAGCAGGATTCATACTCAACAAGGAACCCAATGCAGGGCTTGATCCTAAAACCCTGGGATCATGACCTGAGTCAAAACCAAGAGTTGAAAGCTTTACCAACTGAGCCATCCAGGTGGCCCTACCAAAGCAAATTTAACTGTTGTTGAGCAAATTTGTTAATGATCTATAATTATTTTTCTCTATTTTGAATTTGTCACATATTATTGAAGGTTGCAATGAGATAGCAAAACTAAATCAGCCAATTTATTAGAGGACACTTTAAGAAATTGGGAATAGTATTTTGCTCTGTAATATCATGGGAAAAGATTATCTTTGTAAAATATCAAGAACCTTAATATAGTGTTCTAAATTACATTAATGAAAATGAATAATCTAAGCATTATAATATACTTACTTGCTAAATTTCCTTAATTGATTTTTTAAAATATTTTTTTAATTTTTTTAACGTTTTTATTTATTTTTGAGACAGAGAGAGACAGAGCATGAACAGGGGAGGGGCAGAGAGAGAGGGAGACACAGAATCTGAAACAGGCTCCAGACTCTGAGCTGTCAGCCCAGAGCCCTACGCGGGGCTCGAACTCACAGACCGTGAGATCATGACCTGAGCTGAAGTCGGACGCTTAACCGACAAGCCACCCAGGCGCCCCATGATTTTTAATATTTATAACCTGACAGTATAAAACTTAGCTCCTTTTATTGTTAATATTCATATAAATAATAATAAATATCCATGAGTGTCATTTATTTATGAAAACACTGCTACACGTGTTTTAAGTTTAAAAAATAAAGAAGTTTGTATATACCCTGCATTCATGAAATTTCCAGTTGGTGGAGGTGATAATAGCAACAACTAGGAAGACATGTAGAAAAATAAATATAATATATAATCAGGTACGACATAATATCTGCAGATGAACAAAGAATATAATGATCAAGTAAAGAAAATCATGAGTTACTGGGTTATTTATGTAGGAAGTATAATTTAAAAATAAGCCAGAGGGAAGAGAAATAGGATTTGGTGATTTCTGGGTTAAGGAAGCAGACTAAAAATATGTAACAATGTGCTCCTTCTCAAAACTCCACAAAACTAAAGTAAAGGCTTTTTTAAAAGACCAAAAAACCTCAAAGATGGCAAAAGCAAGGAAGGAAGAAAGAGCCACAAATTTTCTCATATGCAAAGTAAATAAATAATATTCAAACACTTTGGATGAAAAAGAAATTCAAACACGCAAGCTATGAGTGGAAAAAGATGAGAACAGGATTTCAATAAAGAAACTTTCAAAATGCATAGGAACTGGAAACATTTATACTTTGGAACTAGTGGTGAAGAGAATCACAGGAGGACTTGGTAACCTGAGATGATCCCATCCTGTCCTACAGCTGCTGTTGCTCCTCTCTTTACAGACATCTAGACCTTTTATTATCTGGAGAGAAAGCCAAGATCGTTATATGGAGAACACCAGTTTGAACTCAGAGTCTGGGTACTGTGACCATGTTCTGGGAACCTGGGTAGGTATAGGAATTTCGGGTGACAATTCATCTGTGGGAATAAAAACAAAATGTCAAATTTCTGTACAGCAACATCAGAACAAAGGAGAATTTTACCAAAATGACAAATACCCAAGCCAAAAGTCACAGGGGGAGCAAAGGGACTCCTCTGTTTGACAGGAAAGGGAAATCCCAATATATCAGCTTTTTGCTTTGATTTACTCCTCAGTGCTGGAAATGAGCCAATGAAAAGTTAGAACTACAGGGGAGGCAGTTCCCTTGAATTATATTTTCTGCCTGACATTCAGACCTGGTCCATTTTTATAAACTACCAATGTCCAGTATGTAGTAATCTTCATGCAAGCAATTCATATGAAAACATTTTTTTCAAATAATGATATTGTTTTCTTCATAAAATTGTTTCATTTCTAAATGATGTAACTTAATATTAAAATGCTGTAAACAATTCATTGTGATAGTTTGAAACATCAATGTAATGTGATTATATTTCTTTTTCCATTTATAGTGCAGTAAACAAATGGTACTTTTCATGTAAGACTGATTATATTATTGAAAGCATATTTAGATATTTATAATTTATTTGGGCATTTCCTGATACCATTTAAAAAGTAGTCACTTCCTGCATTAATTACTGTGGGTTTTAAGTTTTAAATACACCCATTTATCTATAATTTATTGTCATATGTATGTGTGTGTATATATATATATATATATATATATATATATACACAGATTTTAAAATATGTTAGCAGTTAGAATATTTTCATCTTGGATTTGAACACAATTGGGCCTTCAATTTCGTGATTTAATGCATTAGAATTCAAGGCATTCAGTTATATATCAGTTTAGTTTGAAGTTCAAATATTTTGAAATTTTTATTGCATACTTACCTACAAAAAATTATTTATAATTATTGCATGAGGTAAAAAGAGCTATAATGTGCATTTATTATACAGCACACCATTTTCATTTTGGACTCTCAGAATTGAGAGATCAGTGATTGTTGCTTCAATTGCATTGCCATCACCAAGCAATTAGTTTGATAATATATATAGTCTTTTTAAATTTTTTTAAAGTTTGTTTATTTTTGAAGGAGAGAGAGAGAGAGACAGAGTGCGAGTGGTTGAGGGGCAGAGAGAGGGACACACAGAATCTAAAGCAGGCTCCAGACTTTGAGCTGCCAGCCAGCACAGAGCCCAATACAGGGCTTGAACTCGTGACCCACGAAATAATGACCTGAGCTGAAGTCCAGTGCTCAATCAACTGAGACCCACAGGTTCCCCCTGACTATTCTTTTTTTTTTTTTTAACTTTATTTTTGAGAGAGACAGAGCATGAGTGGGGGAAAAACAGAGAGAGAGGGAGACACAGAATCTGATGCAGGCCCCAGGCTCCAAGCTGTCAGCACAGAGCCTGAAGCGGAGTTTGAATTCATGAACCTTGAGATCATGACCTGAGCCGAAGTTGGACGCTTAACCAACTGAGCTACCCAGCTGCCCCACCCCCTAGCTATTCTTGATAAAATATATACATTTTTTGCCTTGCTGGATTGGAATTCAATTATTCTATTTCAGATAAAGTATATAGCCATATCTTCTCTGAAATAATATAACACTCAATAATTATGCCTGGGGTGGATAGTTACATGTTGATATTTTTATATCCAACTCTGAGATATGATTCCCCCATTAAAAGTGTGCAATTTTAGTATAGTCATACAGTTGCACAAGTATCACCACAGTAAATTTTAGAACATCATCTTCATCGTCCTCCAAACCAAAACACGTACCCAATAGCAGTTGTTCCCCATTTCCTGATAACCCTTCTTCTACCTGGTTCTAGGTAAAATAATCAAGTTTATAACTGCCTAATTTGAACATTTCATATATAATGGCATCATATAAATGCAGTAATTTGAACCTTTTTTTCTTGGTCTAGAGAGCTAAAGGTTTGCCACTTTTTCTGCTACTTTTTTTTCAAAGTAAAATTTTTGGTTTCATTGACTTATCTTTTTTTGTGTTGTTTCTGTACATTATTCTGTAATCATTATTTTGTTCCTCTGCTTACCTTGAGTTTATTTTGCTCTCTTTTTCTAGTTTCTTATGATGGAAGGTTGGTTATTAATTTGAAATCTTGTCTTTTTTCCAGATTTATTGAATTATAATTGACAAATAAAATTTGTACATATTTAAGATACAAAAAATATATAATAAATGTCTTTTTTAAAAATATGTGTGTGTTATGAGAATACATAAGATTTACTCTCTTAGCAAAAATTGATGTTTGCCAGAGGGAAGGGGGAAGGAGGATGGGCAAAATGTGTAAAGGAGAGTGGGAGATATAGGCTTCCAGATATAGAATGAAGAAGTCACGGGAATAAAAGGCACAGAATAGGAAATGTAGTAAATGATATTGTAACAGCCTTGTATGGTGATGGATGGTAGCTACGCTTGTGGTGAGCATAGCATAACATATAAAGATGTTGAATCACTATGTTGTATACCTGAAACTAATGTAACCTTATGTATCAGTCATACTGAAATAAATTTTAAAAATGTAGTCTGTTAGCAAATTTCTAGTACACAATAGGGTGCCTTGGTGTCTCTGCGGTTAAGTGTGCAACTCCTGATTTCGGGTCAGATCATGATTTCACAGTTCATGGAGTCAAGCCCCCTGTCAGACTCTTTGCTGACAGCACAGAGCCTGCTTTTGATTCTTTCTCTGCCTCCATCTCTGACCCACCCTTGCTCTCTCTTTCTCAAAATAAATAAACTTTAAAAAATAAATAATAAATAAATAAATTCACTGAAGCTTATTTTATGGCCTAGCATGTGGTCTATTTTAGAGAATATTAAATGTATACTGGAGAATTGGTATTCTATTTTTGTTGAGTGGAATGTTCTATAGATGTCTGTAAGGTCTCATAGTTTTAAATTAGTTTTTGTTTTGATCTTCAATTTCATTTTTGATCTTGTGCCAATTTGTTCTACTTATAACTTAATGTGAGATTAACTATTATTAAACTATTATTTTTGAATTGCCAATTTCCCCCTTCAATTCTTTCCTTTTTTTCCTATATTTGTGTAATCTCTCACTATATATATATATATATATATATATATATATATATATATATATATATAATAACTGTGTGTGTGTGTGTGTGTGTATACACACACACACACACACATAGTTATTATATCTTTCTTATGGATTTGCTCTTTTTCATTATTATATATTTGTCCCTAGTAATTATTTTTGTTTTAAAATCTGTTTTGCCTAATATTAGTATAGCTATTCCAGCTTTATTATGTTTGCTGTTTGTATTATACATAGTTTTCATCCGTTTACTTCCAAATTATTTATTTCTTTTGATTTAAAGCATATCTCCAGTAGAGAGCATACAGTACCTTAAAAACAAAAATAAAATTCTGACTGACAGTCCCTCTCATCCATTCATCTGAATTTTTTTAATCCATTCAGTTTGAGTGTAATCACTGGAGTGATTTGATTTATGCCTGCCAATTTACTTTTTACTTTCTGTATGCTTCAAGTCTTGTGGTTCTCTAGCCAGTTCTACTGCTTTCTTTTACATTAAATGAATATTTTCTAGTTTAACATTTTAATTCCCTTAAGAATTTTCACTGTATTCCTGAGTTATTTTCTTAAATGGTTGTTCTAGGTCTTACTATATGCTTTTTAATTTTACCACAGACTACTTCAGAGGTATAGTGACTATATTCCAGTAGACAGATAAATATTACTTACATTGCTATATTCCCCCTTCCCCTTTTTGAGCATTTAAAAATTAATATATCTAAATATATTATAAACCCACCAATATATTGTTATAATTATTAGTTTATATAATTTCATGTATTTTAGCTAAAAGAAAATGAGGAAGTGAGAGCATACATGTTTTATAGAATTTTTTATATTAACTTTCTTGTTTACCATTTCTACTTCACATTTGTTTCTATGAATTTGAGTTAGTATCTGTATTTTTCTTTTTTTTACTCCACATCAGGTGTGCTCTCACTTGCCTTCTTTGTGCATTATTTGTTATTATCAAGATGTTACATTTCTATATGTTATAGGACTCAAAATACAATTATATTGTTTATATTATTGATTTTCACTTGAGTAACAGGAGAACAAAAACATGCATTTTGTTGTCTTCTATAATTATGGATTTTTCTTTACTGCTATTCTATTCTGTTTGCATGTGTTCAAATTACTATCTTGGGTCACTTATTTTCAATCTTGTAATGTAGGTCTTCTAGTAATAAATAATCTTGGTTTTTTGATTATTTGTGAATGTCTTTATCTTTTCATCTTCTTTTGTGAAAGATACTTTATGCTTAAGATTCTTGGTTGACAGTTTTTTTTGTGTATTTTTTTTCTTCCCGTTGTCACTTTAAATATGTCATCCCACTGCCTTCAGGCCTGACTTGCTTCTCCTAGGTCAGCTCTTTATCTTACTAGAGGGTTCCATTATGTGTGATGACTCACTTTTCTTTTGCTTCTTCAGGATTTTCTACTTTGTCAATGCCCTTGATAATTTTTAATATAATATGTCTGGGTGTGAATCTGTTTGCATTTACCTGATTATTAGATCACTGAGCTTCTTGGAAAATTAGTTTTATTCATCCAATTTCAGAAATTCTCAGCAGTTCTTCAAATATTTCTGTGTACCTTTCTGTCTCTCCTCCTGGTACTCACTTTATTCATATGTTGGTGTGATTAGTGTCTTTCATTTTTATTCACTTTCTGTATTTTGTCTCTTTGTTGTCCACCTTACATAATCACTAACAATCTATCATCAAGTTTGAGTACTCTCCTGTTCATGAAATCCACTTTTAGTATCTCTCTAGTAGTGTATTTTTGTTATTCTAATAAACTCTACAACTTTCATTTTTTAAAAAATTTTGCCTTATTGATATTCAGTATTTGGTGATACATTGTCATCATGAATTCCCCTATTTTTTATGCATGATTTCCTTTAGTTCCTTAAATGTATTTGCTTTCAAATATATATCTTGTAAGGTAGGTAGTTTCCGTTTTTTCTTCCCCTTTTCTTTCTTTTCTTTTCTCTGCCTGCTTTTTCCTGTGTAAGGTTACTACTTTCCTCTCTGTGTGTGTCCTAGAATTTTGTTGTTGATGTCAAAAACCGGACAAGTTAAATAGTATATCAAACTAGACAATGATCTTCTGTCTCTTTGGGGATTGATTTTTTTTTTTCTTTTTTGCTTATTTGTAGTCTCTGATGTTTATGGCCTGTGTCTTTTGACATGGTATCCCCACCCTTGGGTGAGCAATAGAAATTGGATCTGACCCCAATATTTTTTGGCTGCTATACTTATGTAAAGCCTCAGCCATACGAGTTGGAGCTGGGTAGAAGAAGGGAGCTCCTAGCCCTTTGGCTCACCTGGAATTCACCTCTGAAACACAGAGTTGGGGATACAAAAAATCATGGTGGTAATTTCCCTACCCATTGGGTACTGTAACCCTTGAATAAAGACTGAAGCAAGGAGAAGCCACATTTTTCATAGCCACATCCAGCCACAGTGAAGTTTCAGTCATGATTCAGGAGTAAGCGGTGGGCTATAGCCTAAATGCCACAGACGCTCACTGTTCTTAAATCAAGGTTTATTACATTTGTTTTGAATAAATATTTCTTCATTTGCTGTATGCTCTTAGGACACTTTCAAAAACTTTTGACAGTTTTTTAAAAAATAATTTCCACCAGTTATAGTTGATTTTCTTGAGAGGGTCTGTGGAATATCTCACATTTCCATTCAGAAAGTTATCCTCCATAGCATATTTTTATCTTCTTTTTGCTGAAATCATTTAGAAATGTTTATGGAATAAAATGAATTAAAACTAACAAATATTAAATTCTTAAAAGTTCTGTACATTAAAAGATGATTTTCAATCATTTAAAATAAATGTATATAAGGATGTTAAATCTCTCACTTTAGATTTCATTGTAAAATGCAACAAACAAATGTTCTAGTTTATTTAAAATTACCACACTGGCAGGGATTGTTAAAATATATACCCCATATAGGACAGAGTTAAAAAATAGTCAATTTTACCAAGGCAATTAAATATGCATTATTAAAGATACGCTCTGTTACTTTCATCTTTACACAATTTACAGGCCCTCCCTTTCCTCAGCTACTGCAGCCTATCAGTGCAGTTGCTTGAATTCACAGTCATTTTCATTAAGCACAATTGCTTTGAAGTTAAATCTTAAGCCATTGCAAGTAATTCCATGCTAATGCAGAATGTGACATTGGTTAGTTGGAAAAGGGGGAAAAAAGCTGCTCTTTGCTGTAATTTATTTTGAATGTGACTTATATAATCTTCAGGCAAACCTATTTCTGAGAGGCAAAAAAAATGTAATTGGAATAACGTACAAATTGTTAAAACTCTCCTTCAATTCTGTTGTGAAAGAAGAAAAAAATTGTTGTGGTGTCCTGTTTAGCAGGTGATTTATTCTTTTGCTAGGTTAGAGCTCCCCTGTGTGGCTATTTGGTTGAGACACACCATGGGCTTATTATTCATACATTCCAACAGTTAAACATAAATTACCCCCAAATATTTTCCAATAAAATATATTGAGATAATCATCTCTAAATAATTTTCAGATTCGCAGAAAGTATAATTTTTCTCTTTGAATAACACTGCCAAAGAATTTTAATAGAATGAAAATCAAAGAGGAAATAAAATGTATGATATTGACGAATATAAGCAAATTTATACCTAAGTCAACGTCCACCAATTCCTCATATTTGACAGGCACTTAAGTTTGAAATAGTTTATTTCCAAATATGATGAGTAAAGTTTATTTTCTGTTTATTTAATTAATTTATCAAATTGATATATGTACTTTTAAAGGTATGAGGACATGTAAAAAATAATGTTGTCCTCAATATACTGAAAATACGATTCTTGTAAACAACTGTCAAGTGTCTTATTGTTAAATGATGGTGACATAATGGAATATTCTTCATCCTGCCTCATATGGTTCCATTATTCCATGCAGCAGCCAGTCATTTAATGAAGGCGTAACTCAAAGACAAAACAAAATCAAATCTCTCTACTTAAAAGCCATCGATAGTTTTAGTATAAAATGTCAGTGTGCATAAAGGAGAATAATTTTATCTTTTAAAACTAGGTATACTTACTGTGAAAATTTAAGATGTTAGTGTAAAACAATCTATATATATAGATATATAAAATGTGCAAAACTCTTTCAGTAGATATGTGAACAAATATTGTAGACCACTATTACAGATTATGGATTTAGAGACCAACATCTTCAGCATATTAGATAATATAAATTCATTTTTTTTTAGTTACTGTACTAATTTATATTCCTGTAAGTTTGGTATGTTTTATTTTTTGAAGAACTGACAAAGTGGTTTCCACAGTGGCTGCATTTTAAATTCCTACCAAAAATGGATTAAAGTTCCAATTTTTCTACATTCTTGCCAAAACTTGTTATTTTCTGTATTTTTATTTATAGCTCCAACTGTTATCCACTACTTCAGGCAGCTGCAATGTAAAACAATCATCTTTAATTTTGATCAATGTCTCTAGGGAAAAGACTCTTCACACTGGGTGTCAGATCACATAAAGGCAGTCTTTTCTAGATTAAAGTGGAGTCTTTCAGGGAACCAACAGACTGGTCAAATACTGACATTTCTCTGATAATGAGTAAAGATGGAGTCCCAGCCTAATTTTGCCACCTCGTTTGCCATGGTGCTGGTTTTTTGCTATAGTTGCAGCTGTTGAATTTAAGGTAACCACAGATGCAGAGAGGGGCAGTGGAAATAAGATATTATAACACCATAAAGCTATTTGTTATTACAGAGATTTACTGATTTTTTTTTCTGGAAAAAACTTCTCTTGGATTGCTGAAAACCATTGGTTGATTTCCAGAGTTCTGAAAAGTGTTAATTCTGAAAATTGTTGCCATTTTTGTTGTTGCTTTAATGGAGGAGAAAATTTTCAGAGGTACTTTCTCTGTCATTCTTTGCTGACTGTTGAGTCTTAATCTTGTTTGGACTCTGAACTTTGTCTTCTATCCCCTACATTCCATGAGAAACACAAAGTTGAAGTTTGCCTGATAACAGGATTGCTGTCGGGGTAAGTAACTTTTACTTCTTCGCTGCTTTATATCTGCACACATATTTTGGCCCACTGTGTCCGTTCTGTCTTGTCAGATCTTTAATACTTTAAGAAGATATATTTACATGTATCTTTACATTATGGCTATTTAAATTCAACCTCTTGTTTAGCTCAAAGGTATAGAAAACAGTGTGATAGAAACACAGAAAACAGTGTGATAGACTCTAAATAAAGACTCAAAGTCTGAATGATAGCTATATAATTTAAGATGCAAAAAAAATGAACATAATTATGTTTAAGAGGGAAAGCCTGTGGAGAGAAAGTGAAAACACTCAAAATCAGGTGTAAATTATGAAGCATTTTGACAAGGATAATTGGAATAAAAGCAGAAAAATCTCTTCAGAAAGGAACAGTGAGGCCTTACCATTCTTGAATTCACATGTGTTTTTAACAATCTCTCCCTAAAAGACAACACCAGAGGAGAGGCTACTATATGTCTCTCTAATTATCTTTCTTTTTTCTTCAGTCAGAGCATTCCCCATCCTTGAGATTGGTCCAATGCTGAGATAGAGATAATGATCAGGTCTAGGATGAGACTCCATATGTTGGAAGAAAGAACATATATAGTTGGAAGTTAGAAATTTAGAAAGCCCATCACTGTTCCTCTGTCCTTAGGGAGAGTATATACAATAATCACCAGTCCAAAAGAAATTCAGTGTACTCTAAAATATTTGAATTTTAATATCCATAGCATCCAGGACACCCCGGAAAACTAGGTTTCAGGCAGACTCCTACACCTGGCAGGACCTTTGAAAGGATAAGGAATTTGTAATCCACCAGGAAATGAAACTTTTTTTTTCCAGTTTGTTTTCTTCTTTTTCTTCTCATTTTTCTTCTTCTTTTCTCTTCCCTCTTCCTCTCTTGCTCCTTTTTCTCTTCTCTTTCTCCCCCTCCTCACTTTGACAATAGCTCCTCCTCCTCCTCCTAGGCCATCTCCCTCTCTTCTTCTTTTTTTTTTTTTTTCAACGTTTATTTTATTTTTTTGGGACAGAGAGAGACAGAGCATGAACGGGGGAGGGACAGAGAGAGTCCCTCTCTTCTTCTTAATCCAAAAACATGCTAAGACTCTCCAGCTAGTGTTTGTACTTTCAAATGATTGTAAGATATACTGTCTTATAAGAGAATGTGTTTCCTGAGAGAGATATGTTAAGACACATAGTTAGATTTACCTTTATGTATGCATCCAAATCTTAGCTTTAAGATATAAGCAAAGACTTTAAAAACATAATATATATCCTAAAAACTCTAAAAGAAAAAAAAACTACAGCATGGGTTAAACACAAAATAAAAGCTTGAATAGGAGCTACATAGAAATACTTCATATCAAGGTTTAATGTAAAAATTACAGTTTGGGGGAAAATATTTGTAATACATACAAGAAGCAATGCTTGATCGACTCTAAATAAAAGCATACCTAAAAATAAGAATTAGGTAGGGTTTTCACTGGGAAAATAGACTAGGTATACATATGTTGAAATGAGTATGCTAATAATTAGGATAACACAACAGTTATTTCCCAGTTATTTCTGGGAAATAATAATATTGGCCACGTTACCAATAAACATATTAAAAGATGTTCAATCATTACATATAATCATAACTAGGTAAATTAAAGTCACATATGTGAGACTGATACTTTATTTTTGGATGATCTCAAAACACCCAAGTTTTTTGGAGTTAAGTTTATTTTGTACAACTCTTTTGACAGTAAAATTGACTTTATTGATTTGAGGTAAAGATGTGAATTTCTAAACAGCAATGCTATTCTGAGGAGGTACCCTAGAAGAATATAAGTGTGTGATTGTATATGACAAATACAGGGTGTTGTCTGCAGTATCATCTGAAATAACAACAACAAAAAACATAAAAAAAAATTAGTTTCTATATACAACAATCACTTCATAAACTTTTAAATTTATATATATGAGATATATCATAGACTACAATGGTGAGACTTTTTATTTGGAGTGAAGAAGTCCAGTTGAAAACTAGTATATGCTCGTTCTCACCAAATGGGGCATTTGTACATGTGACATTGACTTGCTTAACACCCATTTTAACCTTCTTCTATTCTTGCTGTATTGTACTGGCTGGAAACCAAAAACTATTTTCTCAAACTCCTTTACAGTTAGGCTTCTGGGGGTAATTAAGATTCTTCCAATCAAATACACTCTGGTGTCAGTTTGATTCAGGACTGGATTGTGGTAATATGACGAGCTGACATGGTCCAAGGTGACCATTTTGATGGCACTGTTTGTGGAAGAGGCAGCGCAATTCTGCAACTATCTACTCCAGATGTGGTTTGAGGATCAGGCTTCTCCTTTCCTGATCAGGGTGTATGTTGCTGGTTCTGGAATCGCCAGCTGTGGGAGCAGCTTCCTGAGACTGGAGCTTCCAGATGGCTATTCTCACAGAGGCAAAATTAGTGGCCATCATCTGTGTTGTGATTTTAGAAATCCCTTTTAGAAGCCCAGTTTTATTTTTTTAAACCTTCTTAAAATTCGTTTGTTGCTTTAACCAGTTAAAATGTTTTCTCTTTTCTTCAATTTTCTGCAACCTGAGTAAGATACATGACTTATTATAAAAATGGCTCTCTGGGATGCAATCCACAGAATAACTGCTTCATGTTGATTTTTTTTATTTTACATTTGTTTATTTTTTATTTGTTACAATATATACGTGGTACTTCAAGTTGTCTTATATTTGTATTTTAGAAAAATTTAGAAAGTGTTAAAAATGTTTACCTTTTAACTTTCACTTAACTTCAATCATTTTGAATCAATTTTATATATTTTTCACCAAAATAATACAACTATATGGTGTGGGGGTTGGGGGAGAAGGTTTAAATCTTATCTCACTTGAACTAACTCAGAATAAAAGATTAAGAACTCAAAATTTCATTTCCTTGTCCTAGAGTCAACAATTTCTGAAATTTTTTCTTTCATTTACC